>NC_091262.1:83022222-83327500 GCF_042477335.2 Ovis canadensis
CCTGGGACACACTCAGGCTCCAAGGGCACGTGCGGCCTGCACCAACAGTGAGCGGCACACGAGCAGCGCCCGTTCCACTCACGTTGCCCGTGTGCAGCCAACTCTGTGCGGGAGCAAGTGTGCACACACTCAGGAGGCAAAGAGGAGCTGGCGCCGGGCACTCACCTGCACTCCCCGGGCACGGAGCACCCCCCGTGGAGCAGGTTGCATCCTTGTTTACACACAGCTGCGAACGGAGAGAGCAAAGAGGCCCCTGCAGCGGCCACACACCGCCCTGCGGCCGTGGCACAGGCTCTGGGGGCAGCCCCCCCCGTGCCCACGACACCCACACCAGGCCCTCCCAGGCCCCCACCCCCCGTGGGGCCCCACGCGTCCTCCATGATGCCCCCCCGGCCCTCCCGAGGCCTCCGCAGGGCCCCCAGCGCTCCTCAGCCCCGCGCCCTGCCCGGCTCACCCTCCTTGCACTCCTTGCCCATCCAGCCGTCCAGGCAGGCCTTGTTGCCGTACTGGTCGCAGGTGTAGTGGCCGAAGAAGTCGTCGCGCGGCCGGCAGAACTTGGTGCAGGCGGCGCTGTAGTAGTTCTCGGCGCAGCGCACGCGGACCTTCAGCTCCAGCTGCGCCACGTGGCCGCTGAAGTGCAGGCTCTTCCAGCGGTCCTCGGGGTTGATCATGCCCGCGTGCGACACCCGATCGATCAGCAGCTCCTCTTGGAGGGGGAGCGGCAGTCAGCCGGCGTGGCCGCCGCCCCCAGAGGCACAGGGCAGAGGAGCCAGCTGGCCAGAGCCGGGACAGCAGGGCCTCGGCCGGCCCCGCAGGAAGCACAGGAACGGCGGGGGCGGGGGGGGGCCTCCCGCCTGCGCCCTGCAGCCAGCCTGTCCTGCCCCTCACAGCCCCACCCCGCCCTGGGCTCTGCACGCTTCTCACTGCTGCAGCCACGGCCGCCCCCGTCCCCGCAGGAGCTGCAGCAGTCACTGCGGCCGTGTCTCCAGACGAGCCTGCCTGGGCCCAAGACCACGGACCCGGCAACCCGAGGGCTGGGCCTCCCTCCAAGCCAAGCTGCCGCGTGGCCGGAGCTGGCAACCGCGGCCACGGGGTCTCCCAGCACACGTGTACTGGTTTAGGAGACAGGGCAATAAAAGGCTGAGGACCCTCACCCCGCAGCCGCAGGAACAGCCAAGCTCCTCCCAAGGGCCTCGCTCTCCTCTGGGGAACCTGCCGCACCGGGCAGCCTGGGCCCACGCCCACCCAGCTCCACTGACCGCTGCTCCCCGCCCGCCCCTCTGCTTTTCCGCAGCATCTCCACCGCTGGGACCCAGCTGCCCCCCTGACGCTGCCCAGACGCAGCGCGTCCAAACCGCGCTCCGGCCCGTGCCCACGATGGCCTCTCTGCCCCGAGGCCACCCGGTCAGCAGGCCCCGGGCCTCGACCTCTGGAGAGAGCAGAACCCTGCCCGCCCCACAGGCCGCCCCTGGTCCCAGCACCCCAACTGCGACACAAAGCTCCCCACCTGTCTCCACCCTGGCCCTGCAACCCACCCTCCACGCGGCAGGCTGAGCAACCCACCTCGGAGAAGAGCCGGTGTCCTCACGGGCCACGCAGCCTCCGCGAGCTGACCCTGGCCCGCTGACCTCATAGCAACTCCTCCCCTGCCCACAGGCCCTGGGCTGTTGGTACTGGCTGCTCCCTGTCGGCAGGGAGCCTCTGCCCACCACCACAGGCCCCGTGGACTCCGTGCAAGGCAGGCCGGCCGGCAGCTAGGCCTCCAGGGAGGCCCACCGAGCCCGTCACCAGGGCAGAGAGGGGCCACACAGCCAGAGAGAGCTCTCGGCGGTGACCCACCCCACTGAGCCATGGCTGGGCCCTAAAAGATCAGCCTTGGGTCTGGGTATCAGCAGGAGGCCACGGGAACGCCAGGGACGGCCAAGGTGCGGGCCCTCGGGGAAGACCCGGCCCCCCGTCAGAACACAGGCGAAGCGAGGGCAGCAGAAGCAAGTCCCGAGCACAGCAGAGCATCCTGGCGGCCAGGGCGAGAGGCGACCGCACAGAGGCCTGCAGGGCAGAGGCGGCTCCCTGCCCACCGTGTGCCTTCTGCCCCAGCAGGCAGAGGCCCAGGAGCCTGGCTATGCGCGTCCCCGTGAGGAGGGAGGCCCTGCAGGCAGCCCCCCGGGGACCCTCAGGGGCTGACTCACCATCCGGGGTGGTGTCGTTGTCCCAGTCCCAAGCCTCCACGATGAGGGTGAAAGAGCGCTGTGGACGTGGGGGGTGGGTCAGGCTCCTCCTCCCTCCCCAGCCAGCCCAGACCCGAGACGGCCCCCTGGAGCGGGGACGCTGCCCTTTCCAGGCTCAGGGGCCTGGACTCCCAGCTCCTGCAGCCCGCCGGCCAGCAGACTAGGTCAGAGGAGACACAGTGACCCGCACGGGGCAGCAGGCAGAGGGCGGGCAGCTGAGTGGCCTCAGCCTGAGGTCCCCGGGTGGGCTGGGGCCAGAGGGGGTCGTGTGGGAGCCCAGGGTCCTCCAAGCCTGCTGGGAGGGTCGATGCCCGTCACCAGGCCACAGGGGCGACCTGGCGGCCCAAGCACTAGAGCTGCCTGTGGGACACGGCAAGCTCACAGTGAAAGGGAACATCGCTCAGCCGTGTCCGACTCTTCGTGACCCCGTGGACTAGACAGTCCGTGGACGTCTCCAGGCCAGAATACTAGAATGAGTAGCCATTCCCTTCTTCAGGAGATCTTCCCAACCCAGGGATCGAACCCAGGTCTCCCACATTGCACGTGGATTCTTTACCAGCTGAGCCACCAGGGAAGCCCACAGTGAAGATCCAGGAAAAGTGGCCCCACTTCACAGATGGGGAAACTGAGGCCCAGGGGTGGCCTGAGGCAGCCTCAGCAGTGCTTGCTGCCCCCACCGTCTGGCCCTGTGCCCCAGGCAAAGGATGCGGCGAATCAGTGGTATCACCGAGCAGCCCAGGACCACCCTCTGCCCTCCCCAACCCCGCGAAGACCGCCAGGCATAGGCAGCGCCCCTCCCAACGCCCGCCCTGCCCAGGACTCCCTCACCTCCGTGGCTGCCCCTGCCCAGAGCTCCCCCACCCCAGCAGCTGCCTCCTAACACCTCACCCCCACCAGAGAAGACGGGCAGGAAAGAGGACGCCATCGTCCACCCTTCTAAACCCTGCCCCCATGGGGCCGACCCCAGGCTCTGAATCCCACCCCCGAGGGTCCCCGAAACCCCTGCCTCCCTGCTGTCAGCGCCCACTGCCAGGCCAGCAGGCCTGGCCCAGGCTGCCTGCCTCCTTCAAGGGTCCCCAGCAGCCACCGGGGCCTCCGCTCCCCCGTCCACAGGAGCCCCGAGGAGCCTCAGAGCTCTGTTGACGTCTCCCCCACTGCCCAGAGCCTTCCTGGGGCTGCCCACGGCTCCTGCGCTCCCCACAGACACCCAGCACACTCCCCGCCACGGAGACCTTGCACACGAGGCGCCCTCCCTCTGCCTGGAATGACCCCTCGGGCCAGCCTTCCCCAGGTCAGCCCACTCCTGGGTGCAGCTGGAGCACCCAGCTCCTCCCCAGTAAGCACTCACTTCACCCACCCACCCATCCTTCCATCCATCCACCCACCCACCTACCCACCCATCCATCCACCCACCCACCCATCCATCCATCCACCAACTATCCACCCATCCACCCATCCATCCATCCATCCACCAACTATCCACCCATCCACCGTCCATCCACTCACCCACTCATCCTTCCACCTTCCACCCATCCATCCACTATCCACCCACCCTCCCATCCACCCACCCAGCATGCTCCAGGCACAGGCTGCCTCTGGGGCCGTGGATGGGTGTGAAGCTGCTGTACTAAAGGTGTCAGGGCCAGCTTTGGGGAGGGTGCTCGGGAGGACGCGTCCCAGGCAGGGGGACCACAGGCAGGGCCTTCAGCTGGAAGAGCAGTGATGCGGGGAACAGGCCTCAGGGTCAGACTGCGGGGCGGCTGGGCCCTGTGCCAACTGTGGTGCCAGTGCTGTGCAGAGTGGGTAGCTGCCAGGTGGGTGTGAGTGAGGCCAGGGGCTCCTGGGGCTTCAGAGGGCATCCTGGCTGCACGGGCCATGAGGGAGAGCGTGGGAGGGGGCGGGGCAGGGCCCAGGGCTGGAGCCCCCGAAAGGCAGGCCGAGGAGCGCCCCGGTCCCAGGGTGCCCAGCCCACAGGGCGTGAGAGCCCACCTCCCGGCACCTGCGCTTCGGGAAGCAGGGAGCTGCTCCCGACTCCCAGGAAACCCCACGCCAGCCACCCAGGTAGGGTTACCGCCACCTTTGCCAGCACCCGGAGCTCCGGTTACCTGCCCCTGTGGGGACGTGCGCCCGCCCGCCCGCCTGCCCACCCACAGGGCCCCGCCGCCCGCCAGCTGGGCTCCTGCACCTGGGCGGCAGGGAGGCACCCGGGGAGAACCTGAGCTGGGGGGCAGGGCGCCGGGCCGGGCCTCCGCCTCCTCCCGGCTGGCCTCCAGGACTCAGTCTCCTCTCTGCAAAGAGCAGCCTTCCGTCCCAGGGCCAAGCCTCGTGGGCCACATGCCCGCCGGGCTATGTGGACCCAAGGCCCTACAGAACAGGAGGCCCCCTGGCCAGGCGCAGCTGGGTCGCCAGCCTGCCCAACTGTGAGAGGCCCCCGGCCTGCTGGCCTTCTTCCCTCTTTCAGGAAGCCCACCCAGACCTGCCTGAGCCAGAACCCCATCCCAACCGCGGCTCCTCCTGGCCCAGGAGGCAGCGCTGACTGCAGAGCCCGGGACCCCCAAGGCCAGGTCCCAGCCCACGGTCCGACCCCCGGAAAGGACAGCGGCCCAGCAGCCCCAGTGGTACAGGGCAAACACAGGGCTCAAGGCAGCCCGGCCCAGGGCACCCCAGGCCCAGGAGGCAGCGCTGACTGCAGAGCCCGGGTCCACGGCCCCACCTGCTTCTCTCCTGCAGACCCCGCATCCGAGCCCGGCCCCCCGTGGAGCAGAGCGGGATGCGGCGCAGGGAGCTCTCAGCTTCCTGAAACCCGAGCTCTTCAGAGGCCCAGGGCTCTGCCTCCACTGTCACCGCGGGGGAGTCGGGGGGGGGGGGGGGCACCTCCCCCCAAGCTGCTGGGCCCAGGGTGGGGCACGGCAGGAGGACTGGACCTCAGGCCTTCCCCACGGGAACCCGGACGCCCACGCTCCGCACCGGGGACCAGCCGGGCCGTGCCTGGGCGTGCCCAACCAGCCCACTGCAGCCAGCAGCCCACGGCCAGCCAGCACCTCATCACATGCACCGGGCGGGACCACTAAGTCGAAGATCAGATGGACCCCGGTCATACCAGGGTGTGTGACGGGGCCTGGGGCCGCAGACCCTGGCCCAGGCCTAAGGATTACAGCATTCGTCTCCACCAAGAAGCCCCTTGCTGGCCCAGGCTGCCCTCACCCAGACACGACCCCTGGGAGGGTCCCCGGAAGCCACAACCCCTCCAGAAGTCCCTGCCCAGACCCCCCAGTGACCTCCCCCTTGCCACGGTGGAGCTTCACTCTCAGCTCCACCCCCTCAAGGCCCAGGGACAAAGCCCTAGCCTGTCTCTGAGTGCCCACCGGCTGGCACTGCCCGTCTGGGGCCCCTCTTTGCCCAAGAGCCCCACCCTGTAGCCCCAGTACCAATGCCTGGGCCAAGACCCCTGACATCCGAGGCAGGTGAGCGGGACGCCTGGCTCCTGGCACAGGAGGGAAGGGAAGGTGAGCCCCCAAGTGCACAAAAGAGGCAGCAGGCCTAGGCACCGTGCAGGGAAGGGGCCGGACTACCTGCGCCCCACACCAGCCGCAGCTCCTCAGGGGCAGGGAGCAGCAGGAAGGTGCCATCCCACACTGTCAAGGATAGCCCCTGGGGGCAGACCCTGGCCCAGCTCACTGTGGAAGGGAGCTCAGGCTAGTGTGCGCATCCCACCAGGCCTTGCCCATGGACATGCAGGCCCTTGACTGGCCCAAGGTCCCCTCCTGACCCCTGAGCACAGCGCACGGGTCCTCAGTCCTCCTCGCACTCCAGCCTGGCCTTCCACAAGCCGCCACAGCCCACCCAGGCCAGCAGTCACCCCGCAGACCCACAATGTACACATCAGGATGGGGCCTTAGACCTGGGGGCCAGGTCCTGTGGTCTTGGAACCAGAATGTGAGCCAAGGAGGCAGGCATGGCCTCAGGCTGGGCAGCAGGCCCTCAGTCAGCGGGAGGCCCCCAGGGCCACGCTGTGCCTCCATTGGCCAGGCCCCCCAGGCTCCTGTGAACCCCCAGTAGCCACTGACACACCCAAGGAGGGCACACACACACGTGATCAAATATGGCCTCCACTCTGCTGGCTACGAGCCAGCAGCCAGGGCCAACCGGCGATCACCCATCTCCTGGGGACCAGTAGGACACGTGGGGGCATCCGTGGGGGGAGCAGGAAAGGAGGGGAAGCCCCACACCCAGACTGCCGGCACCTGCCGTCCCCTCCCCTCACCCAAGACCCTGGACACACCTCTGTCTAGAAAGCTGAGCCCAAGTCCAACCTGAAACCACACAGAGCGGACAACACGGGGGCTCCAGAGCCCATGCGGCCAGGTACGGGTGCAGAAGGTCACCCAGCCTTGCCTGGGGCACCGGGATAGAATGAGAAGGCAGTGGCGGGGGCCGGGGGGGGTCAGGACTGCCTGAGGGTCACTGGAAGGGCTAGAAAGCGTAGAGCCCAAACTAGGTCCCGGTCTGTCCTCTCCAAAGCCAGGGCCAGGTGCAGGCCGGCTCCCTACACTCCTGGACCCCCAGCCATTTCCAAGGCCCTGCTCACACAACCTGCTCCAGGGTCCTGGACAGAAGCCCCCTCGCCCCGCCCTCTCACGTGAAGCTCCTGAGGCAGGGCCCAGCCCCCTTCTGGGTCCCCAGGGCCGTAGTGGGCACCAAACTCCCGCCAGCTCACGGGATGGAGCTGGACTTGCAGGGGGCTGAGGCGGTGCAGCCACAGGGCCGCTGCCGGCCGAGCGGAAATACCAGGGCACTGGCATCACTACACGGGCTATGGGCCTGGCAGCCAGGCCACGCTATCCGTGGGGAGAGGGAGACAGGAGCGGCCCCCCAAACACACAGCTGCCCCACTGCCCCACCCTCACCACGGGCTGGGCCACCCACCCCTCCTGGGTGTGCCCAGCAAAGCGGAGGGCGGGGACCTAGCCCAGCACCTGCCCCCAGTCTGCAGGCCCCTGCCTGGGAGACCCGGGCCTGCCCCATCCCATTCCATGCCTGGCCGGCCGGTGGGACCAAGAGCGCAAGGGACACGCGTCGGCCCGCCACATTCCTGCAAGGCCTCCCTGCCCCCACGCCCACGGCTGCCAACTCGAGCAGAAAACACATCCTCAGGTAGCGATTTCGAACCGCGCTGGCCCGAGCCCAAGCGCAGATGACAGGCTGCGGGCCCTGCTCAGACCTGCCTGCCGCCCGCTGCGGGGGCGAAGGGGGCTGGGCTCATCCCAGCGCCCGGGGCCTCCCAGCCTGCCCCTGCCTCCCGCCTGTTCCACCCCAGGGACACACTCCCCACCTGCGGCCTGGGGGTCCAGGGAGACTGCAGAGGCCCCAGGTACGTGGGGGCAGGGCTGTGGCCAGGGGTCAGGAAGCAGGGGGAGGGGGTAGCAGGTGAGGCCTCCTGGCCCATGATATGGAGAAGGTGCCAGCACAGGGCTCAGAGCTGGGGGGACGGGGGTGGGGTGGGGGGCCAACCTCAGCCTGGCCTCAACACCCAGTCTCTTTCAGAACCAAGGCATCAGGTGGACACGTTCTTGTGGCCTCCCAGTGGCTGATCGAGCCAGAGGTCCTTGTTCAGAAGGACAGTCCCTCAGCCAGCTCGGCACCCTGCTGTGGGCACTGTCCACACGCAGACACACCCCAGCTACCCAGACCTGCCCTGCACCCTGAGACCCCACTTAGCAGAGGCCTCCCTCCTCCCTGCCCCCACCCAGTTCCCTGTACGCAGGACAAAGACCTGGGAGGCCAGGCTTCGGGCCACGTCGGGCAGCAGGCGGCCTGGCCTGCCGCAGCCTCCACCCACGGGGGCCCAGGACAGCCCACTGAGATGGACCGCATCCCTGCCAGCATTCCCAGGCCCATGGCTCCTGTCTGACAGGCGGACCTCAAGCTCCTTCTCCAGAAAGAACAAACAAAACCCAAAACGCAAGACAGGAAGGTGCTTAACAGACAATCACAGCACCAAGGCCCCTCGAGGCTGGCCCCCCGGGTCTGGACCAGCGGCAAAGGCTGCCACCAACCCACGAGGACGAGGTCCCTCGGCCCCCTGCCCGGGCAGCCCCCCACCCCCACCCATCCAGGAAACGGCAGGGCGGGCGCAGGCTGGCCGCGGGCCCGGGCGGCTCCGCCGGGGCCTGCCCCGGACCAGCCCCAGCACGCGCGGCGCACATGCCTGCGCGGCCTGCCTGGGCCCGAGGCGCCCGGCCGCGCCTCCGCACCCAGACAGACACGCGCAAGGCGACGCAGGCACACGCCGCGGGCCGCCCCGCACGCGGGCCGCGGCCACCCCGCGGCGCGGCGACCCCCCGCGCGCCCACGTGGCTGGGCGCGGACCCCGGGGCAGGCGCCCCCTGCCGGCCCCGCCCCGCCGGGCCCGGGCGCGCGCGGCTCGCCCGCGGAGCCGGGGCCGCAGGTGCCGGGGGGGTCGGGGGTGCCTGGAGACCCGGGGGCCGGGGGGCGGCGGGCAGGGCGGGGCCGGGGGCCGGGCGCCCGGAGAGGGCAGCGCGGGAGGAGCAGCACCTACCGGCCAGGCGAACTGGAACGGGATGACGACGAGCCCGGGATCCTGGTCGCCGCCGGCCCGAGCCCGCGCCCGCGCCCGGTCCCCAGCGGCGCCCGCCGGCGGCAGGTAGAAGGAGTTGCCGCCCAGCACGGGCGTGGCGCCGTGGCCGTAGCTGCAGGGCCCCGTGGGCGTCACCTTGGCCTGGTACTCCTTGAGGCACACGCGCACGTACGTGTCGCACTCGTCGTGGCCGCAGCCCCCCGCGCGCGTCGTCCGGCCGCCGCCGTCACAGCAGGCGCCGCTCAGCAGCTCCCCGTTGGCGTTCCGCAGCGCGCTCAGCTGCAGCTCGAAATAGCCCATGGGCCGCGCCGCCTAAAAATAAGGCGGAGGGACAGCGCGGGGAGGCGCGGGCCGGGGTCGCCCGCCGCGCGCCCCGCCCCCGCCCGCCGCGCCGCCCCGAAGGCTTCCGAACCGCGGCTCCCGTGGGCGATGCCGCCGGCCCCGAGGGCGGCGCGGGGCGCCCCGTCCGCGCCCCTGCTCACCTGCACGCAGAGCGCCAGCAGCAGCAGCAGCCGCCGGGGCAGGCGCCCCCGGCCCCGCGCCCGCATCGCCGCCGCGACCCCGCCCGCCGGCCCGCCGCCGCCGCCGCCCCTGCGCGCCGGGCCCCGGCCTCCCAGCGCCCGCGCGCCCGCCCGCCCTCCGAGCGCCGGCGGCAGCGGCAGCAGCAGAGGCGGCGGCGGCGGCGGCGGCGGCGGGCGGGGTAGAGGCGGCGCCGCGCGGGCGCGGGCGGCGGGCGCGCGGGGGCGGCGGGCGCGAAGGGGCGGCGGCGCTCGGGCTCGCAGGCGGCGGCGCTCGGGCCCGACCCGGCTCCCTCCCGGCGGCGGTGGCGGCGGCGGCAGCGGCGCTCCGGGCCTCGGCTCTGCGCGCCCGCGCTGCGCTCGCCCGCAGCCGACAAGTTCGGGCCGAGACTGACAGCTCGCTCGCCCATTCGTCACCCGCGCACCTGCATATGCATGAGGGGGCGGGGCCGCGCCACGGGGTGGGGCGGGGGGGCCCGGGGGCGCCCGGGATTTAAAGGCGGCGGAGGGCGCCTCCTGTCAGCGCTCCGGCCCGGCGCGCGCCTCGCCGGGCTCCCGGCGGCCGGGCGGCGGGGCCTCCGCTAGCGCCTCGGCCGGAGCCAGGAGAGCGGGACCCGGCGCCGCAACGCGGCCGCGCCTCGCCGGAGCCCCGCCGGGTCTCCGGAGCCAGGGGGTGGGGCGCCCCCTGAGGTCACCGCCACGGTCCCCTCCCACCGGTGCGCCGCCGCCGCCGCGCTCCTCGCGGTCCCAGGGGAGAGGCTGCCTCCTGCGCAAATCAGGGCTCTACCCTTCTTGGGGCGGGCGCGGCCCTACTACGCGCCCGCGGCCCCGGGAATGCCTCCCCGTCACTCCCGCCGCAGGGGGCGCTGCTCCCCTCGGACGCCCGCCCCACTGCCCGCAGGTCGGAAGCCACGGAACTAACGGTCTTCTGCGCGGCCCGTGTCCAGCTCTACTCTGGTGGCAGGGGTCGCCGGGCCGTACATCCGAGGAACGTCCGGGATGGGGGTCGTGGTTTGGGCGCGGACGAGGAGGGTGCGAATACAGGACGGTGATGCACGCCCCAAAGGACAAAGTGAAGGCCGCCCAGAGAGGCTGCGGCTGCCGTTCTGGCCGCCAGGCCCCCGCATCCCACCCCTCTCATCTCCTTATTGCCCTCTCCTGGAGTAACCTCGCCTGACCTCCACGGAGTCATGCCAAGGCTCCGGGTCTCCAAACACCCCCTCCTCTCCACCAAACAGGGTCCCTTCCAAGGCTGGAGATCACCTTGGCCGTTAGGGATACTGCTTTGGTCCAAAGGGGTTTCCCCGCCCAACCCCGGTAGCAACTGAGCTTTCTTCCATCCCTGGCTCCTTCAGCAAATTGGCCCGCGGCCCTGGTTTCACTGCCCAGCCCAGGGGTCCAGCCCCCAGGAGCCTTAAGAGCTGGGCCTGACTGCTCCCTCCAAACACCCATGCCGACCTGAGCCCCTCTCTAGGTTGGGAGGGGGCAGGACACAAGCCAGGCCCCGCCATGCACAGTGACCCCCACCAAATAAGGGAATGTGAGCGCTGTTCAGACCCTTCCAGTTGCTTCCTGGGCAGCGGTTACTGCCTGTGGGGGCAGAGGGTTCACGGAGAGAGGCTCCCCACCCCCTTCTCTGGCCCAAGGGCAGGGACGGAGTCCTGCAGGCCCCATCAGGGAGGAGCAGCCCCCTGCACATCCCCGGGGACAGAGCTCCATCCTGGCCCTTGCCCACTGCCTTACTACCCACTGCCCTCCAGCACTCACTCAAACCATGAGCAAGATGGACACAGCCCCTGCCCACCCACCTGTGAGTGGCTCCCAGTGGGGCTGGTGGAATGGGCAGAGAACGTAACACAGGACAGCAAATCGTACTGAGTGAGGCACGTTGGGGGTTCCCTGCCCAGCAGGCTTGCTCAGACCCAGTGGGCAGGCCAGGGTCGGCCAGGTAAAGGCTGCAAACAGCACGTTCCAAGGCCCTGGGGTTGAGGAGGAGAACTCGTGGCCTCGGCAGAGCAGGTGGGGGCCTGGGGAGGCTGGAAGGGGTGGCGAGCACCAGCTGTGCTGGGCCGGCCTGGCGAGCCTTCCTGCGAAGACTGACGGGAAGTCACAGAAAGCAGCTGAGCTGGGTTGGGCTGCACATTTGTGACTTACATTGTCACAGAGATCCCTGGCTGTAGGGGGGAAGGGCAGCACGGGTTGAGGTCGGACAGGAAGGCCACAAGCAAACGAGAGGGGCCAGTGGCCTGGCAGGGTCCTGGCCGTGGAGGGGCCGAGGGGGCAATTCTGGCACAGGTGAGAGGTGAAATCTGGAAAACAGCACCGCCCCTCCCCCCACCCCCGCCGCTGCCCTCTGTGCCCCTCGTCCACCTCGAAGCTTCCTGCCAGTGGCCAGTTGCAGGAGAAGCAAACGGCCGGGATGCTCCGCAGGGTGCCGTGGCTGACCCTGGCGGCTGGTCCGCAAGTCCCAGGAGCTGCTGCTCTGGGCGGAGGCCCTGCCCTGCTTGGAGCTGGCTCAAAGGCGGCAGCGAGGGATTCTCAGCCCACCTCGATTCCAACTCAACCTGCCAGCAGGCGGGGCCACCCTGGGGCCCAGGGAGACCCCACCCATCCTGCGACCCCTGTCTAGGGGTCGGGCCCCTCCGCTTCCATCCAGGCCCTTTGGGAGCAAAGCAGGCTCCTTGCCTTCCTGCCCAGGGTGCCCCCTGCAGGCCACAGATGCCCCTCATAGTCCCCTCCCCCACCCCCTGCCTCCCAGGAGCCACAGCCTGGACATAAGGGAGCCAGGAGAGGCTGAAGGCAGGACGCTGGCCACTTGAGGGAAGGGGCCGGGACTGGGGCTGTGGGGTGGGCGACCCTCCTACAGGGGTCCCCTCCTGTGGTGGGGGGGGAGCCAGAGGGCCAAGACCCGGAGACAGCCAGGCTCCCGCCTCTTCCAGGAAGACCCTGGCATAGTTTGGGGCTCCCTGGGTCACACTCCGCTCAGTGTCCCAGCCCCATCCGCCCCCTAACCCACGGGCTCCCTCTCCTAGCCCCCTGCCCCAGGGGGCGTCACTCTGCGCCAGACAAGGCACGCGTGGAGGGGGCACGGCTCAGCCCGGCCAAGCTGCTCAGGACCAGGCTGGGCACGGCCGCCGGGCATGTGGACAGAGCCGGTGGGGCTGAGTGAGCTACTTCCGCCCCTGTTTTGCGGCGCTAAATATAGCAGCCATGGAGGGGAGTTTCCGGTTACAGCCCCCCCCCCCCCCCCCCACTGCCAGGAAATCGATGCCAGCTCCATTAGGCCCGGCAGTGCCTGCTGACCTGCCTCAACGGGCTGCCGAGTGGAGTGCGGAGCTGGACCGCACCCAAGACCAGGGCCCTGTCCTGCCAGGCCGAAGCCCATGTGCTCCCCAGGGCAGAGGGCCCCCAGCCCCACCCGGGGCCCAGCAGAGGCCCCTCTGAGCGGGGAAGGCAGTGGAGCTCAGGAGGTGGGCAGCGGCGGCTGGAAGGTGTGGGCGGGGTGGGGCAGCTCCAGGTTGGGCAGAGCCCCTGCCTCAGACTCTCCAGACATCCCAGCCCAGGGCCGCCCTCAGGGCACCTCTGACAGGGCGGAGCTGGCGCTTGGGACCCCAGCACGGCACCACCCCGCCGGCCCCACACCTAGGCCTGAGCACCGCACCCCACAGCACCCCACTGCCGGGCTGGGCCCCCAGGAGACCCCACCCGGGTCACAGCCAGCATTCGCATACAGGCGTTGCTGCCTGAGTGGGCCTCCCGGGTGCAGCCACCCTAGGGCGGCCCCAAGCGCCAGACTCGGGGGCCACGGGCTCTGAGCCGCTACTGGAGGGGCTCAGCCACACACGACCCCCAGGCCAGCAGAAAGGAAAGTGCCCGCTGGCCTGGGGTGGGCAGGGAGCCCAGGAGGTAGGGGGCCTCAGCTGGGGAGCTGTCCCCTCCTAACAGCAGTGTTTCAGCAGAAGCCAGAGGCAGCATGTCCTCGCTCAGCGCCCCTCCCATCCCAGCCAGGGCCCAGTCCCGGGGGACACTGGGCACAGGGCACACAGGTTCACAGCAAAAGCTCCTGGTCACCCGGACCCCCAGTCCCAACCTGTCTGTCTGGCAGGATCTCCTGGCCACTCTGCCCTCTACAGGGTCAGTGGACCATGACCCAGGCTGCCCCCATCATGTCCCAGGGCATCATCCAAGGGCCTGACCAGAGGATCTGGGGGCCTCTGGGAAAGGGCCAGGCTAGGCCACCACCCTCACAGAGGGGCGAGCCAGCCTTCCCTCCAAGAAACCTCCCTGGCCCTCTCCCAACTGACGGCCCTGCCACGCCTGCAGACACCCACGGCCATGATGACCCACACACTCCTCACCAAGGCCCCAGCGTACGCCGGAGGTCCTGCTGGCTGCCTGGTGGGGCAGATGTCCAGCCCTCCTGAGACCCCAGGCGCTCAAGGGCAGCTCACGTCATCCCTGACCCCCCGAGTGGGGGTTCTGTGGGGCTTGCAGGCCAGCCTGCACACAGGTCAGCAGGTGGAGCAAGACTTGTCACCAGTGCCCAGGGCCACAGGACTACTGAGGGGGACACCGGCCCAGCCCCACTCAGGGAGGACCCAGGAGCACGGAGCACGCGCCTCCGGACCTGCCCACAGCCTCTCCTGCCACAACAGCCACCACCCCCAGGGCCACAGTTCCACCCACGGCCCAGTGCCCCGTGGGCCCTGAGCGCTCGGCCTGGCTGACCCTTCCCTGCCCCGACACCGTCTTCCCGCCTCTCCCTGCCAGCCGGTGGCACTGCCCAGGGCTGGCCTAGCCCTCTGCCAGCGGCCAGCTCCCAACAGCCCCCCCGTACAGCCTGCAGCCGATGCCTCTGCTCAGGGGGAGTTTGAGGGGCTTTCATGGAGATCTCGCCCTATCCTGCCCCCCAGCTCAGCCCGGTCAAAGCTCAGAGTCGGTGGACAGACGCAAGAGCGATGCCAGCCTTTATTGGGTCTGCGGGGCTCTCACTGGAGACCCAGGCCAGGGGCCACGCAGCTGAAGAACCACGAGATACCAAAGATCACGCCGAGGGTCTTGGGAACATCCGGGTCGGCCGCAAAGGCCCGGGCGCCGTCCAGGGGCAGGTGCACCACCTCGATGAGCTCTCCCTCCTCAGCCAGGCCCCCACCCAGGCCGCCCCGCTGGGCATCCGTCACCTCCGCATAGAACATGGTCTGGCTGGAGCCAGTCAGTCCCACGCCAGACCTGCAGGTTGAGACAGTATGTGCTGAGGAGTCCACACAGGCCCCGCCGGCCACCCCTGCCCCTTCCACAGTCCTCTCCTGACCACCCCTTCCAGCCCCTGGCAGGCAGGGTTCCAGGAGGCCCCCAGATCCCCACGCAGTATCTCCTTGAGTGTGGGGGAGACCTGGGAACATGCTGGATATGACGAGGCTGGGACTAGGCTTGTGACTTGCAACTGGTTACATTAGGTCAGGTGAGGAAGGTGGAATTCTACAGATGTCATTAAGGGACCTAACAAAGGGGAATTTAAGTTCATCAAAGGGGGGATGATCCTGGGTGGGTGTGACCTAACCAGGAGAGTTTAGAGATCACTGAAAACTCAGAGACAGCTGAAGACAAAGCAAGCTGCCTCGCTGCTGCGGGAAGGTCATGGGCCAGGGTGTGTGGGAGCCTCTAAGGGGCTGAGAGCCAGCCAGGAGACAGAGCCCGCAGGCAAGGCCACGAGGAGCTGCAAGAGGACGCAGAGCCTCGGACCAGACTGCAGAGCCCAGCTGACGCCTGGCCGCAGCCCGTCAAGTCCCTGAGTGGTGGGCCAGGCTCTCGGCAAGCAGACGGCTGACCCCCCGGCAACCACACGATGAGAATGCAGGTGGCTGACAGGCAGCCCCCACTCTCCCGAGGGCACTGCCACTCTGCCCAGCCTGGGCCAAGCCAGTCCTCTCCCCACCCGGCAGAGCCAGTCCACACCCAGGGCTCCGGCCGTGCAGCTTGCGTCTGTGAGCACTCGCAGGGCAGGGTACCCACTCCAGGCTGGGGCTCATGGTGGGGGTGGGGGGTGAGGTCCCCAGGACCAGGGCTCATAGGCTGGGGGGGCATCAAGGACTCCCCTTCCTTCCTGGGTGGCAGCCAGGAGGGGGTTGCTGGCCCCAGGGAGAGGGATGGGCCAGGCAGAAGGCAGGGGCGCAGACCGGGCGGTGGCGATCAGCAGCGGGTAGGTGACTGCTGGCCTTGAGGACGGGGTGACGGGCAGGCTGGTCTGGACTCGAGGGGAAGGGCCCAGCACAGTGTGCAGGGGAGAGGGAAGCCAGCGGGTGTGTGCGAAGTCCAGGGGACAAGGGGGACCCGAGGTCCCGCTGAGGCTAGCTGAGGCCAGCCGAGGCCTGCGGGGTGGAAGAGCTCCCGGGACACCGGGGCAAGGAGCAGAGGGACCTCCGTCCCCTCGCCAGCTGTCCCACCCCCGGCGGGACCACGCCCAGACTGACCTCACCCAGCTGCTTCCTCCGCCCTCCGGCCCCTTATCTCCCCTGGACCCTTCCTGAAGCCCGTTTCCGCCGGCGGCCACAGCCTCGGCTTTGATGGAAGTCGCTGTCTGCGGGGTTTCCAGGCCCCGTTTCCGCCAGTGTGTGAAGGAGACCGGCGCCAAGCAGAGTGTGCCCTGCCAGGCCAGCACGGCCTCCCCCTGTGCACTCAATCACGCCCCTGGCCGCGAGACCTCAGGCAAGAGCCGGGCCGCGTCACCCGGGACGGGCAAGGAAGCGGCCGGGGCCGCAGACGGAAGCTTTGGGCCCAGCCACGGGGCTGTGCGAGCTTAGCTCTGGCTTGTATGGCTGCTGTCTGGCTGCCGTCCAGCTCCCGGGGCTAGGAGCTTCGCTGGCCTCCTCTCCCCCTCCCAGGCCTGCCTCCCCTTGTCCCTAAAATACAGTCTGAGCTGACCACCTGCTGTCCAGAACCCTCCGTGGCTCCCCAGTACCCTCTGGATCATGGCCGAGGCTGGGTTGCTCGTCCCCTTGATCTGAGCCTTTTCCATGCAACGCCCCTGCCAGGCCTCCACCCAGATTCACCCCTTCTGGGGACCCTGCCCCCAGGGCTGGCCTGCCCAGTGAGTCAATCCCTACCTGAAGTCAGGGCCCCTGGACCGCCGGCCCAAAGGCTCAGAGGCCAAGTGGCCGCTGGCCAGGCACATGGAGGATGCCTGCAGATGACTGGGCCCTCATGCAGCCCGGATGACCCTGGGGTGCGAAGCCCCGCCTGGAGCGCGGGGGCGCCAGGCCCTGCCCCACCTCCTTCCCAAGACTGAAGGCCAGGGACACCCGGCAGGGCCCAGGTGTTGCTGCGGCGGCCCTGGGCCGGCCTGGGGGGCAGAGCTGAGGCCCCACCCCTCTGGAGCAGGCTGCTGGGGGCTGGGGCTCAGCTGGAGACCCTCCTCCTGCTCGGGACATCACCAGGGCTGGGGACCCATCACCACACTCCCAGGGCAAGGGTGGGCTTCACCTGACATCCTGTCCCGGAAGATGTCCCCGGGGGGGTTGGAGTGCCCGGCAGGCACCTGGACTCTGGTCGGGGCAGGCCACACTGCGACCCCTCCCTGGGAGCGCAGAGCGCCAACCCTGGCCCAGGACTCGGCCCTCCCCTCGCTCCTGAGCCGCTGTCAGAGCCCTCTGTGCTCACCCCCACCCCCAGCCCCCGGTGCCTAATCCCACAGGAAGCAGGGGCATCTGTGAGCAGCAGCTGCCACTGGAGCCGGCCATGGGGGTGGGGGGTGCGGCAGGGCCGCAGGGAATTGCAGTGGGGGCTGGGGGCCGCAGGGGTCCGGGGGGGCACAGTGGGGCCAGGGGCTTCAGGCTCCGGCCAAGCTTCCCGCAACCCCGAGCTGCAGAACACAGCGATCTCGCCCTGCTCGCACAGCCCTGGGGAGGAAGCACTCGCCGCCCCCCAGCGGCCCGTCCCAGCCCGCCTCCAGGGCTGTCCGACTGCCGGCCACCCTCCCAGCCCCACTCACTTGTACGAGGTCACCCGGCGCAGGTCAGAGGGTGCCAGGCGGTAGCCGCACTCCTCCCAGGCCTCCTTGCAGGCCACCTCCTCCAGCGAGAGCCCGGGCTGGTCCAAGAGGCCGGCACACAGCTCGTAGGTGACCCCCGCCGAGCCAGGCAGCGCCACCTGCAGTGCCTGGGGCCTGTCCTGCTCCGCAGCGGCCAGGGACCCCGGGAAGAGACGCTCCACCTCGCCAGCGTACACGGCTGGCGGGGGGAGGCAACCGCGTCACAGCCTGTGGCGGCCGGCTCCACGTGACCTGCTCTGGCCAGACCCCCCTGCCAGGGCTGTTTCTCCCGGAGCCCCCTCCCAGGTCTGCACACTGATGCCAGGACCCCAGGGGACTGAACGTGAGCCCGCCAGCCTCCCCGCCCCCAGCCTCACCTGGCCGGAACTGCTTCACCAACACCAGGCTCCTCCGGGAAGAGTTGAACATGAGGATGGTCACGCTGGGGGTG
This sequence comes from Ovis canadensis, assembly GCF_042477335.2. Taxonomy (NCBI): domain Eukaryota; kingdom Metazoa; phylum Chordata; class Mammalia; order Artiodactyla; family Bovidae; genus Ovis; species Ovis canadensis. Next base: position 83,040,044 of record NC_091262.1, read on the forward strand.
GGGGGTACTGAGCTCAGCACAGAAGCACGCCCTCACCTCACCACCCTCCTCCACAGCCCTGGAGGGTTGGGTCCCTTGCTCAGATGGGCAGATTGAGGCCCAGGCCAGGACAGAGCTCGCCAGGGTCACACTGCCAGGTAAGGACCCAGGCCTCCTGTATGTGCCGGGTGGCAGGAGCGGGAAGGATACACTGGGCAGCTGGACAGGCTGGGGTTAGCAATAGCTGAGGGCACAGGAATGACAGGACACGTGGGCCCTGCAGGCCAGCTAAAGCCACACTGCCCCCAGCCCATGCTCCTGGCGCTCCAGGGCAAGGGCACCTGGGCAGCCCACACGGGGCCCCTCGGTGAGAGGCAGGGAGAGCAGGGGCGCTCAGAAACGCAGAGGGGGCTGTGGCTCTGTTGCCCCTGGGCCCCATGTCCCTGCCAGCCTGGGGCTTCCCTGGTGCCAGCCAAGCCAGGCCCTCACCTATCGTGAGTCTTCATGAAGTCCCACGATTTCTGGGTGCCATTCTGGAAGAGAGAGGGCAGCGGTTGGGGAGTGCCCCGGGGAGCGAGGAGGCCCCGGGGACCCACTGCAGCGGCTCTTCCCAGGGAGCCCAGCCATGGCCCAGGCCACCTGGGAGCCAGGAGGCGCAGCGGGTGGGCAGGGGGGTCCAGGGCAGCTGCGTGCTCCCCAGGAGTGATGAGAAAACGGGAGCAGGTGGTAGGGAGCTGGTGGAGATGCTCGCTGTCACCCAGACCGGGAAGGATCATGGGGTGTGGAGGGCCCCGGGCAGGGGTTCCCGAGTGAGTGGAGCAGAGATCAGGTCTTCACGGCTGAAGCTCCCTTGGGCGCCTGGACAAAAGGCCATGGGAGGGCTGGAGAGGGGTGGGTGGTGTGCCAGCGCCCAGCAGGAGCTCACCCTGCGGACTCAGGGGTGTGACTGGACGAGGGACCACCCTCTCCCCAGCCTGGTTTTGACCCGGGGCTGTCTCTCCCGCAGCCCGTGGTCCTGCTGCTCTGTCCCTTCCTTCTGCCACCCTGCTCCCCTGCCCAGGGCGCCCTGCCCCAGCGGCTCCCAGGGCTCCGGGCAGCACCCGGTGAACAGAAGGCAGCGTGGAGCTGGAGCCTGCACCGCCAGGGGCAGCCAGAACCGATGCTAGCGTGGTTCCAGCCGGCAGGAGGCATGAGGGGCTAGGATCCTGTCAGCCGGGCGTTCCCCATTCCTGAGCCTTCCTCAAAGAGGCCTCTGAGGATGGGGCTGGCCCTGGAGCCCAAGAGCCCAGCCCTGTGGATGCCCATCACCAGCTTGCTTAGCCCACTGCCCTTCAGCCACTGGTCCAGCCCTTTGCCCTGGTGAGCTGCCAGCCCGACACATGGGGCCTTGTCCCGGCCACGAACGGGACGTGGACCTGAGCTCCAGAGCCAGAGAGCACAGCCAGGACTGCAGGAGAGGGACGGTGCTGAGGAGCAGCCTCCCGGAGGACTTCCCGGAGGAGGTGACACTGCGCCAGGACTCAGAGGAAGGGCCTTCCCGGAAGGGGGACCTGGCAGGCAGAGGCCCACACGCTGCTCTGAGCGGACTGGGGAAACTGGGCTGAGCTTGGCCCAGAGGCAGGAGCACCCTGGCAGGGCGGCAGCTTTGGTTTCCGGGGGGAAGGAGAGCTGGCGCCCGGTGCTGTGCCGGTCGGGCTGCCCGGGAGGCCGCTGTGAGGCACCGCCCACAAGAGGCAGGCCTGGGCCTGCCTGCAGCCTGGCCACCCCAGGGCCGGCCACCCACCAGGAGGGCTTCCCGGGAAGGCCTGTCCCCTGCCTCCCTCAGGGCACGTGTCACCCTGTGTTGGTTTCAGGAGCCCTCTTGAATCAGGATCAGAACATCGGTCAAACCTGAGGTCCAGGCAGGGTGGAGTGGAGGGTCCAGAGAGGTCCACCGAGGCCCAGGCAGCCCCTCCTGCAGGACCCCCACCCAGGTGGTCCAGACCCAGGCCTGGCTCATCTTCACGGCCCTGGGAGGGAGGAACAGGACTGGAGTGTAAACACAGCCCCTCCCCCTCAGAGCCATGGGGGTGCCTTGCCTCGGGATGATCAATCTCCATCCATCAGACCCCCCTGGCATAGCAGTTACTGAGCAAGGCTGCAGAAGCCCCTCGCTGACACTCATCGCCCCAGCCCAGTGTCCCACGAGCCCCTGCCTGTGCCCACTGCAGCCCACCACCCACACGGGCTCAGCTGTGGTTACCAGCACCCATCCCCCTTTCATAGGAAGTGGGGGAGGGTACCACAGCCAGAGGCCACTGCGGTCAGGTGCCTGGACCACCCTGTGCCCCTGAGAGCCATGTGGCCACAATCAGGCATCCTGGCCCCTGGCCAGCACCAGGGGCAGGGCGGCAACCCCCACATCCCTGTACTATGCCCTCAGCCCACCCCGGCTTCTGCCCCAAGCCAGTGCTGCCAGCCTGGGTCCAGCCTGGGGACAAGAATCCCTGTCCCCTAGGGCCAACGGGACAACAGCGACGAGGGGGGGCGGTGCAGCCTCTCTCAGGCTGGGGGTCAAGAGGGCGTCATAGTTTGGACAGAGGAAGGGGCCGGGGGCAGGGGGCAGACAGGTTGCTGCAGGCCAAGGGCGGTCAGGCAGAGAGAGGGCCACCAAAGACCTGCACCGCCTGTCCTGACTGGGGGGCACCACGGGGCCGCACAGACCACGCTACGGGGCGCAGTCCTCGCCTGGATGGCACAGTGGACTCCAGGGGAGCTGGAAGCAAAGGGGCAGGGCCCAAACTGGACAAACGTGTTTCCTGTGAACCTACTCCATGTACGGCACCAAGGGAGGCAGCCGTCGTACCGCACTGCCTCCCAGGGAACGGCAGGAGGAGATGATGCCCTGGCGGAAAGCCTGCAAGGACGGCAAGTGGAGACACGGAGGAGGCGTCCTGGGGAGGAAGCCCACCTGGAGAGGCTCTCCAGTGCGCGCCCCCGTCCCTCCTTTCACCTTCTTCTGCCCAGAATGGAGAACACCACCTCCAGGAAGCTTGCCCCGACCCCCGGGGCGCCCAATATGTCCCACCGCAAAATGGGCCGGGGCTCAGCAAAGTCTCTTTGGAGGAATGAGTGGTCCCTCGAGGTGTCCCTGCCCAGACCCTCCCCGACCCCGACACTCAACCGGCGTGTACACCTGGGCTCTGGCAAAGCGCTCCTAGGGGACGCGAGGCCTGCGGGGCGGGGCTCCTGGGCCCGGAGGCGGGAGCCGGGAGCCGGGAGCCCGGAGCCGGGCTCCGGGCGGGGGCGGGGCTGCAGGGGCCGCCGGCTGGGGGCGGGGCCCCGGGCGCGAGGGTGGGCGGGGCCCCGGGCGCGAGGGTGGGCGGGGCCCCGGGCGCGAGGGTGGGCGGGGCCCCGGGCGCGAGGGTGGGCGGGGCCCCGGGCGCGAGGGTGGGCGGGGCCCCGGCTCGAAGGCGGGCGGGGTCCCGGGGCGGTGTCGGGCTGCCGGGGGAATGGAGGGCGCGCTCACCTGGCGGTAGTGCAGCGTGAGCGGCACCAGGTACGGCGAGGCTGCGCAGCGGCCCACGGCCGCCCCCTCGATGCGCTCCATGGCGGCGCGCGGGCGCGTCCCCCGGCTCTGCGCATGCCCAGTGCGCGCGGGGCGGGGCGGCGCCGAGCGCGGGGCGGGCCCGGGGCGGCCCCTGCCCGGGGCCGTGCGGGTGGGGCGGCGGGCGCGGGGCGTTCCCGGAGCCCGCGGGCTGGGACCCGGGCGGGAGGCGAGCCCGCCGCAAGGTGCAGTCGGTCGAGCGTGCGGCCAGCGGGGCGGGCGCGGCTGGAGGTTTGAGAGGCGATCTCCGCTGCCCGCGGAACTTGGGCATCTTGGTCGCGAGAGCGACGCAGCGCAGCTTGGGAGAGGGGGCTCCAGCCGAGCGGATATCTGTCTGCCCCCTGGGGCAGGGAGAGAAGCCGGCGCCGCCGCCGCGGCCCCCGAGAGGAGCGTTGGGGAGCGCGAAGGGTCATCCTGTGGGCGGTGGTGGCAAGAATATAGACACCTCTGGAGGCCCCTGGGTGGACGGAGAGAAGGCTCTGGAAAGAGGGCAGGGCGAGAGGAGCCTGAATCTGCCCTTCAGGGAGGGGCTGCCACTCCTGTCTGGCTGCGGCTGCTACCCACCCCCCGCGCCCCTCCCTCCTTCCTTGGGTGTGGACTTCCAAGACCCGCTCCAAATGCAGCCACTGCCTCCCCAGTAAGTGTCAGCCGCTCAGTCGTGTCCGACTCTTTGTGACCCCGTGGACTGCAGCACACCAGGTCTCCCTGTCCATCGCTAACTCCCGGAGTTCACTCAAACTCATGTCCATTGAGTCAGTGATGCCATCCAACCATCTCATCCTCTGTCGTCCCCTTCTCCTCCCGCCTTCAATCCTTCCCAGCATCAGGGTCTTTTCAAATGAATCAGTTCCTCGCATCAGGTGGCCAAAGTATTGAAGTTTCAGCTTCAGCATCTGTCCTTCCAGTGAATATTCAGGACTGATTTCCTTTAGGATGGACTGGTTGGATCTCCTTGCAGCCTAAGGGACTCTCAAGAGTCTTCTCCAGCACCACAGTTCAGAAGCATCAATTCTTTGGCGCTCAGCTTACTTTATAGTGCAGCTCTTACACCCATACCTGACTACTGGAAAACCCATAGCTTTGACTAGACAGACGTTTGTTAGCAAGGCAATGTCTCTACTTTTTAATAGACTGTCTAGATTGGTCATAACTTTTTTTTCCCAAAAAGCAAGTATCTTTTTATTTCATGGCTGCAGTCACCACCTGCAGTGATTTTGGAGACCCCCCCCCAAAATAAAGTCTGACACTGTTTCCACTGTTTCCCCATCTATTTGCCATAAAGTGATGGGACCAGATGCCATGATCTTAGTTTTCTGAATGTTGAGCTTTAAACCAACTTTTTCACTCTCCTCTTTCACTTTAATCAAGAGGCTCTTTAGTTCTTCACTTTCTGCCATAAGGGTGGTGTCATCTGCATATCTGAGGTTACTGATATTTCTCCCAGCAATCTTGATTCCAGCTTGTGCTTCCAGCCCAGCGTTTCTCATGATGTACTCTGCATATAAGTTAAATAAGCAGGATGACAATAGACAGCCTTGACATACTCCTTTCCCAATTTGGAACCAGTCTGTTATTCCATGTCCAGTTGTAACTGTTGCTTCCTGACTTGCATACAGATTTCTCAAAAGGCAGGTCAGGTGGTCTGGTATTCCCATCTCTAGAAGAATTTTCCACAGTTTGTTGTGGTCCACACAGTCAAAGGCTTTACATAGTCAATAAAGCAGAAGTAGATATTTTTCTGGAACTCTCTTGCTTTTTCGATGATCCAACGGATGTTGGCAATTTGATTTCTGGTTCCTCTGCCTTTTCTAAATCCAGCTTGAACATCTGGAACTTCACAGTTCACATACTATTGAAGCCTGGCTTGGAGGATTTTGAGCATTACTTTGCTAGTGTGTGAGATGAGTGCAGTTGTGAGGTAGTTTGAGCATTCTTTGGCATTGCCTTTCTTTTGGATTGGAATGAAAACTGACATTTACCACTCCTGTGTCCATTGCTGAGTTTTCCAAATTTGCTGAAGTACTGAGTGCAGCACTTTCACAGCATCATCTTTTAGGATTTGAAATAGCTCAGTTGGAATTCCATCACCTTCACTAGTTTTGTTTGTAGTGAATCTTCCTAAGGCCCACTTGACTTCACATTCCAGGATGTCTGGCTCTAGGTTGGTGATCATACCATCGTGATTATCTTGGTCGTGAAGATCTTTTTTGTATAGTTCTGTGTATTCTTGCCAACTCTTAATATCTTCTGCTTCTGTTGGATCCATACCATTTCTGTCCTTTATTGAGCCCATCTTGGCATGAAACGTTCCCTTGGTATCTCTAATTTTCTTGAAGAGATCTCTAGTCTTTCCCATTCTGTTCTTTTCCTCTATTTCTTTGCGTTGATCGCTGAAGAAGCCTTTCTTATCTCTCCTTGCTCTTTGGAACTCTGCATGCAAACGGGTATATCTTTCCTTTTCTCCTCTGCCTTTTGCTTCTCTTCTATTCACAGCTATTTGTAAGGCCTCCTCAGACAGCCATTTTTCTGTTTTTTGCATTTCTTTTCCTTTGCATGGTCTTGATCCCTGCCTCCTGTACAATATCACGAACCTCCATCCATAGTTCTTTAGGCATTCTGTATATCAGGTCTAATCCGTTGAATCTATTTGTCATTTCTACTGTATAATTGTAAGGGATTTGATTTAGGTCATACCTGAATGGTCTATTGGTTTTCCCTACTTTCTTCAATTTAAGTCTGAATTTGGCAATAAGGGGTTCATGATGTGAGCCACAGTCAGCTCCCAGTCTTGTTTTTGCTGACTGTGTAGAGCTTCTCTATCTTTGGCTGCAAAGAATATAATCAGTCTGATTTTGGTGTTGATCATCTGGCGATGTCCATGTGTAGAGTCTTTTCTTGTGTTGTTGGAAGAGGGTGTTTGCTATGAGCAGTGTGTTCTCTTGGCAAAACTCTATTAGCCGTTTCCCTGCCTCATTCTGTACTCCAAGGCCAAATTTGCCTGTTACTCCAGGTGTTTCTTGATGGACTATTACTCAGCCATAAAAAAGAACAAAATATTGTCAGTTGCAGCAATGTGGACCTAGCAATCACCATACTAAGTGAAGTAAGCCAGACAGAGAAAGACAAATAACATATGATATCACTTATAAGTGGGCTCTGAAGTACTGTACAAATACACTTATCTACAGATGTAGGAAACAGACTTACGGTTAGCAGGAGAGGAAGCGGGGCAGGACGAACGGGGAGGCTGGGGCTGACATATGCACACTGTTATATATGAAATAGGCGGCTGGTAAAACCTAATATGTAGTACCGAGAGCTCAGTACTCTACCACGGCCTAATCGGGAAAATAATGCAAAACAGAGTGCATGTATGTAGACATAGAACTGAGTCACTTTTCTGTACACCTGAAATTAACACAAAATTGTAAATCGGCTATACACCAATAAAAATTAAAAAAAAGAAAAGGAATGAAGTTCTGACGTGTGCTATCACACGGAACAGCCTTGACGTTCTGCTGAGTGAAAAGGCAGACAGAAGGTCCCGTGCGATATGAAAGGAACGCATAGGAACAGAAAGCAGATCGCGGTTGCCGGGGCTGGAGAAGCGGAGAACAGGGACCGTGTCCTTTCTGGGGGACAGAATGTTCTGGAACTTGGGAGACAACACTGAGAACGTGCTGAACGCTGGTGAAGTGCGGAAGCCAGACGGTTAACGTGATGCGATTTTAGCTCCATTTTCTTGAAGGAAAAATACATCAGGGACTTTCCTGGTGGTCTAGTGGTTAAGAATCCACCTTCCAGTTCAGCGGATGTGGGTTCGATCCCTGGTCAGGGAACTAAGACCCCACATGCACAACTAGAGCCCGCATGCCACGCTGGAGAGCCCACACAGCTAAATAATTAAAAAAAAAAACACACACACACACACACAACAGTGAGACTGGTCAGGAGCACCCCACGCGGGCTGGAGCACCCTGGGGCCCATGATGGAGAGTCAGGGTCAGGTCCCCGCAGGCTGCTGTGGACCTGGGGTCAGGAGGGGTCTGGAGCGAGGCTAGAGGCGTGCTTCTAGGGGCCTGCTGTGGGCCTGCTTCTAGGGGCCTGCTGTGGGCCTGCTTCTGGGGGCCTGCTGTGGGCCTGCTTCTGGGGGCCTGCTGTGGGCCTGCTTCTAGGGGCCTGCTGTGGGCGGGCAGCTGGGAGCTGGGGCTCGGGGTGCACTGGGGTGCGAGCACGAGGGCAGCAGGGGGCTGGACTAGGGGCCCCTGGTGACGAGGCGCTGTCTTCAGGGACCTGGAGGAGCAGGAGGAGGGGCGTGCCGTGGTTCCCAGGGGAGCCCGCTGGGCCGGGCTGGGCCCCTCAGTGGCACCAGGAGCCTGGGAGGGGTCCAGGCAGGGGTGTCGAGGGGTTGCCGTAGCCGCCTGCTGGGGAAGGCAGGAGACCAGTGCGAGGGGCCTTGACCACTGTCCAGAGCGGAGGCCGTGCAGGCGAGTGGCCTTGGGCCCCATGGGAGCAGGTGCAGGGGGAGGAGGGAGTGGAAGATGGGGTGAAGGCCAGGGGACTCGGGCCACGCCCTGGGGAGCCCGCTGGAAAGCCCCCTGTGGGTCTGGGGGCCTCAGAGACCCGGCCGAGCCGTGCTCAGAGTGGACGTGGAGACACGCACACACACACACTGGGGTGAGCATGGGCTGAGTGGACATAGAGACACACACACACACGCGCGCGCGCACGCACACACACACACACACACACACACACACACACACACACGGCGGTGAGCATGAGCCTCGGCAGCCTCCGATGGCCGGGACTGGCTATGCCGAGCCGCGCAGGCAGGCCTCCGAGCACTGAGGCGAGGGGAGGGCAGGCTGCCTCCTGGGCTCCAAAGGAGAACGGACACTGGCCTCTCCCAGCTTCTAGAGGCCGCTGCACTCCTGGCTCCCGGCCGGCACCTCCTCCCTCTTCACAGCCAGCGGCGCAGCAGCCCTGTTCCCACCTTGACTACGACCCGCCGGCTTCCCCTCAAGACGACCCCAGCCCCTTATGACGACCCCAGCCCCTTGTGACGACCCCGGCCCCCTCAATGACCCTGTCCCCCTCATGACGACCCCAGGCCCCTCGTGACGACCCCAGGCCCCTCGTGACGACCCCGGCCCCCTCATATGACCCCGGCCCGCATGTGACGACGCTGGGCCCCTCGTGATGACCCTGACCCCTTCATACGACCTCGTCCCCCAAGTGACGACCCCGGCCCCCTCATATGACCCCGTCCCCCACATGACGACCCCGGCCCCCTCGTGACGACCCTGGGCCCCTCGAGACGACCCCAGCTGGCACTGTAGCCCAGGACACCCCCAGGGTCCCCCACCTGACTGTGTCTTCGGCCTGTGAATCTCCACGCTGGCAGGTCCTGGGAATACCATGTGGACTTGGGAGTCAGGGCAGGGTCCCGGGTGAGACTCAGCCTGCTGGGCCCCTGGCAGGACTCGGGGGCTCCTGCTGGCCGCTGCCTCGTCTTTTTCCCTAAGAGGCGGGGGCAGGGTCGTCTGCCACGACTGGGGCAGGAGGAGAGGGTGGCTGCACGTGGCCCAACGGGACTGGGGGCCCAGATTCCCGTGGCCTGGGGAGGGGCTTCCTGGTGGCTCCAGCCTGGGGGATGCCCCGGCCGGTGCCCAGCAGTCTGGGCAGGTGGATGGGTGGACGTTGGCTTCCTCCAAGGCTCAGCCTTTCCCCAGAGGGGGTGATGGGCAGCCCAGGGGTCCAGAGGTCAGGCTGCTGGTCGGGGGGTTCCTGATGAGGGGGCTTCCTCCCGGGGTGGGGCAGTGGGGGCTGGCGGGCTGCGGGAAGCCCAGGAGTCGGGGTGTGGTTTCAAAGCAGGTGCGGAGCTCAGGCCTGGTCACTGGCGGAGCCAGACGGGTCACGGAGGGCCAAGGTTGGGGGCGTGGGGCTCCAGGGATGCCCGCCTCCGTCTTGGTCTCCCACTAGGCAGCGCACCCCACTCGCCAGTATCTCCCCACCCGAGGACCGGCGGCCTCCCCGGGACCTCTGCACTCCCACCCTGACCCCGCTCGGCTCGGAGCCCCTTCCCTCCCTCTGGTCTCATCCCTCCTGCCCTGCCTGGCCTGGGTGCCCAGGCTCCACCGTGGGCTCGTGGAGCTGGGGGAGATGTGCTCAGGCCCCGGCAGGGCCTCGGCCTGCAGCCCAGCCCTCCTGCTGGCCCCCACCCGCCCTGAGTCCCCAGTCCCCTCTCCACCCTGTCCAGCCTCGGCCCTGCCTGCCCCCCACCAGTCCAGGTCGAATCTGGGGCCTCTGTCTCCTGCTGGAGCAGCCCCCCACCTGCACCTCCAGGTGCCCAGCCCCCCTGGAGCCTCCCAGGAAGTGAGGAGGGGGTGCCTGCTCTCCCCCACCCTTTCCGGGGTCGCTCAGAGTGCCGGTGGCAGCCGACGGGCGGCTCTCATTCTTGAGGACGGCTGAGCTGGGGGCAGGTGACACAGCGCCCTTGACCATTCGGGCTCCTGGCTCACAGGGGGACACCATGGGCCTGGGGTGGGGGTGGACTGCCTGGCCGGGCGGGGGTCCCTGAGGGCAGCCTGACCCCTCCCCCCAGGCACGGCCTAGCTGGCTTCCAGGCCCCCAACCCCTGCGGGATCTCCCAGGACAGTGGCCTGTGAGGGTAAAGTCGGACGGAGCGGAGGCAGTGGGACAGCACCTGGCCCACAGGCCAGAGTGTCCGGGCGGGTCTGGAGGGCCGCAGGGGCACGGGAAGGGGCTGGGGCCTCGTGGGGGGTGGGGGCGTGTGTGCGGGCCCCCGGCTCTGACCTCGCTCTCACCCGCCTCAGCGTGGGCTCCTGGGCGTGCACAGGCTTGGACGTGCGGGAGTCGCCCTAGGCCGGGGCGGGACAAGGTCCTGCGTTCCCAACCCCCAGGCGCCCCGGGGTCTCGAAGGGAAACCGCGCAGCCAGGAGCCCCAGGAACGCGCGCGCCCCACTGCAGCCGGGCCGCCCGGAAGGCACGAGCCCGGGAACAATGCCCTTCGTGTGACAGGCTTTCCCTCCGTGGGAGAAAACAGTGCTTGACAGAATGGCGGTTTCCTGCATTTGTGCTGCGGCAGAGAGTGGCTCACACAGGGGCCTCCCACAAAGGGGAGCTCCTCGCCAAGTCGGCCGGGGCCCCAGGGCCGGGCAAGGGTCTGCCCCGTCCTCCAGGCCCCTGCCCACCCCCCAAGCCTCAGCTTCAACCCTAGCTGCTTGTCAACATGCAGAGGGGCTGGGAGGGGGCAGGGGGGCTTCCTGGAGGAGGGGGCCTTGGACAGAGTGGGCCATGAAGACAGCTTCTCGGGGACAGAGGGTCCAGGGCAGAGCAGATGGGGTGCCATGGTGAGGGCAGGCTGGGGGCACTGCCGTGGGCGGAGGGCAGAGGTTCCAGGGAGGCGTAGCAGCAGCAGAGCCTGGGCCTCCTTCCACGGTCTGGGTGGGGAGGGCACGGCCTGGAGGTGCCCCTAAGTAGGGCGATGCTGAGTGCTTGTGGCCCACGAGGGCTGCCACTGGCTGAAGGTCCCACCACCTCTGCCCGCAGGGCCCGGCTGGCCCAGGTGGTCAGACCCAGAACCCAGCGGACCGCTGGCCTGCTGAGGTGGGGGCAGGATCCTGAGGGCACCCCTGGGGGCTTTCCCTTCCCAGAAGAGGTTTGTGGACAGGGCCTGGGAAGAGGGCGTTTGAGGCGGAGCAGGGCGCCTGTGGCAGGGACGGAGTGCTGAGCCCAGGCTCACACCGCGGGGTTCTTGGGCTATGTGCTGAGGATGCCGTCTCCACCCACCTCTTCCCTGAGGACGGGCCGCCGGCTGGCCCTCCTGCCCGGTAATTCCAGCGCTGATGCACTCTCCAGGGCACAGAGCCTGGTAGGCTGTCCCGATCTCTGTGTTTCAACCTTTCTCTGTCCCTGGGCACAGGGACTCAAGTGAGCTACGAGCTGCCCACCACACCCCAGCCCTGGGGGCCACACTGTGGCCACTGGCCTCTTGGTCTCTCCTGGGGGAAGCCCTGGCTGACCCTCCTGCCTTCTCCTAAGGCTTTGGCAGCTCCCACACCCAAAGCCCACCACAGCCGCACCTCTCCTTGGAGCTCAGGCCTCACCCGCTCACACCTCACCCCCCATTCAGGGCCCAGAGCACAGAGGTGGTGGGACCCACCACCTTGCGCTTGGCACACAGGGCCCTTCTCTGCAGGGCTGAGATGAGGCTTCCCTAGGACCCTGCCTTTTCATACTGCTCACAGTGTTCTCAGGGAGAGAATACTTAAGTTTCAGAAAACTAAGACCATGGCATCCAGTCCCATCACTTCATGGCAAATTGATGGGGAAACAGTGGAAACGGTGACAGACTTGATTTTGGGGGGCTCCCAAATCACTGCAGATGGTGGCTGCAGCGGTGAAATGAAAGGATGCTTGCTCCTAGGAAGAAAGGCTATGACAAACCCAGACAGTGTATCAAAAGGCAGCGACACTTTGCCGACAAAGGTCCATATAGTCAAAGCTATGGTTCCTCCAGTAGTCATGTGTGGGTGCGAGAGTTGGACCATAACGAAGTGCTGAGGAATTGATGCTTTCGAGCTGTGCTGTTGGAGAAGACCCTTGGACTTGCAAGGAGATCAAACCAGTCCATCCTAAAGGAAATCAACCCTGAATGTTCATTGGAAGGACTGATGGTGAGGCTTCAACACTTTTCCACCTGATATGAAGAAGTGACTCATTGGAAAAGACCCTGATGCTGGGAAAGATTGAAGGCAGGCGGTAAAGGGGACGACAGAGGATGAGATGGTTGGATGGTATCACTGACTCAACGGACATGAGTTTGAGCAAACTCTGGGAGACAGTGAAGGACAGGGAAGCCTGGTGTGCTGCAGTCCAGGGGCCACAAAGAGTCAGACACGACGTAGTGACTAGGCCACAGGACATCCAGCTTCAAGGCTGGTGGACAGCGGCCCCACTGCTCCCCCCACCCTAGCCCCGACGCACTGGGCTGCCCTGCCCACGGCTGCTGCCGGCCTCCAAGGGCACAGTGGGGCACTGCGGAGGTGGGGAGGCTCCTGTGCCCACTGTCCTGCCACCCCTGCCTCCTCTGGGGCAGGCACCCTGCAAGGGGTCTGGCCCCCACTCCTCGCCCCCCCGCCCCGATTCTTCACAGGTGTTCCCCCCAAATCTCGTCCACACCAGCGCCCCACTTGGTCTTTCAGATGGGATCAAGTTCAAGCTGCCACCCCCTCTCCTGGCCCTTGTGACCTATAGGGTGGCACGGTCCCCCTCACGCTCTGACGGGCGCCCTGGCCGCTCGCGCGAGCTCACTGCCCTTTGGGAAGCGCTGGCGCCGACCTGGGGCTGCAGAGTCTTCTCTGCCTGACACCTCGTGTCTCTGCACAAGTCCTGGCATTACAGCTGAGCTCAGAGCAGGTCGAGGCTGCAGAGGCCCAGCCTCGCGGGGACGCACCCATGGCGGGGTCTGGGTGGCAACTCTGCCCCGGGCTCCTCTGCCCTCAGGCAGTGGCATCCAGCGCTCCTAAGACCTCTGGGACCAACTCCTCATATTAAATCCTGCCATTGGAAAAAACCCCAGTGATAGCCATGATGGTTTTTTCTGGTTGAGCTGGACTGAGTCAGGGAGGGCTTTGCAGGGGGAACACGGTGTGTGTGGGGTAAGGGGCACACTCAGAGAAAGGCGTTGCAATTGCAGGGCTCTAGGGAGGGGAGGCAGGCCAGGGCCAGCCCAGAGAGGTCCGTCTGGTGTGGTGGGAAGGGGGCAGAGGTTGGGTAAGGACAGGGGAGCTGTGTCTCCCATCACCTTCCGCAGACCCTTCTCTCAGCTGTGGGTGATCGCGTGACTGAGGCCGGGGCCTGGTGAGTGGGCAGCCTTGGAGCAGGGGCTGATGAGGAGGTCTGCCGTGGTCCCAAGTGGACCACCTGTCCAGGATGGGCAGGACTGCTTCGTGGAGCCCAGTGAAGGAGCAACAGGAGGTCTGGCTCACCTGGGGAAGCACTGGGAACCCCGTCTCCCTCTTCCTCCGCAGGCCACAGTCCTGCCCAGCCTGGAGCGCCAGAGGGCTCCTCCTTTTGCTGAGGCAGTGGAGCTGGATCCCACCCTCTGGGACTTGAGTTCTGCCTCCTGCTGTTCTTAAGCTGGTCGAGCCTGTCGCCCCTGAAAGGACCAGAGGAGAAACACAGGCCTGCGAGGGGCACCCCTCTGCCCAAGGATCGTCCTCCTCCGCCCCCGCCCCTCCCGCAGCGCTATGGGATCTGATCTCATGAGCACAGCCCCCATCAGCCTTCCCTCCCTGCAGACGGGCACGCGGAGACCCAGAGGAAACGGCTGAGCTGAGACCAGCCTCGCCCCTGGTCTGGCTTGGAGCCCCCGGCCCAGGACCTAGGGTGGCCCCGGGCAGGTGGCCGTCACCTCTGACCCCGGGCCAGGGTGGCCTCGGCGTCTGGGCCTCAGCTCAGAGCGTTTCCTGCCTGCCCGCCCCAGCCCAGCCCCGCAGGAAGTCGCCGCCTCCTGAACAAAGGGGCCGGCGGACAATGGCCATTGAATTGGGCCGGGGCGCTCGCGCACGGACAGGCCACCAGCTGCCCGCACTGATAAGACCGCTCCGCGGACTCCGCGGGCCCCTGGACCCCAAGCGCGGGCTCGCGGCCGGCGCGCCCAGCGGCCCAGCGGCCCAGCGGCCCAGCGGCCCAAGGGCAGTCACCCCGAGGCGGCCCCGCCCCACAGGCCCCTCCCCATCTGGCCCCGCCCCGCGGGCGGGCGGCCAATGAGGAGCCAAGCCGGGCTCCTCCCCCACCTGGCCCCGCCCCGCGGGCGCGCCCGCTGGACCTGTCGAGGTCTGCAGAAGCCGCGCTTGGGGAAGTGTCCCCTCAGAAAGCGGAGGAAGTTAGCGCCTCGTGCGTTTCCTGCGCCTACTGGAAAAGCCGGGGAGGGCGGCCCTGGCTCTCTGCGAGGGTCACGTGCGGCTCGCTGTGCTCCAAGGGTGGAGCTGGCAGCCTGGTCCTCACGCCTGCTTGGGGCAGTCCTCCCGAGGCGGCTGGACACGTGGTGAACACGGTCAGCTCTGTATACAGAGGCTCAGCGCCGAGAGCCAGCTCCAAGAGAGAGCAGTGGGGCTGAGGTCAGCAGTCATCCCTGAGCTGGTTCTGCAGGGCCCAGGTGACCCAGGTCATCACTCCTGGTCTGGGAGGCTCTGAATGTGGCAGGGGGTGTCTGCGACCAGGAAGGCATCGCCTGGAACCTGCGGGGAGGATGGGACTGAGAGGGGCAAGACCTACAGGTCTGGGAGAACAGAGACAGGCTCCTTCTTCCTGGTGGGATGACATAGCCCACTTCCGGGCCTGGCATGTGCCAGGCAGGGCAGGGGTCTGGGGAGCTCAGGCCTACAGCAGCCCCGTTCTGTCGTCCAGCCATGTTGGTGGCAGTGGCTGTGGATAAGGTGACTGCTGGAGTGTTTGCATGTTGACTCTGCCAAGGTCCCAGGGTGCGGTTGGGTGGGGAGAGATGGTGATCAGCGTGGTGGTGGGCCAGCAGCGTGTGGCCATGAGCAGAGCCGCATGGTGGAGTGCTGGGGCTGGGACCACTCGGGGTGGTGCTACAAGGCAGCCCACATAGCTCCCGGTGCTCAGTGAGGCTGCCCAGACTGCCACTCAGTGGCCTGGGGTCATGCCCTCCAAGGAGCCAGATGATCGCTGCCAACTCCTTTAGCCCCTCTTGCTCACGTACTGTGAGCACTGCATCTCCTGAGTAACTGAGGTAACCGTGGTCACTGGGCGGGTAGACACACCTGACCTTCAGGTGGACACAGCCGGGCCCTCTCGGGGACTCATGCCCACCCTGGCCTACCTGCCGTGTTTTCCTTCACCCCGTGCT
This sequence comes from Ovis canadensis, assembly GCF_042477335.2. Lineage (NCBI taxonomy): Eukaryota > Metazoa > Chordata > Mammalia > Artiodactyla > Bovidae > Ovis > Ovis canadensis. The sequence goes on from NC_091262.1 coordinate 83,055,511, forward strand.
GGCCCTGGCTGTGTCCTGACCTGACCACCTCCTCCACTCCACCCGTTGATCCGAAGCCTCTGAACTGTGGCCACCCTCCAGCCAGAGGCCACATGGGACCCCGTGCCGACTTCGATGCCCCACTGCGGTCTCTGCAAGCATGGCCAGGTTCTCACGGGTCACATGGTGTTCCGGGAGCCGTCCAGGCTGGGCCACAGACCCACAGCCTGCGTGAGCAGCCGCCCGCCCAGCCTCTGCCCAGCAGCAAGCCCGCTGCTCCTAATGCAGGAAGTGGGAGGCCCAGCGGCTTCTGACTCCCGCCCTTTATCAGCCCACGACGCTTCCTGTGGCCCACGCAGCCTGGCCCCGCGGCGCCAGGACACCAGGTCATCAGTGACTCATCGAGAGCCTGCCCTGGGGACACCCAAGCCCATGCCCCCCGACTCCCGCAAACGTGAACTCCTGCCCTCAGCCCAGCCCACACCCGGCTGGCAGGCCCACTCTGAGCCCCCGTCCCCGGGCCACCCACCGGCATCTCCCCACCTTTTAGTCTGTCCCTCCCTCCCCCATCCACAGCCAGAAGGGCTGAGGTGGCCCCACCTCTTTGTGCCCCCCCGTTCCCAGTGCCTATAGCCAGTAAGGTGGGCAGCCAGGGCTGCAGGGCCCACGGGGCTGACCACGAGCTTTGGCCACAAGCTTGCTCCCTCCTGCAGGCCCTGCTGTCCCCCAGCCCCAAGGAGCACCACCACCACCAGCTCTCCTGGGGCCGTCACCCAACCCCAGGTTGGCAGCCCACCTTCCTCCTCTGGTCTCAGTGTGGACCCCTCTTCCTCCAGGAAGTCTTCTGGACCAACCCCTACACCTCTCCCATCCTGGGGCCTCCCAGGGGATGCCTCCACTCCACAGAACTTGTCTCGGACCTTTACTGGGCCCCCAGACCCCCCTGCCGCAGGAACCCAGACTCTGCTGCTCGCGGACAGACCCCTCCTCCCTCACCCCAGCGCACCCCTTGCCCAGTGTGCCTGGGGACACCGTGAGGGTCAGGACAGGAACTGGAGTGGGGGTGGAATGGAGAAGATAGGGCACCGGGAGGCTCATCTTGGTCTGCACGCGCAGGGCACCCGCTGGGCCCAATGTAAATGCTAAAGGAACCACCAGCTGTTGGGGTGGGCCCTTCCCAAACAAATGCGGACCCCTCCCTGGAGCCAGGTCCTTGTGGCACTGACCCTTACACACGCACAAGTGTGCACACACAGGCACACACCCTGCAGGAGGGTCCTCACGGCACACACCAGCCGTCCCACTCAGGCCCACCCTGTAGGGCCGTCTGCAGGCTGGCCAAGCGAACGCCCGCCACGCGCCACAGCTTGTGGGGCTAGAAGTGGGAGCTCTGCTCAGGGTGTGCCCACGTGTGCATGGCGCTCCTCTGCATGCTGTGGCCTGGCCCGTGACCACCACGTCACCTCCCCAAGATTCACATTCCCCAGCTGGGTCAGTGACCGTCGTTGGGAAAGTCTGTCTCTGCCCAGGGCCAGGCTGGGGTCCACCAACCGGGGGGAGGGGTTGAGTGCCATCTACAGACTGGTGAGCTCGGCGCCCAGCCCTCAAGCCGCCTCTCCGTCACTGCAGGCCCTCCCGCTCAGCCCTACCCGGCACCCTGTCCCCCCGTGGTTGCCTCGCCTCTGCCCTGTACAGCGGCTCTGCTCATGCCCAGCCCACCCCTGCTGCCCCATCTGCCCTCAGCATGGGGGCTGCTCCCCCCCAGGGATTGTCCCTGTCCCCACGGCCGACTGCAAACCCTCAGAGCTTCGGTGAGGTCTGCTGAGTAAGTAAACCCATGAACCGATGAACGGGGCCTGTTTTCCAGAGCCCTGCGTGTGGCTGGAAGGGACACCCAGTAGGGGCTTGTGGGGAGGGAAAGCCAGAGGGGCAAGCCCCCCAGAAGGTCTGTCCAGGATCCTGGCCGTCTGCTTTCAGGTCCTGCGGGTGTGGCCCCCACTGGCCCAAGCCCTCCAGCCCCAGGGCATCCCCTCAGCCACTGGCTCAGCTCCACCGCGGCTGAGGCTGGCAGCAGGGCCCACAGCAGACAGGCCCCTGCTGAGCCCTGCACGGGCGTTTTCCCAGGCCCCACTGAGGCGGGCACCCGGCAGACGATGTCTTTATTCACTGTGGCCTCTGGGTGGGGGAAGCAATTACTCAGCCTGCCCGGGGTGAAGGGACCTCGTAGCCAAGGAAAGGACGGTCCCCACGCTATCGAGCAGGGCGGCGCTGCCTCCAGCCATCCAGGCCTCCGGGGCTCAGCTGAGTCCGTGGCCTCTGCAGTCGCCCCTGTGACACGTGGCAGCCCACCTGCCCGCCGCAAGCCTGCCCGGCACCTGCCCCACCGCGGCCTTCCACTGGCCTCGCCGGGGCCGAGGCGGCGGTGACGCCAGGGTCCCACCATTCTGGCCCCCTGCCCTCCGGGGACCCAGGTGGACCATTGTGTGACGGCTTCCTGAACTAGGCTCCTCTCGCGGCAGGAAGGCTAGACCGCCTCGCCTCTGCCGCCGCCCACAGGCCCTGGGAAGGGCCCGGGCAGTCTGGGCCTGAGGCCCGCAGCCTTGGAGCCCGACCCTCAGACCCCACCCCTTGCCAGCCTGGCTGGGGTCCAGGCCTCCCCAGGGACCAGCCAGCCCTCCAGGCACGTAGGCCAGGACAACGCGGGTAGACGCCAACCAGCCCGGGGAAGCTGCCGCCTGCCTGCGAGCGACCCTGACTCGGGAGAGGTAATGCCGTCGGTGCCCTCAGCTGGCCAGTGTGCACGTGCAGGGAGCCAGCTGTCCTGCCGATGTGGCCACAGGGGACCGAGAGAGTGTCTGGACCCCTGGGCAGGGGAGGTGGCCCAGAACCCAAGGCCCTGAGGCAGACAGCCAACCCCCGCTGCAAGTCGGACAGGCAGGAGCCGCCCAGAGCCCCGCCGGCCTGCTGGTCCTGGAGCGCCCCCTGCTGCCCGGGGCTAGCCCTGCAGCGCGGCAGTGGCGGGGTCTCCCTGCAGGCACAGGTGTCTGGACTGAGGGTCCGGACTCAGTGGCTTCACTGGGCCCTGAGGCTGAGACGAGGGGTGGCTGGGGCCCCGGCTGCGGGGCCTAGGGTGACATTAGGGCCCACGGCCGGGCACGGGCCACTTTCTGTCCACACTGATCCCCACGGTCTTGCTGGCCAAGGGGGTCCTCAGCTCAGAACAGGGTGGGCGTGTGGAGGATGGTGAGCCTGGGGCGCCCACGCCGGCGGGGGTGGCACTGAGCGGGGGTTCCCGGGGGCAGAGCCGTCCTGGCCCACCAGCCACTGGACGGTGTCAGAGAACAAAGACCCTGAACAGGACTCGCGGCTTCAAAGGCAGCCTTTATTGTGCAGGGAACAGTGTCCCCAGGGTCTGTGCTGGCCCCACCTGGGGCCTGGGAGGCGAAGCAGGAAGCTGGCCTGGCAGCCTAAGGGCGGCCAGGGGGAGGTGGCCGTGGGGCTGGGCCCCTCAAGGCAGGCTGGGCAAGTCCAGCCCCCGGTGACCTGGGGCCTTCAGGGGACCCCAGGGCAGCCCCAACCTGGGGACCGGGAACACCCTCGCCCTCCTGGGGCCCCCCTCAGCCCAGGAGGGACAGGGGCCCCTCTCCCGGTCCCAGACTCGCAGCCCTCACTCGGCCAGCGCTCCAGCCCGCTGAGGAACAGAGGGAGGGCCAGGGTGTGGAGACAGCAGAGGGGTTCGGGGAGGGCAAGCGCTGGATGGAAGGAGGGCGTCGGCCTGGGGTGGCACGACAGGGAGGGCTGGTCTGCGCCTCGCCCAGTGCTGAGCCGTGGGAGCAGCGTTTGTGGGGCTGCCAGCGGGCAGGGCACAGTGGGCGCTCAGGCTGGGCTGACCCTGGTTCTCAGGGGCCCCCCAGAAGCTGCCCCTCCCTCAGAGAGACTCCCCCCAGTGCCCGCAGGGGCTGTGGTGGCAGAGGGCAGCCACCAGCCCTACTGCCTGTCTGGAAGCACGACGGCGGAAGCCAGGAACGCGTGGGGAGCTGCTGGGAGGGGGCAGGTGTGCAGGCCAGGCCCCGGGCAAGCTGGCTCGGGATGGGGCTCCCTGCCACCTGTGGGCACTGGGGGCATCTCGGGCCTGCTCCCCCTTCTTGGGGGGCCCGAGGCAGCGAGTAGCACGCCGTGGCCCATACAGTCCTGCCAGGAAGGGCGCCCATGGTCCCGGCTCCGTGGCCCAGAGGGGCGGGAAGGGCACGCGGTCACGGAGCGTGGCGTGGGCCGGGTGCCAGCAGGTGCCACATCCTCTGCAGACACACCGTGAGGGTGCCCAAGGCTCCGTCGGGCCTCAGGCCCCAGAGCTCAGCCCCGCTGGGGGTGGACCTGGGTCTCGCCAGAGCCCGGGACCCGGCGCCCTGATGGGGGACCCGGCGCCCTGATGGTGGCCCCGGGGAAGAGCAGCACTGGCGTGTCTGTGCACAGGTGTGCAACGCGGGTGTGCAGGCCCTGCAGGCCTCTCCCGGCCGGCCCCCCTCCCCCACCAGGCCGCCGGGGACAGGCTGGGAAAGTGAGGCTGAGGGGGAGAGCAGGACACCCCGGAGGAGGGGCAGGGCGCGCGGCGGGGATGGGCCGCCCTGGGCCCCGGGGGAGGCAGGCCACCTCCCCTGGCCGCTCCGGCGCCGCGTGGAGCCTGGTGGCCAGTTGTGTGCCCTGCTCGGGCAAGCGCCCACAGAAGACCCTGCTGATGCTAACCTGAGCGGGTGCAGCTGAGGGCCCAGCCTCCGCGGCTGCCCCCCGTGTTCTCCTCCCCAGACGTGCTCGGCCGCTCGCCCGCCCCCGGCTCAGCAGCCTCTCCTCTTCAGGCAGGCCTGACCATCCACCTCGTGCCCCGCAGGGCCATCAGCCTCTCCTCTGTGAAGGGAGCGCCGGGGCGGGGGCCTGCAGGCTGGCCTCCCGTCCACCTCCCGGGGAAGCGTCCCAGCCAGACTTCTGTGTCTAGAACACAGCACATGCGGCCCGGGCGCTCCCCACAGCTGCCAGCTCCTCCCCGACCCGGAGGCTCCCAGGCTCCAGCCCAGCGAAGCACCTGCTCCCTGTGCGGGGCGGGCCCCCGACCGCGAGGCCCCTCTAAGAGCCTCTGCGGGAGCCCAGGGGCTTCCCGTGACAGTGGGCGTGTCACCGTCCCCAGCTGACAACCGGGTGCCTGTGGAGCCTGGAGGCCCAGCACCCCCACCTAAGCTCGCTCTGCCAGGGCCAGACAGAGCCGCACACCACACGCTCAGTGAGCTTCGGCTCCAGCAGCCATCTCTGTGTTTCACCAGCCAGCCTTCCACTCCAGCCCGCCAGGCGCCCGGCCGAGGGGCACAGCGAGGGCCTCGACATCCCCCGGTGAGCCGCGATGCCCTCTGGGCTGGATGCCACGAGGCCTGCCCACCGGGGTGGGGGCTGAGCCCCCGGGGGCAGGCTGCTACGGCTCTGCCACTGTGAGGTGCGGGCGGCTGACGCTGGCCTGGAGGAACGGAAGCCTCTGTGGGCCCCTTCTGGACAGCCCCCGCGCAGCCACGCCCAAGGCCAGGGCAAGGGCTCTGGGCCTTCCAGCAGCAAGGCTGGCCCAGGAGTTCCGAGTGTTGTCAACGGAGGGCCTCTGCCGGCCACGCCGCCAAGGACAGGGACCCAGGTGCAGCTTGGGAGGGAGGCGGCCGGACAGCTGCGTGTGCGCCTGGCGAGAGGTGCCGCCACCCTGTGGGGCCAGGCAGACTGTGGGCTCCTCGGTGCACGTCTGTGGGGTCCCCGGGCCCGGGCAAGCGGGGAGGGCCTGGCTGAGCGTCAGCTGGACGCCAAGTGCTTCTCTCAGGCGTGGCAAAGAGGCGAGGGGCGCAGGCTCCCGGCCCCGGGCAGAGCAGGGTCCAGACCCCGCTGGGCCTCCGCGAGCCTGGACACGTGGCTGGGCCTCCCTGGGCCTCAGTTTCTCTCCATAGGACGCGGCAGAGCCACGAGCAAGGGTTCCTGGGCCACGAGACCCAGCTCTGCCGAGAAACAGACACGCTCCTCACGCTGCTCAGATCAGGATCCCGACAGCGAGGGCCACGAGGTCACGGGCGGCTGTGCACGAGGGCCGCCAGGCAGCGGGGCACCCGTCTCCTCACCGAGGCTCGCTGCTCACGGGGGCTCACCCAAGGCCGCCAGACCCTTGGGAGCCAGCGGCAGGACCACCCGCGGACGTGCCGGATGTGAGACCGCCTCAGTAACCGTCGTCGTCATCCCCGTCACAGCCGTAATCTGCAGAGCGCGAGGCAGTAACCACGGGGGATGAGGCCCGCTGCTCCCTGCCGCCCCAGAAGCGCTGCCCCCAAAGTGCCCCCACGGCCCCACCACCAGCCCCACGGCCCTGCCCCCACCGACGGTCCTCAGGAGCGCGGCAGGATGGGGCCTTTCTCAGCTGGCCAGGTGGCCCGGAGGCCCACCCCCAACCCCTGTGCACAGCAAGCAGGGCCCAGTCAGCTCCTTCCACAACACCCACACGGCTGACCAACAACGCCGGCGAGAGCCCGCGCCCCCCCACACACACCGTTGGCGCCCATCATCCGCAGGGCGCTGACGCAGGGCTCCCCGTCCTCCTCCTCCGCGTCCTCCTCCTCCGCGTCCTCGTCCGCGTGGTACGACACAGGCCCGCTCTCCACCACGACCGCCGCGGGCCTGACACGCTCGGCCTCCAGGGAGCGGGCGCTGGGGAGTGAGGCCTGCAGGCGAGGCGAGGGGCTGGGCAGGCGCGGGCAGGCTCCGGGCGAGGGCCGCCCCGCTGCTGGGCCTCGGCTCCCAGGGCCCGGCCCCTCTGCCTGGGTGGGCGCGCCCTCTGGACACCTTGTGGGCACCCTCTTCCCCGAGGACCCCAGTCCCGGCCCCGCCCCGCCCCCCGCCGACGCACCTCTCCCAGAGCCACCTTCTTCGCCGGCTGCGTCGATGCCAACGGCCTCAACCTGGAACAGCACACAGTGAGGCCGCCTCAGGGCAGGCCGCGCCTCCGCCCAGGAGGACTTGGCCTGGAGAGGCCTGCCTCTGACCGCACCTGGCGGCATGTGGAGGCCAGGGACACTGGTCCTGTCCCCAGGGGCCCAAGTGCTGGCCCCTAACCCCTGGAGCATCCCACAGCCGCCTTCTACCCCCAGGCCTGGCTGCCCTCCACCCACCCTGAGCCCGCGGGCTGGGCAGGTCGCTGGACAGGCGGGCTGCCCTCTCGGCCTGCTCATGTCCACGCAGGGCACAGCGGGGAGCAGCCTGGGCCGCAGCCACCGCCGTTCTGCCTGCACTGTGCTGGACACACCCACAATGGAGCCCGAAAGAGCCTCCAGCGGTGGACACCCGATAGTGGGGGTCTCTGGCCAGGCCGCGGGCAGCCTGCCCTATCAGCAGCAGGGGCTCAGGGCTCTCACGGGGGCCCTGGCTCCCCGTGGTCCTGGCCAGCAGCCTGGAGGAGTAGGCGGCAGGTGAAGGTACGGCTCTGCCCAGGCTGAGTCAGTCCCTCCCACAGGACAGCTCTACTAAGAAACGGTGTGCGGGGCTGGGGCAGCAGCGACCCCAGGACAGGCAGAGCAGCCTGGAGTCCCGGAGCCAAGAGGCGGGGGCCAGGAGCATACTGCTTGGCAAGGGCCGCCCCACAGGCAGGGCACGCCAGCAGAGTGGGAGGAAAGCCAAAGGGGCAGGTCTGTGTCTCGGGCACCCTCTCGACACGCCCCACAGCGATTCCCACGCTGCCCCCGGGCGGCCAGGCTTCTGAGCAGAGCCCGCAAGCACCGGGGACACAGAGCGGGGGTGGGGTCCGCCCCACAGAGCCCAGCACTGCCCGCCTCCCAGGAGCGGCCAGGCGGGGGCATGCCGACCTGTCTTGGGCCTGACAGGAGCCCAGGGGGCGGGCACACAGAGCTGCCCGGACCTGTCCACGCAGGGCGGCCCACTGGCCCCGAGGAGGGCCCCACAGCCCCACTGGCCCCGTCAGTGGTCTCCTCTCCGAGGCTGAGGCGGTGCGGGGTCTTCCAGGAGCCCTTGGGTGGGGAACAGGCCTGGCCCCCTCCCCGTTTCTTCAGTCAGGATCGTGTCTGATGCCGTGGGCCCTGTCTGAGGCTGGAGCCCCACTCAGCTCCCCACCAGGGCGGCAGGAGCTCCGGACACGGACGCTGGTTTCTGGCACGCGGGTGGTGAGCGACCCCAGCCTGCCCCCCAGGCCCATCTGGCACAGTACCTCTTGCCCACGCTAGTCGAGGGGTCAGGCCGGCTTCTCCTGGAGGGCGTCTTCCGTCGGGACAGCCTCCGGGCGCTGGCCCGCTCCGGGGGCCGGGTGGCCTCCCCCTGGGGGTCCATGTCCTCCCCAGGCGGGGGGCCGTGCTCCCGGGGCGGGGGGCCATCCTCCCCAGGCGGGCCGCCCGCGTCCAGGCCCCGCAGTACGCTGTAGTTGATCTTGCTGGAGATCTTCTTCTGCTCCAGCATCTTCTCAATGGCCTCCCCGGCCGTGCTGGCCTGGATCGGCTCCCGGCGCTTGCAGGACTTCTTGGGCTTGAGGGAAACACAGAAGTTATGCTTCCTGTGGGCCTTGGTTCTGTGATTCTGTGAACTGGCCAGGTGCTAGTCAGGACGCAGGGGGCACCAGGCGGACTCCTGGGAAGGAGACTCACGCCGTCAGGGCTGGCTGGGGCCTCTCATCTTCCCCGGAGAGATGGGCCCCTGGGCGGCCGGCACTGCCCTCTGCCAACGGCCCACCGAGCAGCCCCCAGCCGTCCTGCGCCTCAAGCGGGACTGCCCAGCACAGGGCGGCTGTCTGCAGGGGGGGAGGGGCTGACAGCACAGCCCTGAGGCGAGGTGTGCCGGCCCCTGGGGGGGCGGGGGCGGGGCGGGGGCGGGGGCGGGGCGGGGGCGGGGGCGGGGCGGGGGCGGGGGCGGGGCGGGGGCGGGGGCGGGGGCGGGGCGGGGCGGGGCGGGGCGCGTCGGTCACCTTGTGCTCCTTGTAGGTACCCAGCTCCCTCTCCTTCGCGATTCTCGCTTCCTTCTCTGAAAGACCAGGGAGCGGGGTCAGCGAGGCCCGCGTCCCGGGGAGCCTGCGCGGGCACAGGCGGCCACTCACCCTTCTGCTCCCGCAGGTACTCAGCGTTCTCCCGCATCCAGAGCTCAGCCTTCACGCGGGCTTCCGCCTCATTCAGGATGTACTGGGGAAGAGCGCAAGGGCACTCAGAGGGCACGCCCCGAGCTCAGCCACAGGCGTGCCTGCTCCTTGCACGCCAGTCAGGAAGCAGGCCTCCAACCCGAGAAGGAAGGTGTGTGGAGTCTGGGCTGAAGGCTCGCCACACCCCGCCCTCCCCAGGCCAGCCTGGGGGCTGCACCCTCCCCAGCAGCTCGCAGCCCCCAGGCACAGAAGCCAGGCCAGCCAGACCGCAGGCTCCATGGTCCCATGACGCCGCGCCGCCAGCTGAGGAACCGCAGGCCCGCAGCCTGCGGGCGGGCGCTGCCGGGCCGCCTGCGGGCGGGCGCTGCCGGGCCGCCTGCGGGCGGGCGCTGCCGGGCCGCCTGCGGGCGGGCGCTGCCGGGCCGCCTGCGGGCGGGCGCTGCCGGGCCGCCTGCGGGCGGGCGCTGCCGGGCCGCCTGCGGGCGGGCGCTGCCGGGCCGCCTGCGGGCGGGCGCTGCCGGGCCGCCTGCGGGCGGGCGCTGCCGGGCCGCCTGCGGGCGGGCGCTGCCGGGCCGCCTGCGGGCGGGCGCTGCCGGGCCGCCTGCGGGCGGGCGCTGCCGGGCCGCCTGCGGGCGGGCGCTGCCGGGCCGCCTGCGGGCGGGCGCTGCCGGGCCGCCTGCGGGCGGGCGCTGCCGGGCCGCCTGCGGGCGGGCGCTGCCGGGCCGCCTGCGGGCGGGCGCTGCCGGGCCGCCTGCGGGCGGGCGCTGCCGGGCCGCCTGCGGGCGGGCGCTGCCGGGCCGCCTGCGGGCGGGCGCTGCCGGGCAGTGGGCTCAGAGCCACGGCACAGCAGGCCCGGGGCCCGGGGTGTGGGGGTACAGCCCCAGCCCATGGCCCCCCCCAGGGTTGCGGCCCCGCCCCGGAGGCCCCGCGAGCAGGCAGCACCTACCCGGTCAATCTCGAGGTCGTCGATGCCGCTCAGGTCCAGCTCCCCGTCCCCGCAGGCGTCCTCTGGAGGGGAGCACAGGCTGGAGTCACGCTCAGCCTCCCGTGAAAAGGCACACAGCTCACCGGGGCGGCTCGGGGCCTGGGGCAGGGCCAGGGTGGCTCCAAGCCACGCCCCCGCACTGCTCCCAGGGGCTCGTGGAGGAAGCAACTCTGACCTGGAGGAGACCCTGTCCTCACACTCCTTACGGAGGAGCTTCTCAACAATGCTCCGGGGAGGGGGCCCCAGGCAGCCTCCACGACCATGCTGAGGGCCCCCCAGACCTGCGGGCCGGCGCCCTCCCGCCCCGGCTGGGCCAGTGGTGCCCTCCGTGTGGCCCAGAAACGGGGGCACCTCCTGTTCGCTGCCTGCCCCATCACCGCCTGCAGCAGGGGCCCTGCTCTCAGCTCCAGCCAGGACGGCCTCGCTCTGCCCCTGGGCCCCCGTGTGAGCCCTCTGCCCGGTGCCCTCACACAGCAGCCCCGGGGGGGTGCGGCCTGCTCGTGCCCAGCAGGTGGGCCAGGTCTGTGTCACGCCCCCGTCCACTCCCAGGACAGGGGGCACCCACAGGGCACAGCGGGGGCATCGAGCAGCGTCCCGCTCACAAAGTCTCCTCACACAGAGGCCGAGCCCTCGGTGCCCAGGGAGGAGATGAGGCCACGCTCGCATGAGACGCGAGGGAACTGGACCTGCCTTCCTCGTGGGGAGGGCCCTGCGTGCACCGGAGCCCAGCAAGCAGTGCCCGTCTGTCCAGCGGAGAGGCTGCCTTCGGCCGACACCTCCCCACCAGGCCAACACAGGGGACAGGCCGGGGTGCCAGTCTGCCCCTGTGGCCCCCGTGACATGTGGCTTTGGCTTTCTGCGCTGAGGGGCAGGAAGGAGACTGGCCACAGCCAACCACACCGAGGGCTTGGGCCTGTGCGGGAGGGCTGTGGAGACATGGCAAGTGCTCCGGGCACCCAGCTGTCGGCACAGCCCCTCCCGAGCCCGCCCTCACACAAGGCTGCCCCTCAGCAGCTCCCACGGCGGGGGTGGGGGCACGACGACCCGAATGGGAATGCCCCTGCCCGCCCCCAACCCCCGGCACTCACTGGGCTCGTGGCTTGGGGAGGCGATGCACTCTCGGATGGAGTCCGAGATGCCCAGGCTGGCCGCTGTGGGCAGGGGCCCGAGCAGGGACTCCAGCGCCGGGGGCCTCCTGCCCTCCTCGGGGCCCCCCGCCGCCTCCGAGCCGCCAGGGACGCCGCCTCCGAGCAGCTCCTGGTAGAAGTCCTTGTTCAGGTGGCTGGCCGCAGCCTCCAGCTCCTCATCCTCGGTGTCCTCCTCCCCAAACAAGCTGGACGTGGAGTCCTCGACGGGACCTAGGGCACAAGCGCACACGCCCCGTCAGGCCAGCAGGAGGCCGGAGCGCCGCCCGGGGAAAAGCGCTTCCACGCGGCCGCACACATTCCCAGCGGCGGGCCTGGCCCCAGGGAGCCCACACCACGCACGGGACGCGAGAGCCGCGACGTGAGAGCCGCGACGCGAGCGCCGACTCAGAACAGGCCAGACGCGAGCCTAAAAGCTGCGAGCGCACACGCTCCCGAGAAAAGACGGGAGGCGGGAGGAGATGCTGACTCCAGCATCCATGAACCCGGTTTCATCAAAGACGAGAACTCTGCTTTGAAAGACACTGTTTCGAAGCCAAAAAGACAAGCTTCAGACGCATCGCAAATCACATGTTTGACAAGGACCTGCCTCTGGAATGTGTAAACAACTCTGAAAACAGCCCCGTCACAGCCGGGTGAACCATGTGAGCAGAGCCCAGCAGAGGCGTCGCAGGCGGGCACGGGCACGCCGCCCACGACAGGCGCCCGCAGCCACGGCCAGAGCGCCAGGGCGGGACCACGCGCCTGGGGCTGCCGTGTCGGGAAGCAGTTTCTGAACCACCCGACCACGTCTCCCCGACCCAGCAACGCTGCTCCCCCACACTCACTCTCGAGAAAAGGAAGCAAAGACTGGCACGAATGTTCACAGTGGTTTACACGCAACAGTCCAAGACTGCAAATAACCCAGGTCCTCTGACTGTGTGGATCACAACAAACTGTGGAAAACTCTTAAAGAGATGGGAATACCAGACCACCTGACCTGCTTCCTGAGAAACCTGTATGCAGGTCAGGAAGCAACAGCTAGAACTGGACATGGAACAACAGACTGATTCCAAAGAGGAAGAGAAGTACGTCAAGGCTGTATATTGTCACGCTGCTTATTTAGCTTATATGCAGAGTACATCATGAGAAACGCTGGGGTGGAAGAAGCACAAGCTGGAATCAAGAGTGCCGGGAGAAATATCAATCACCTCAGATATGCAGATGACACCACCCTTCTGGCAGAAAGTGAAGATGAGCTAAAAAGCCTCTTGATGAAAGTGAAAGAGGAGAGTGAAAAAGTTGGTTTAAAGCTCAACACACAGAAAACTTAAGATCATGGCATCTGGTCCCATCACTTCATGGCAAACAGATAGGGAAACAGTGTCAGACTTTATTTTTGGGGCTCCAAAATCACTGCAGATGATGACTGCAGCCATGAAATTAAAAGACGTTTGCTTCTTGGAAGGAAAGTTATGATCAACCTAGACAACATATTAAAAAGCAGAGACATTAGTTTGCCAACAGAGGTCTGCCTAGTCAAGGCTATAGTTTCTCCAGGAGTCACGTGTGGATGTGAGAGTTGGATCATAAAGAAAGCTGAGAGCTGAAGAATGGATGCTTTTGAACTGTGGTATTGGAGAAGCTTGAGAGTCCTTTGGACTCGAAGGAGATCCAACCAGTCCATCCTAAAGGAAATCAGTCCTGAATGTTCACTGGAAGGACTGATGCTGAAGCTGAAACTCCAATACTTTGGCCCCTTGTTGCAAAGAACCAACTCATCTGAAAAGACCCTGATGCTGGGAAAGATTGAAGGCAGGAGGAGAAGGGGACGACAGAGGATGAGGTGGTTGGATGGCATCACCGACTCAGTGGACATGAGTCTGGGTAGGCTCGGGAGTGGTTGGTGAGGGACAGGGAGGCCTGGCGTGCTGTAATCCATGGGGTTGTAGAGTCGGACAGGACTGAGCACCTGAACTGACTGACTGACTTCCACTCAGGACTGGACACTCGGGGTCCCTGCTCCAGAGAGGACTGACAGGTGGCGCACCGCTCAGAGTAGCAACACTGAGTGAAAGGCCAGGGGAGAAACGGTCCCTCTCACAGAGAATTCTAGACACAGCTGACTTCCAGCCGCAGGGGGCAGCTGCCTGCCGGCCGGGGCGCCCTCGCGGACCCTCGCCTGGAAGCCCGCGCTGTCACCGCCGGTGTCGTCAGCAGCCCGCGGGGGCCGGCAGAGCTGGGACACTGGCCGCCCGCGCGGCCTGCTGCGGGTCCCCAGAGCTCAGGGCCCGCACACGCGCAGCGCGGCTTCCGGAGGGCCTCCGGAGGGACGGACTCGACGGCGTGTGCGGCCCTTCCTCCCCTGCGCCCCCAGCACCCGGCCTCCTCCTCCTTGCTGCGGAGCTGCAGCCCCCCCCCCCAAGGCCGGCCGGCCTGCGACGGGGCAGGGCCGCTTGGAGACCAGGGGTCAGAGGAACGAGTCCACACCAAGGAAGGCGGGCCAGGAGCAAGGGTGGGGTGGGACATGGAGACAATCCCAGTACCAGCGGTGGGCACGGAGGAGGACGTGTCCCCGACGCTCTGGTCAGGAGCAGCCGCGAGAAGCTGGACCTGGGGCAGACCGGCGGTCCCTCAACAGCACCCGGTAGGCGCGGGCAGGGAGAGCGAGCCTAGCCCTGTGGCTGGGCAGCTGCAACAGGTGCTGGCCCAGAATCAGAGACCTCAAGAGACCACGTGAAGAACCCCGGGGCCAGAAGACACGCTCCCCGAGGCCCAAGGAGCACCTTGCAAGAGGCGTGTGAGCAGACACGGCGGAGCCAGGTCCTTGTGGGGAGAGAGGTCCAGGCTGGGCCGGAGAGCAGAGCCCCGCTGTGTCCAGAGGGGGACACGAGCAGGGTGGGCGGCGAGGCAGGCTGCCAGGGCAGAGACCACCAGGCGTGCACTTAGGCCCACAGGGGGCGTCCGGCACCAAAACCCAGCCAGCCTCAGCCGAGACCACTTCTGCCTGTGGGAGGGTCACACAGCTGACAGTGCGGATGGGGGGAGAGCCCGGTGGACATGGAGCCCAGCCCTGGCAGATGGAGCCCTGGGGGCCTGTTCCCCACACACCACGGGCATCTCCAAGCAATAGACCTGTGGCCACAGCACGGTGGCGCCAAGGAGGGACAGCGCCAGCAAAGCGCCAGGCACCAGGCGGCACGATGTAGGCCCCCCACCCCCGACCGCTGGAGGAAAGCGGCAGGGCGGCAGCCGCAGGTCAGGACACGGGGAGACGCGGCGGAGTCCAGAACCGAGGGCGAACGTCGCCGGCAGAGCGCGGAGGTCGCAGGGTGCACGAATCAGCCAAGAGCTGCTTCAGTGGGAAATCAGTAGCACGGCCAGAAAATGAGGACGAAACACTCGAGACGTGAACGGACAGCACAGAAAACTGCCGGAGAGAGAGCACCGTCGGAGGCGCCCGAGGCGCGGCGCGCACGGGGGACAGGGCGGCTCGGGGCACGGAGGCTGGCTGCGGGGCACGTGGGCCAGCGTGGCCCCGGGCGCGGGGAGGCCGGCAGCAGGAGGAGCCGGCACAGGCGGGCTGGGGGGCCGCTGCAGACGTGGCTGGACTCACCGTCCTTCGTCAGGCTGGCGAGCGCCCCCTTGGCCTTGGGCCGGCTATTTTCTAGCTCAATCTCAATGGCATCCTGGTAGGTGGTTATTTCACCTGAAGCAGTAAGTTAAAAGCAAAGAGCGATCGTGAGCTCCATCCTGTGAGGCCCTGCAGCCTCTGTCCAGGGAACGGGCAGTTACCTTCCACGTCCTCCAGCTGTTTCGACAGGACTTGTTCAAGCTGGAAGGGAAGGGCGTGAGCATTTAGTGACGGGGAGACCAGGCAGCGGGCACCGCAGGCCTCTCGGCCCCGGGCAGGGCCCCACCCCAACAGGAGGGACGCGGCTTCAGGCCAGACAGACGCTGGGCCCTGCAGGAAGGAGGCTTCCCTGAGAAACAGTGCTGGAGCACTTGGGCGGCCTGGGGAGACCCCACGGACAGATGAGCGGACCTGGGGCCCAGGAGGGACTCTGCCCGGCGCAGCCCATCCCGCCACCACCCCCCGCTGGGTTCAGCGCCCCATCTGCCTCTCCCGGGGCTGTGCACGGACGCACACCCCCGTCAGTCTTCGTAAGGAAGCCGCTGTCTTAAAGGAAGAACACGGAATGGTGAGGGCAGAGGCCACGTGCGGGGCCCACCTGCTTCAGCCGCAGCTTCCTCTGCCCAGCCGTGTAGGACGGGGGGTCGCACTCCTCCTCCAAGTCAATCTTCATAAACTCGTCCACGGTCAGCTGACTGGTGGGCGTGTCTTCAAACTCCGTGAGCCTGAAGCACACGGAAGAGAGGGAATCTGGCACCCCCGAGCAGCGTATTAACCAGCACCCAGTTAGTGAAACATCCCTTGGGGGTCATGGGGCCCCAGCCCAGCGCCCGCACACACGCAGCTGTGCAGACCGGGCCCAGGCCTGCCCAGCAGCCTCTCGGTCCTACTGGACTGTGAAGGCTGGCTTCCCTGGGAGCCAAGGGCAGGGCCCCCAGGGAGACCCCGGGAAGGAGGCCCCCAGTCCCAGGCCGTCGCCGCAACAGGGCTCCTGCGTGGCAGGGAGCCCAACCAGGGTCAATTCTTGCCCATTTCCCACGTCCCGCACGATCTTCCAAGTGTTTAATAGGAAAATCTATAAAGAGACTAGAGATCAAATAAGCAAACCAAACTCCCTCCGCTTTGAAAGCTGCCGTAGAACACGATCTCAGCTGAAGCACAGCCATCAGGGGCTCCCAACTCGGGGTAAGCGGGCTGCAGTGACGGGAGTGCCAGCGACTCGCTCACCCCAGGCTGAGTGGCACTCCGGCCAGAGCTGCCGCGATGACCCTGGGAACTCGCGGCCCAAGCAGCAGCTCCCTGGCCGCTCCAGGAGGGACAGCGGCCGCCTCCGTGGGTCACGCTGGCTGCGCCAGCCAGGGGACGGGCACGGCTGCTCTCAACACCGATTCCTGACCTGTGAGTCAGGGCGACCTCACAAGCCACTGGCCCCCGCAACCCCAGGTGGAAGAAAGGGGCCGCCACACGGACAGAGACGCTGCAGAGGGGGGCTGCCGGGACCCCAGGCAGGATCAGAGCCACCCACCTCTTGCGCAGAGTGGACTCGCACACCTTGACCACGCTGATGACCTCCTTGACGGTTCTCCGGAAATCATGCATCCTGGCTGCAACCAGAAGTGCTGGGAAGAAACACAGGGAATTCAGAAAGGGGACAACCCAGCAACACCAGGAGCACCCCTGGGCAGACGGCCGTGACCCGCCGCAGGGGCTCTGGGAGCCAGGGCGACGCCAAGTGCTCTCCTCCTGCGGGAGGCGCTGCAGGCTGGCGACCGTGAGGACCCCGAGGAGGCTCGCTGCGCACAGGCCCGTGACCGTGAGGACCCCGGGGAGGCTCGCTGCGCTGCAGGCCCGCGACTGTGAGAACACCTAGGAGGCTTGCTGCGCTGCAGGCCCGCGACTGTGAGGACCCCGAAGAGGCTCGCTGCGCTGCAGGCCCGCGATTGTGAGGACACCTAGGAGGCTTGCTGCGCTGCAGGCCCGCGATTGTGAGGACACCTAGGAGGCTTGCTGCGCTGCAGGCGATTACACAACAGTTTCAAACCAGAGGAGTTGCTGCATCAGAGTCTCCTTTCTTAAACGTAAAAATTAAAATGCACTTTTTGAGAACTTTGTGTAACCTCTCAAAGCAAACGTGTGTGCTCTGAGCTGACTCGCATGGGAACGTCGAGGAGAGACAGAGGCGGCCCCGGTGAGCTGCACACGGTGCCCACAACCGGCTGCCCCGAGCAAAGGGCTTCAGGCTTGGAGCTGGATGTGCCCGAGCAACACTGATCCTGGGAGGGATCCTGGGAGGATGGGAGGGAAAGTGAGGGCCGGCAGGGGCTCCAGGCCCCGGCGTGTCAGGAACAGCAGGAGGGTTGTCTGTGGGCACCTGCCAGCCGGAGGGGCGCCCAGACCACAGTCCTGAGGGGAACAGGGAGCGGCCCGGAAGGGAGTAGGCGCTACAGCAGTGACTCGGCACAGCTGCACCTCCAGTCGGGCCTTGGGTCAAGGCTGGGAAGCCTGGAGTCCCCTTGGCTTGATGGTCCTGCCTGCTCCCCAAGGCCGAGGAGGCCGACAGGGAGCAGGCAGAGTCCTTGAGGGCTGGGTCAGGACCAGGCAGGGGTAGCTGGGAGGCAGCTCTGGGGAGAACCCACCCGCAGCAGCCCGGCTGCTGAAGGGTGAGCATAGGCCGCGCTCACACAGGGCCGTAGGGCCCAGCCAGCCCAACCCTGCACGCCCATCCCCGCCCCGCACCGCCGCCCCACACGCCCACACCTGCCCCGCAGAGCCCCGAGGGCCGGCGCGCCCATCGCCGCCCTGCACACCTGCCCCGCCCCGCAAGCCCGCACCTGCCCGCACCCGCCATGCAGAACCCCGAGGGCTCGCACGCCCACACCTGCCCAGCACCTGCCCCGCACCTGCCCACACCTGCCCCACAGAGCCCCGAGGGCCGGCGCGCCCATCCCCGCCCTGCACGTCCGCACCCGCCCCGCACCTGCCCGCACCTGCCCCGCAGAGCCCCGAGGGCCGGCGGCCCGTGTGCATCCAGTCTCTCTTCATCCTCTGCAGCAGCCTCAGGGCCGTCATGGACACCTCGTGGTTCTTCTCGCCGAACTCCAGCAGGTGGGCAAAGCGTGGGATGTACAGGCAGGGGTCTGCGGAAGACACGCACCTCAGCGCGGCCCTGGGGAGATGCACCCCTCTGCCCTCCAGCTGGGGCCTCCTGGAGCCTGCTCCTCAGGCCTCTACCATGCCCCAAGGAGCACAGCTTTGCTTGATGGTTGTGTCCAAAGGCGGGAGACGTTCTTTTAAGAGGTGCACACACACACTTGCAGACAAGAAGGCACAAAGTCTAAGCTGCTGTTCCACAAGAGCAAATGCAGAAAACGAGTGTGCAAGAACCTGCTCAGCCTCCCTGGAAATCCGCGAAATGCCCACAAAGCAGCCCACGGGGGTGTGTGCTTCTGCCGGGGCCTGAGCAGGGCGCACACAGGCCTGGCCCCACCTCACGTGAGGAGAATGTCTCCCCCTCGCTAAGGGAGGCCAGCCTGGCTGGGCGGGATGGCAGCCACCCGCACGCACACCCTGTGTTTACCAGCACTGCCCGCCACTGCTCTGGGCTCCAAGGGTCATAGAGCGGACAGAAGCAGCTGAGCAATCAACCCGGCTAGCTGTCAGGCCTGCCACAGATAATGCGGAAAGCATCCGGGGTTCTGTGATGGAGTCCTGGGCCGAGACCTCCTTTGGACACAGCCATCGGCAAGGCTGTGCTCCTCGGGGACATGGTGGAGGCCTGAAGAGCAGGCTCCGGGAGGGAGGCCCAGCAGAGAAGGGGCCGGTCGGCTCCCCTCACGCGTCCGACAGCAGCGCAAGCAGCAGCAGCAGAGACCCCGGCCCTGGCCAGCACCCAGCACTGTCCTCCTGGGCTCGGCTGCACCTGTGAGGCCTTGGGGGCGGCTCTGGCCCCTGGCAGCCCCGAGATCCTACAGGCAGCTCTTCCATCCTGTCAGCCTTGGCTCGCGGAAAGGACCAGGGAAGGTTTCTGAGACCACAGACTGGCCGCAGACTGAGGAAGCAGCCCGGGTCCCCCAAGGCCTATGGGAACCAGGCAGGCCCGCTCTGCTCGGTTGGCCAAGACCCAACGGCCAAGGCGCAGCTGAGTGTGCAAACAAGCGGGGGAGCCGCGGGGGGCGAGGCGGAGCCCCTCACGGGCGCTCTCCTGCATACACGCCGCCCGCACGCTCGCTGGACACCCCGGGGCCAGGAGGCGCTGGCCGCAAGACGAGGAAGGGAGCCCAGCCAAGGGCCAGCAGCCGCCACACGACCCTCGCTGTCCTCAGCGGACCCTCGCTGTCCTCAGCGGACCCTCGCAGCGCCCCATCTCCTCCTCCTGTCTGCCCGGTGAGGCTCCTCTCCACTGCCTGCAGAACCCGCCCACGGCCGGCCGCCACAGCACGCCTGTCCTCTGCCACTCCCGAGGACACTTGCTTTGCTGATGAGAGAGCTGACTGGTTTAGGCTGATAGCAGGCAGCTACGACCACATAACCCCTTCCAAAGACACTGTGGGACCAGCATGGCAGTCACGGGTCTAGGCAGTCTGGAGCTTCACCCCCTTCCACTGTGGGCTTGTTGGTCTGGAGTTTTGGGGGTGATTTGATTATGGGGAAAAAACACAGATCTTAAAAGTATGACTACTAACATTTGTAGGTATTTTCCAATAAAACAAAACACATCAGAAATGAGGGTTAAATTACATGCATATTAAAAGATCTTATCTTGATTTGAGTGTGACTTTGACACAGATTAGTTTCTAAAATAGAAAACCCTAAGCCTAAAAGTACTGGGAAAAATTTCAAGACAAATATGCCAGCAGTCTAGGGTAAGTGTGAAGTGGACTGGGGCATTTAATGTAAGGAAAAGAAAAAAAACTAGGAGGAAATGAGAAACCTCTAGTATAGACCCCATGACGGGAGTTAGATTCCATAGTGCTCAGACGCTCGATCGTGTCCGGCTCTCTGTGGCCCCATGGACCGTGCTCCACCTGGCTCCTCTGTCCATGGGATTTTCCAAGCAATAATACTGGAGTGGGTTGCCATTTCCTCCTCCAGAAATTCCCTAGTGGGCTTGGACAAAAACACTGCATCCTGGATGCAGTATTCATAAGAGGCAGTTACAAGTAATGTAAAGGTCAAGCTCAAAAGGCCGTTCTGGGTCCCTGAAGAAGGTCACCAGGAGGAAAAGGGCACAGCAACACAGGTCCCAAGGCAAGGGAGGTGCGGGGCCAGGGCGAACGTGTTATGATGGAGAGGACCCAGCATCTCAAAGGCAAGGGAGGTGCGGGGGCCAGGGCGGATGGAGAGGACCCGACATCTCAAAGGACACAGGACAGGCACACATCTGTAACATACACGGACTCAGAAAGTACTAAATAAAGCAAAAGCCGCTAGAAACAGACATTTCCACACTTGATGTAAGATTTTAACATAACCACAATGACGTGGGATTAACACAACTCTCTCAAATTTGACAGCCTGGCTAGCGGAGGAAATACCAAACGGGAAACTGGATGCCGCCACAGGTTCAGCTCAACGGCCGACTTTCACAGCCAAAGCCCTGAAGGGTGACCACCCTCGTCCAGAGTCTGCAGAACACTCACAGAAACTGACCGTGAATTAAAGAAGGCCCCCAGAGAGAACGGAGATGTCACAGGACGTGCCCTTTGATCTGAAGTGCAAGAAAACTAAACATTAGCAAGAAAAAGACACAGCTCCCTCACCTCTACACAAATTATCAGCAAACTAAAGAACAGCTTACTAACTGTTCTTAGAACAGGGCAGACTAGGGAATGGGAAAGACTAGAGATCTTCTCAAGAAAATCAGAGACACCAAGGGAACATTTTATGCAAAGATGGGAACAATAAAGGACAGAAACGTTATGGACCTAAGAGAAGCAGAAGATAGTAAGAAGAGGTGGCAAGAATACACAGAAGAACAGTACAAAAAAGATCTTCACGACCAAGATAATCACGACGGTGCGCTCACTCGCCTAGAGCCAGACATCCTGGAATGTGAAGTCAAGTGGGCCTTACTTAGGAAGCATCACTACGAACAAAGCTAGTGGAGGTGATGGAATTCCAGCTGAGCCATTTCAGATCCTGAAAGATGGTGCTGTCAACGTGCTGCCCTCACCATGCCATCGAGTTTGGAAAACTGAGCGCTGGCCGCGGGACTGGAAAGGTCAGTTTTCACCCCAATCCCAAAGACGGGCAGTGCCAGGGCAGGCTCAGACTGCCGCACACGGTGGCAAAGCCACGCTCAGGGCTCTCCAAGCCGGGCTCCAGCAGCACGCAAGCAGAGAGCCCTCAGATTCAAGCTGGACGCAGAAAAGGCACAGGAACCAGAGACCGAATTTCCAACATTCGCTGGACCATAGAAAAAGCAAGAGAATTCTAGAAAACCATCTACTTCTACTTCACTAACTACACTAAAGTCTTCGTGTGGATCACAAAAAACTGGAAAATTCTTAAAAGAGATGGTCATTCCAGACCACCTGACCTACCTCCTGCAAAACCTGTATGCAGGTCAAGAAGCAATGGTTAGAACAGGACATGGAGCAACGGACCAGTTCAAAATTGGGAAAGGAGTACGGCAAGGCTGCATATTGGCACCCTGCTTATCTAACTTACATGCAGAGTACATCATGAGAAACGCCAGGCTGGATGAAGCACAAGCTGGAATCCAGACTGCAGGGAGAAATTACAATAACCTCAACTTCACTTTCACTTTTCACTCTCATGCACTGGAGAAGGAAATGGCAACCCACTCCGGTGTTCTTGCCTGGAGAATCCCAGGGACAGAAGAGCCTGGTGGGCTGCCATCTCTGGGGTCGCACAGAGTCGGACACGACTGAAGCAACTCAGCAGCAGCAGCAGCAGCAGATATGCAGATGACACCACCCTTACGGCAGAAAGTGAAGAGGAACTAAAGAGCCTCTTGATGAAGGTGAAAGAGGAGAGTGGAAAAGCTGGCTCACAACTTAAACGATAAACATACATATACATCTAATCATTACACCGCACACCTTAAATTCACACACTGTCATGTGCCAATCACGTCCCAGTAAAGAAGAGATCGGAAAGATCGGAAAGACACAGTACTGAGCTCCATGCAGTTAGCAAAGTGCCTGCCATATCCAAAACAGGCGAAGAAGCAGCGCTAAGCAGACGCCCCTCCAAAGAGAGCGTGAAGACAGCCGATGGGCACATGTGAAAACACTCGACATCGTTAATCATTAGAGAGACGCAGGTCAGAGCTGCAGGGAGACGACACCGCACACCAGTCAGAAGAGCCCCCGTCAACAGGTCGACAAACAGGCTCTGGAGAAGGTGTGGAGAAAAGGGAGCCCTGATACACGGCTGCTGGGAATGTGAGCGGGCGCAGCCACTGTGGAGGACAGTAGGGAGGCTCCCTAAAACACTAAAAAGAGAATTTGACCCGTATGATCCTACAATCCCACTTCTGGGCACATATCCAGAGAAGACACGTGCACCTCAGCGTTCACAGCAGGACTATCCACAGCAGCCAGGACATGGAAGCGGCCCAGACGCCCACCGACAGACGGACGGACGAAGATGTGGCGCCTGTGTGCAACGGGGCCCTCCTCCTCCGTAAGAAAGGATGAGCTGATACACGTGCCGCAACACGGGTGGATCTGGAGATGGCCATACCAAGTGAGGCAACGGCCTTGCTTATATGTGGAATATTTTTCTTAAAAAAACATACAAATGAACTTATTTACAAAAGAGGAGACTCACAGAGGTAGAAAACTTAAGGTTACCAAAGGAGAAGGGGTGGCAGGGAAGGGATAAATCAGAAAATCGAAACGAACACATACGTACTAGCATATATACAACACGAAAGCCAGTGGGAGCCTGCTGTACAAAGCGCGGGGACCCACACTCAGCATTTGTGCTTGTGTGTGTGTGTGTCTGTGTGCTTGGGCACGCTCAGTCGCCTCTGACTCTGCAACCCCATGGGTCATAAAATCGGCTCCTCTGACAGTGGGATTTCCCAGGCAATAATACTGGAATGGGGTGACATTTCCTACCCCACGGGATTTGCACCTATAAAGGAAAGAACCTGAAAAAGTATACAGATGTATATACATACACAAAACTGACTCATGGAGCTGTATACCTGAGTCACACAATACTGCACATTAATGATACTTTGTTCATTAACAGTATTAAATTTAAAAGAAAGTTAATTTAAAAACCCCCTGAGACTTCCTTGGGTCCAGTTGTTAAGACCACGTACTTCCAATGCAGGGGGATGCGGGGGTCAATCCCTGCTTGGGAAGCTAAGCTCCCTTCTGCCAGCCGGTGTGGAGAAGCAGCAGCAGGAGTCTATGCGAGTGCTACAGGGAGGGCTAGAAAGGGGAAATGGAAACAGTTCTTCCAAATTAAAGATATGGGCGAAAAGCAGTAATAAGGTAACGAAACAGTAAGTGCTACCTTCACCAGGAAAGAATTTCACAAGATAAAACAGAAAACAGTATGGTGCTGGTACAAAGCCAGGAACACCCGTGCAGGGCCACTCAGCCTCTGATAAGGATGCCGAGACTGCACAACGCGGGCAGGGCCATGTCATCAACAAACGGTGCTGGGAAAATCGGATACCCATAAACAACAAAAAAGGTGGACCTCCACCTCACACATCACATACAAATATCAGCTCCAAGTGGACTAAAGACCTAAGCGTAGGACATGAAACCGTCCATCTCCTGGAAGAAACAGAGGACGAGCATGACGGTGGAATGCAGTGACTTCTTGACTGTGACAATAAAAAAGAAAACAGACAGTAACAGGACTGGGACAAACCTAAGACCCTCCGTGAAGCAACGGAGACCGTTAAGAGAGTGGAGACGCAACGGACAAGACGAGAGGAAGTATCTGCAAATCTCGGACTTCTCTGGTGGCTCAGAGGTGAGAGTCCGCCTGCAACGCAGGAGACGCGGGCTCGATCCTTGGGTCGGGAAGATCCCCTTGAGGAGGGTATCTTTCCTGGAGAATCCCATGACAGAGGAGCCTGGGGCGCTGCAGTCCGTGAGGTCGCAACGAGTCGGACACGACTGAGCGAGTAAAGAGCAACAAGAAGCCCGCATATCTCCAGAACAGGCAGAGAACGGGCAAGTCTCCGCAATGACAAAACCAGCCGATTCAGAAACGGACAGAGCAGCCGGAGAGACTTTTCTGCGGAGGCCCACAGAGGACCCATCGCAGCTGACGGGCTGCGCCGCAGCACCGACCACCAGAGGCTGGAGGCCCCCGGGAGGCAGCGCCTCACAGCACGGTCAGGACGGCGGCCCGTGGGGTCGTCGCGGGACCCTTCGCGACCCTCCCCGCACCGGACCGCCCAGCGGACAGCGGACGGCACAGGCGCCGAGGCTGTGCGCACGGGCCTGGTAAGGGCACGGCCCCCACTCCTGGGTCTTGCGCAGGCACGTCGGCCGCGCGGGGCGGGGCGGGGCGGGAGAGGGGCGGGGCCCCGGGCACGTCCGCCGCGCGGGGCGGGGCGGGGCGGGAGAGGGGCGGGGCCCCGGGCACGTCCGCCGCGCGGGGAGGGGCGGGACAGGGGAGGGGCGGGGTCAGGGGCACGTCGGCCGCGCGGGGCGGGGCCGTGGCGCGACGTGACGCGCGGTGGCCGCGGCGGTGCGGGCTCCAGACTCCGGCCGGCGGGCGGGGCGGCCCGAGGAAGGAGGGCCCGCCGCCCCGCGCAGGCCGGCACCCCGCGCGCGCGCGGCCGCCGCGGCCCCATGCTGCTGCCCCTGGCCTGCCTACACGGCCGAGTGGCGCAGTGCCTCACCGCGCTCCTGGTGCTCGCAGAGCCGCCCCCGAGGCCCCGGCGCGGCGCGAGGGCGCACGGCGCGCCGCCCCCGCGCGCGGAGGCCGCCCTGCCCGCGAAGATGGCCGCGGAGCTCTACGCGCCCGCCAGCGCCGCGGCCGCGGCCGCCGCCACCGCCACGGACATCGCCAACAGCAATGCCGCCGCGGCCGCCGCCGCCGCCGCGGGCAGGAAGGGCCGGCCCAGCGCCCCGCTGCCCGCGCCGCCGCCGCCCGCGCCCGCGCCGCCGCCGCCCGACAACAACAACCCGGAGGGCCCCAACTGGCAGTCCTTCCACCCGACCCTGCGCGAGAGGTGAGCCCGGGCGCACCCGCCCCGCCCCGCCCGCGCGGCCCGAGCCCGAGTGTCCTGTGCCTCTGCCCTTTGCAGGAACGCGCTGATGTTCAACAACGAGCTCATGGCCGACGTGCACTTCGTCGTGGGGCCCCCGGGCGCGGCCCGGCGGGTGCCTGCCCACAAGGTCGGTAGAGGTTCGGCCCTGTGCGCTCCCAAAGGCGACGGGCCGGCTCCCGAGGATGGACGGTCCTCTTCTGGGTGTGGCAGCCGCTGGGGGCAGGGAGGGCCCAGGGCTCAGGGCCGCGCTCCGCCTCTCTCGTCCACAGTATGTCTTGGCCGTGGGTAGCTCTGTCTTCTATGCCATGTTTTACGGGGACCTGGCAGAAGTCAAGTCAGAAATCCACATTCCCGACGTGGAACCTGCAGCTTTTCTGATCTTGCTGAAGTAAGTCTACGTCCTGAGGGTGGGAGGATGGGGCGGCTCCTTGCTGTCTGGTTCTTCCAGCCGGCTGCCTGGAGCTTCCTGACAGTCCCCGAGGACCGATGGGCTCCTCTGCCGGGCCCCGGTGCCTGGAGTGCCCTGTGCTGCCCATGACTCGGTCCTCCTCCTGCCTAGGTACATGTACAGTGACGAGATTGACCTGGAAGCTGACACGGTGCTGGCCACCCTCTACGCTGCCAAGAAGTACATCGTCCCTGCCTTAGCAAAAGCCTGTGTCAACTTCCTGGAGACGAGCCTGGAAGCCAAAAACGCCTGCGTCCTGCTATCGCAGAGCCGGCTGTTCGAGGAGCCCGAGCTGACCCAGCGCTGCTGGGAGGTCATCGACGCGCAGGCCGAGATGGCCCTGAGGTCTGAAGGCTTCTGTGAGATCGACTGGCAGACGCTGGAGATCATCGTCACGCGCGAGGCCCTCAACACCAAGGAGGCTGTGGTCTTCGAGGCCGTCCTGAGCTGGGCGGAGGCTGAGTGCAAGAGGCAGGGCCTGCCTGTCACCCCTCGCAACAAGAGGCACGTGCTGGGGCCAGCCCTCTACCTGGTCCGGATTCCAACCATGACCCTGGAGGAGTTTGCCAACGGCGCCGCCCAGTCAGACATCCTGACGCTGGAGGAGACCCACAACATCTTCCTGTGGTACACAGCGGCCAACAAGCCCCTCCTCGAGTTCCCCCTGACCAAGAGGAAGGGCCTCGCGCCCCAGAGGTGCCACCGCTTCCAGTCCGCTGCCTACCGCAGCAACCAGTGGCGCTATCGCGGGCGCTGCGACAGCATCCAGTTTGCTGTGGACAGG
The DNA here is from genome assembly GCF_042477335.2 of Ovis canadensis. Lineage (NCBI taxonomy): Eukaryota > Metazoa > Chordata > Mammalia > Artiodactyla > Bovidae > Ovis > Ovis canadensis. The sequence continues at coordinate 83,081,826 of NC_091262.1, forward strand.
AGAGTCTTTGTCGCCGGGCTGGGCTTGTACGGCTCTAGCTCTGGGAAAGCTGAGTATAGCGTGAAGATCGAACTCAAGCGGCTGGGGGTGGTCCTGGCGCAGAACTTAACCAAGTTTGTCTCTGACGGCTCCAGCAACGCCTTCTCAGTCTGGTTTGAGCACCCCGTGCAGGTGGAGCAGGACGCCTTCTACACGGCCAGCGCCGTCCTGGACGGCAGCGAGCTCAGCTACTTTGGGCAGGAGGGCATGACGGAGGTGCAGTGCGGGAAGGTGACCTTCCAGTTCCAGTGCTCCTCCGACAGCACCAACGGGACCGGCGTCCAGGGCGGGCAGATCCCCGAGCTCATCTTCTACGCCTGAGGCGCGGGGGCCGGCCGCGCTGTGAGGGGCGAGCCCTGTCTCTGCGGCCAGCCTGGGGCCGGGAGTGCAGGGAGGCAGGGGGCGCTCTGCTCTGGCTGGGCCGCCCTTGCGGCCAGCCTGCCTCCTGTGTGCGGTCCGCCGGGGCCTGGGGTGTGACGGGGATGCTCCCCTCCCCAGCCAGAGCCTTGCTCCCTGAGCCACGGCTGCAGGGCCGGCCTCATGGGCACCTCCCGTACAGTGGGGTGTGCATCTCTGGGGGAGGGCGGGTTTGGGGGTGCAAGGCAGGCCCCAGGTTCCCCCCGAGTCGCCTCCCACCTGCTTTCAGGGCTCTGCTCTCTCTCCTGTCCTGTTGGGTTCTATTCTAAGTGGTTCTAAGCTTAAGACCTTACCTTCAAATCCAAAATGGGAAAAGTCACTTCAAGTAGTTTACCTATTTAAGTGGATTTTCATAATAAAGTTTTAACAAAGCGAGCGCCACACACACGTGAATGACTGCGAATCTCATGGGCCTAACGGCACGAACAGGTCAGCAGGCAGTCCCATGGACCCACCTGCCCAGGGGGTGCCCTCCGCTGGCAGCCGGGCCTCCACCCAGGAGGGTTTGCTTTCTGGGCTGTAGCCAGACTGCCCTGGAGAAAGGCATCAGGTCGTGCTACCTTCCAAACTGTCACTCGCCGCTCAAAGTCCTGTCTGGCTCCGAGGTGGGGCGGGTGGGGGGGTGGTCCTCTGCAGGGCTCGGGGCTCCAGCCCCCAAGAGCAGACCTGCCACCTCAGGCTCTCAGGCAGCCTGTGGGCTCAGGCAGGCCCCTCGGGCCTCTTGCCTCTGTGCTCCCGTGCCATAAACTCCAGGCCGGTTGCTTTGTCCTTGGAAAACATCAGCTTGACCCCAGAGGGGTGCGCGTGTCCCTCAGCACAAGGACACAGCCCCGTCAGAGGACACCCCGACCCAGCGCACCTCTGCCCCCACTGCCCTCGCCCCCCGGCCCCGGGGATCATCCTGTTGTGGGGGGGCAGGACTACAGCCCCTGTCCACCCCCCGGCCCCACATGCTGCCTCCTTAGTACAAAAACATGTGCTTCTAGATGCCCGTGGGCAGCGGAGCAGTCCTTGCAGCCAACAGGAAAAGCGGTCCCCGTGGTGAAGCTCCCGTAGAGGCCCACCCTGACGGAAAGGCTGGCTCCGTCTGCAGGGGCCTTGCCGTCCACGAGACCCTTGTTACCGGGGTCCCGCTAGCACCTGCTGGGGACTGACTGCGGCATTCTGCTTTCACGGGAGGCGGCTTCCAGGCGCCAGTGGCCCCCCTGCAGGTCCTCGTCCCGCGTGCTGCCCTCCCGCCCCACGGGCCCCACGGTACCTATGGCCGGCGCGTTGATGCAGAGCTCTCTTGCCAGGAGGAGGAACGTCTTGCCCAGCACGTAAACGTTCACCTGTCGTGAAGAAATACAACTCAGGACAGCCCTCAGCAGCAGGAGTGTGCTCCTCGATCAGCAGAGAGCAGCCCTGCTGGCCCCCACGGCAGCTGGGGCGCCCCCACCCCTCGTCCAGGTGGTTTTTTAGGGGCTCACGGTCTCAGTGGCGGCTGACACTGCTGAGAAGGAAAGCTGTCGGCAGGACAGCTGACTCAGCAGAAGTCTCCAGAACCCAAGGCGCCCCTCCACCCGCTCCCGGGGCGTCCTTGTTGCGTCCCTGTGGGCCAGTGCAGGCATGGCGGCGGGTCTGCAGACCTGAGTGCCCTGCCTGCTCACTCCTCAAGGGCCAAGCCCTGCCGAGGCCCACGCCGGGCATCTCACCATCCCAGCTTAAGGGGACAGAGGCCCCCGTCTCCACCTGTCCACTCCAGCCCCCCACAGGACCCAGGCCTTGCGGAGCTCTGACTCCCTAGAGGGCCCCCCTGCCCCGATCAAGCCTGGCCTGTGGGCCCCTTGGCCAGCCCCCAGGAGGACGCCAGGCGTGGTGGCGAGGTGGCCGAGTGAGGGCCCGGCGGCCCTCCCGTCACAGGGCCCGCGGATGGCACACAGGGGCTCCTGGAATGGGGCAATGAGCCCCCTTAGGACAGGCAATGGGGGTCCCTGTGGGCACCAGTCGGGGCTAGACCCCCCCCCGCTCACCCCACTGGCAGCTACTCTCTGCCCTCGTCTGACCCCACCCAAAGGGCTGTGGCTCCCAGAGGGGCCTCCTGAGGGCACCCTGCCCGGGCCGGCCTCCAGCATGTTGGTGCGTCCTGCCAGGTCCCTGCCCTGCTGACCACCGCCTCCCCTTGGGCTGGGACGGGGCTGACCAGCCGGCATCCGTCCCCACGCTCCCCACAGCACGTCCCTGACGCTGCCCGCCCGTCACAGCCCTGCAACCCGGCCCCGCGACCCAGGCAGACGCAGCCTGAGTACCGCAGGAAGGGCCCTGAGCAGAGTGTGGGAGACCGTGGGTGCGAAAGGGCGCGCCTGCAGAACCTGCAGTCCTCAGCAGGGATGCTCACCGCCATTAACACTCTTTACAACTCATGACACGGACGCTTTGTCTGAGGGCCACTCACGAGTCTGCAGCTGGCTGTGGGTGGCCCCAGGTCCGTCTCACTACGGGAGGTGGGGAGGGACAGAGAGACCTCCTCCCAGGATCCTCAGGGCACAGCAGCTGCCCCCGGCTCCTGCCAGCGGCCGTCAGCTGTGAGCTCAGCCCGTGAGGTGCTCACCTGGGCACGTGTAAGAGTGAGAATGGGCTGAGTCCTGAGCCTTCCTGTACATCCACTAAGCGGTCAGCTCTGGGCAGTGGGAGCCCTCTGGGCAGGACCTCCCTCGACGTGTGCGCATGAAACCCACAGTTAAGTGCAGACACAGGTCCCGAGTATGCTGAGCCTGTCCCGGCCTCACACTCTGGAAGGGCCGGGCTCCTGACTGCCAGGTCACCTTCCACCCTTCTGGTGCTCAGGCTGGGTTCTGCCCAGGACGCAAGGCCCAAGGCCTGCCCTCCCCCTGAGGTGTGCAAACTGTGTGGGTGGAGCCTGCATGCACAGGGTCCCGCTGGCCCTGACCCAGCCCCGGGGAGGGGAGCTCTGCTCTGTCACCTCCCACCCCAGCCCTGACTGCCCAGCTCCCTGAGGTGTGAAGCAGGAAGCACCGGAACGCCTCCCTCTACCTTCCAGGCGCCCAAGCACTTCCGGAGTGCTGTCCCGAGGCACCGCCCGGAAGGAAGCCTGGCCACGTGCACGTGCCCTGACCACGTACAGTACGTGCAGAACTGGATCTTCTAGGTCCCCGGGATTCTTTCCAGGGTGACCCAAGAAGGTCTCAGCAGGGCTGCTGAGAAATGGCGTCTATACAGGCAGTCTCTGAGGTCAGTGCAGCTCTGCCTGCCCGCCCTGGGATTGCTGAAGGCCCAGCCCTGGGCCAGCTTCCTTTGGGAGGCGGATCCCTGGGTACTTTGCGTGCATCCCCACACCGGTCCTATCTGCTTTCCCTGACATAGTTAGGGAAAGTCAGTTTCTTTCCAAGTCCTCGAGACCCACCACTGAGCGCACGCTCATCCAGCGCCATAACCAGGACACACGCAGACCGCAGTGGCCCCGCCCCGAGGCGGCCCCCCCCCATGAGCGGCCCATCCACACCCACATCCCTGTTGGTGGTCTTGCCATTACCATCAGTCATTTGGAAATGAGGAAACTAGAAAGCAAGTTTCTCCAGACTGCAAGTATTAATATAAGCTGTTACACTGTTTAAATGTACCGGTATGAGTCCATCTTGTTCTTTGAAGAACGTCCCTCGCCTTGGACAAAGGTCACCTGGGCCTCTCCTGTGCTTCTACGACAAGCCCCTGGGACGCCCCCACCCCCATGTCCACTGTCCCTACCCATTCCGTTTGCCAGTTTCCAAACCAAGACCCAGGCCCTCCGCGTCCTTCGCCTGTGGACCCTCCCATCCGGGGCGGGCGGGGCCTGAGCAGGGCTGTGGGGGAGGGGGCTGCATCTACCTGGAGCAGGTCGCTGAGGTCCAGGAGCATGTCTGCGTGAGAGTCAAGGAGCAACCAACAGGCCCACAGGCGCCGGCCACCGGACGGTCTCTGGGAGGCAGACCCTGGCTGTAGAGCTAAGCTCCGCACGGGATCGCAATCCAGAGTGAGGCGGCCACGTTGGGAGGGGCAGTGGGTCTCCACCAGGACGGGGGCGGGGCTGGGGCAGACGGGGGCGGGGGCTGGGGCAGGCGGGGGGCGGGGCTGGGGGCAGGCGGGGGCGGGGCTGGGGGCAGGCGGGGGGCGGGGCGGGGCGGGGCGGGGCGGGGCGTACAACATAGGCCCCGGAGCACAGCCGCACGTGCAGGCCAGCCTCCCCATCTGCTCGGGCCGTGCCCAGCCTGCCCCACGAGCACGGCCACACTCGCGACTGTGCCCCGCAAGCACCACGGAGCGCCCGCTGGGCACCAGGCAGGGGGGCAGACACACACACACATGGGACCCCTTGGTGGCTGGCAGGCACTGCCCAGTCCTGGTCCCCAGGGGATGGCTGTGGGGACGCTGGCACAGGCCCTGTCCTCACTCTCAGTACCTGAGTAAGGAGTGATCAGAACACGCCCGAAGCGAGCCAAAACCTAGCCAGCCACACACACAGAGCTATACACACAAGGCATGAGCCCCTGAGAAGAGCAGCTTGTTGAATGACGGGAACTTAGTGTCATTCATGCTGAGGCTTTGAGAAGTAACTGAGAAAGGATCCGGTGACGCTGAACCCGAGCCCGGAGCGGGCATCCAGAGGGAAAGAGGGAAGGAAGCCCTGAAGCCAGAGCCTCATTCCAGCAGGCAGCGAGCTCTGAGCGTGACCACCAAGGTCCCTGAATAAAAGGCGCCTTGTTTCTCCGTCTCTGAAGACAGGCCCCTCATCAGGGAGTGAGCGAGACACATAAGACTGCGGTGCAGACCAACACCAGTGAGAACTCGGAAAACAAAACAAACAAAGCCGCAAGAAAGGAAAGGAAGAGGCCGCAGTAAGCACACGGGCGGGAGCCAGGGGCCGCAGAGGCAGCGGACACGGCCGAGAGGCCAGGCGCTGCCGGGGCCCAGCAATGTCACAGCGAGGGGAGACCAGCAGAGGCCTGGGGCCAGGGCCGCAGGGGAGGGGAGCGGCCACGTGCCTCCACCATGGGGGACACACAGCCACCCTCACTGGTCACGCCCAGGAGTGTGGCCACCAAGAGTGAGCCCTCAGGGCGGCTGTGGACATCGACTAACAGAAACGACCAACGTGTGTCCGCCGAACACAGAGCTCTCTGTACAAGCGGGTAACAGGGATGCTCTGCGTGGGGTGGAGAATGTGGCGCTCAGCACAACTTCACAGACCTGACGCTATTCTTAAAATGAAGTCTGTTTTTGCAATGATACAGATAAAGTGAATGCCCCAAAAATGGGCAAAAAAAAGGTTTGAACAGGTGTGTCACGAAGAGAAGCAAAGAGCCCCCACAGGAACTCAAAGTGGCCCCCACACCGACCGTGGGGACAGCGGCTCCACAGGAGGGCCTTCCGGCTCTCAGGACAAGGAGCGGCGGAGCCCACGCCTGGCCACGCCCACGCCCCAAGGAAGGTGAAGTCACAGAGCTTCAAGCACACGAGCAAAGATGGGGACCAGCAGGGACCCCCTGTCACACACAGTCCAGAGATGGGCACACACGGGCTTCCCGGGCATGGCACTCCAGAACAAGCAAAATGAACCCACGGGGGTCCCGGAGCGTGGGCGCCTCGGGGTGGGCTGCTGGCACTGCCCTGCTCCCTGGAGGACGAGCCGGTCCTACAGACCCTGTGTGCTCATCAGAAGTCATCTGAGGGCACAATTAAGGCTTGTGCATTTCATTTCATGCCAATTTTGCCTTAAAAGGAAAGAAAAACCATAAACAAATACTGGGATCTAGTCAGTTAATAACTCGCATGCTGAAGGGCTTGGGGAGAGCAGGCAGATGTCTGCACCTCACTTTGAAAAATGCCAAGAGGACAGGCCGAGGGACCAGCAGGCGGGGAGCAGGGGAGCGCAGACGGAGCACAGACGGGGCGCGTGTGCGAGGTGTGGTCGGGGCTTCCCACTGCATCATCAACCCTCTCAAATTTTCCCATGTATTTGAGAGTTTTCATAATAAAATGATGGGGGGGGGGGATATGTGTATTTTAAAAAGGAAATTGGGATTCAACTTTTAACCAAGTTAAAATGAAACGGCATTTGTGGTCCTTCAGCAGCAGCGCCATCAAAGGATGACTGCCCAGCACCCACCCAGCCCCCAGGGTCCTGCCCCTGCCCCCGCAGGGGCCCCTGCTCAGTGAGCCCAACCCAAGCAGCTGGCACCAGCGGGCAGTTCCTCAGGAGCCGGCACTCAGCTCTGTTGAGCACACCAGCTCACAGCCATGCCCTGCCAAGGACAGAGGCCACCAGACACCACACCCTGGCGTCCTGCCCCATCAGTTCTACCTGGCGGTGACGCCTGACCCTGCGGGAAGTCCAGAAGTTGTTCGGGAGAGTGCAGCAAGGGCCAGCGGCGCGCAGACACCAGCTGGCAGGGGGGAGCGGGCAGCAGCAGTCTGCTTCGGCAACTTCACCTCAGCCACAGTGAGACGGGAGCGCGACCGTGCTGTGGGGAGCAGGACTAGAAGCCAGAGGCAGCACACGCCGCTCTCGGAAAGCACAGGGAAGCAGCCCGGAGCCGCACGCAAGGGCACCCAAGGGCAGGAGCCTAGGGATCTGGAGAGGCCGGGGCCTGCTGGCGGCTCCGGCTCCAGCTCCGGCCGCCCCTAGGGCAGGAGGCCAAGGCCCACGCCGCATCCCGGAGCTCACACAGTCTCACCTGGACTGCCAAGGCAGCCAGCCTTGAGGGGCCCCACTGCCAAGAAGTGGGCCCAACACCACGCACACAGCTCCCCCAGCCTTGCCAACTCCTGCTCCGCATGGGCACGAGGGCGCACAGGCTCCACCCATGGCCAGCAGCAGTCAGCTCCCAGGGGCGAGAGCGGGCAGAGACCCCCGTGACGGCCCCAGCGGGCTCCGCCCGGGTCCTGCACAGTGAGGCCCCGACGGGCGGTCCTGGCTCCCTGCCTGCCAGAGCGAACGGCAGCCCTTCTGGGCAAGAAACACCCACAGCTGCCACCAGCTTTCAAACACTATATCCAGAAACTCTGTGAACTTTCCCTGGCGACTCTGATGGTGCAGATTCCACAGTGCAGGAGGCCTGCGTTTGACCCCTGGGTCGGGAAGATCCTCAGGAGGAGGAATGGCTGCCCTCTCCAGTGCTCTTGCCTGGAGGATCCCATGGACAGAGGAGCCTGGTGGGCCACAGTCCACGGGGTCACAAAGAGGCAGGCACGGCTCAGCAACTAACGCACACAAGTGTGGTAACAGACAGAAGCAGATCTCTAATTCCAGAAGAAAACTCAGACAGCAAAAGCAGCTTTCAGGGATCCCACTGTTGGAGTTACTGTTAAAGACTTTCATATAACTCCAGAGATGGAAGATCGTACCACAGAACTGGGATCTAATAAAATAATCTAATGGAAAACCATCACGGAAGTTAGGAAGTTAATAGACTGGTTTAACATCCAGTGACACACAGCCAAGAAAGGATGAAGGGGCTCAGGATACGTTGTGGGACAAAGTTCAGGAGAAGAAAAGAAAAACATGGAAAATACAAAGCACAAGCTGAGATGCGAGGAAAGGGTCTGACGTGCATGTGACCGGGGTCCTTGCTCCTTGGAAGAAAAGCTACGACAAAGCCTAGACAGCTTATTAAAAAGCAGAGACATCAGTTTGCCAGCAAGGTCTGTACAGTCAAAGCTGCAGTTTTTCTAGGACTCACGTACGGATGTGAGAGTTGGGACTATAAAGAAAGCTGAGTGCCGAAGAATTGCTGCTTTCAAATTGTGGAGCTGGAGAAGACTCTTGAGAGTCTCTTGGACTGCAAAGACATAAAACCAGTCAATCCTGGAGGAAATCAGTCCTGAATACTCATTGGAAGAACTGCAACTGATACTGAAGCTCTAATACGGTGGCCACCTGACGTGAAGAGACAGCTCACGGGAAAAGACCCTGATGCTGGGAAAGACTGGAGGCAGGAGAAGGAGGCAACAGAGGATGAGATGGCTGAATGGCATCACTGACTCAATGGATGTGAGTCTGAGCAAACTCTGGGAGCTAGGGAAGGATAGGGAGGCCGGCCTGCCGTACTCCACGGGGTCACAAAGCATCAGACACAACTGAGCGGCTGAACAGCAACCACCGGAGCCCCGGAAAGGGAGCAGGGCCAGAAGAGGGGAGACTGCGCTTAGAAAGATGCCGCCCAAGACTCTCCCCAAACAGACAGAAGGCTCAGATTCCACGCACTAGACAAGTACCAAAGAACCCACATCTAAGCACATCAGAGTCAAACTCTGGAACAAAGGCAAAAGCGGCAAAGGTGCGGGCCGATGCCCATCACCACCGACAGGGGGCCGCGAAGCCCGCCCGCTGCCCTTCCTGCACCACAGCCAGGGGCCGTGGGGGGCTTTACTGCGCACAGGCCAGGGGGCCTGAGTCCGCTTCAGGACAGCCAGCCACGTGCTGCTTGTGAACGACATGCCTCAGACGCAGCGAGGACTGACCGTTAAGATACGGGAAAAGACAGACTGTGCGCACCCTCAGCACAGGGAAGCGGGTCTCGCTGCACCAACGCCCGACACAGGAGGGCCTAAGGGGAAACGTGGCGACAGAGACGGGCGCATGAGACGGCTGGATGGCATCACGGACTCGATGGACGTGAGTCTGAGTGAACTCGGGGAGATGGTGATGGACAGGGAGGCCTGGCGTGCTGCGACTCATGGGGTCGCAAAGAGTCGGACACGACCGAGCGATTGAACTGAACTGAACTGAGAGACGGGCGCTTCACAACGGCCGGCCTCACTCCCACCAGGAAGATACAGGACACCGAATCTGTACCCTCTAAACACGGCATCAGAATACAATGCGGACCCAACGAGATGAAAGGAAAAGTCTGTCAGTCCTCATCTGCAGCAGGAGTTTCAAACTCTTCCTTTAGAACAAGGGGACAGAAAAACGGGCACGGCTGATGTGAACGCGACTAACCGACTTGACCGGACGGACATTTAGGCCGCTCCACCTGACGGCTGCAGACACCCACTCCTTCGAAGTGCCCGTGGCACGGCCGCCAGAACAGACGGCGCGCTGAGCCGGAAGTCAGGTCCCAGACCCGGGGAAGGGGACGCGCCAGTGCCTGCCGCCTGGCCACACGGGGCCCACAGGAGACAGCGATGGCACAGAGCGCACCAGGAAACCCGCAGCGGGCGCACTCGCAGACGTGGCTCGATGTCGGCTTAAAGAGGCGAAAATGGGAACCAGAAAACGCTCTGGACCGGTCACAGAACGCAGCAAGAGAGTGCGAAGCCACTCAACCTGCCGGGAAAGAGTCACAGCCCCCAGTGCTGGCGGCAGGGAAGCAGAGAGATGGAAATTAAGAACCTAGGAAGCTGGAACATGGCAAACAAACCCAAAGAAAGTGGAAGGAAATAACAAGCAGAAATCAAAGGAATAAAAAATAAACGCACGCTAGATGAAGAAAGCCAGAGAGCGGCTCTTCTGAGAAGACTGAGCGCAGGCCACGAGGAGGCGGAGAAACCGGAGCCGCCCTGCACGGCGGGGGCGGACACAACACAGTCCAGCGCCTGGAGACCAGGCCGCAGCGCCTCTCAAGCTAAACACGGAGCTCCAGCGGTGGTGTGCAGGGAAGGGCGACGGGCAGACGGGGAGCAACAGGGAGCAGGCTGCCGCTTGCCGGGGCCCAAGTGCCTTCTGAGGCGCGACTGGCCTCCCACCGACTGTGGTGACGGCCCCACGCTGCGTGAGCGTGGCCGAATGCCACTGACTTCCACAGCTCACCGCGTGGACTTCATCTCAACAAAGCCGTCACCAAGAAGAAGACTAAGAAAGCGGGCAAGCCCCTAGCAACACAGATGAAAGAAGAAAAATGGCAAAATCACAAACGCAAGACGTGACAGAGGGCCGTCACTACAAGCGCCACAGACAGCGGGAAACGGCGTGTCAAGGGCGACCCGACTCCTGTGCTCTGGTTCCTGAAGTAACCGGACACAGGCCTCGCAAAGCACAACCAAGCAAAGCTGGAAGGGAGCGGAGATCCTGAACGCCGCGAGGCACAGCCGAAAAATAAAGTCAGCGTGCTTCACCTCAGTGCAGATTAAGGGGAGAAATTACGGCAGGCGATGCGCGTACCGATGAACACACAGACGAGCCAGCAGCCTTCACATAAGAGCTCCCAGTGACCAGGAAAAAGGAGACGCCCAACCTGGTACCTGATAAAGGCACATAAAGGCCTGGACAGGGAGCCCAGAGCAGGCGTCTGCGGCAAAGCGCTGCAAACGCCTCCAGAGGCGGGGATGCCCCCTCACGCCTTACACCACGGGGCACCGAGGCGGGCCTCAGACGGCTGAGCGGCTGGCGGCGGCGGCAGACACAGCTGGGCACGCTCCTGAAGTTCAACGCCTGAGACTCGTCACTGAACCCTGCATTTTCCGCACGCCGCTACACTTTTGCACACTGGGAGCAAAAGGTACTGTCTACCTTAGCTCAACACACAAATACCGAGGAATAAACCCAACAAACGAAAGCTGAGACCTCCTCCTCAAGAATGACAGGAGGTGGTGAACGGCCATGGGAAATAAGGGGCAGTCGCTGACTGCAAGAGTCGCTGCTGTCCCTGAGTGTCAGCTGCACCCAAGTTGATCCACAAACCCCAGTCGGAGTCCCAGAAGCTGTTTTCTTTCTTTTTTCCCCACAGAAATGTACGATCTGATTCAAAAACGTGTACAGAGAAACAGCACCGCACACAGCCAGACGCCTCCAAGGCAGAAGAGCGCTGGGCTTCAGGGTCTCACGCTGCAGGCTCTGAGACGGATCACAAACCAGCCACGGAAAGCCGCCTGGTCTTGGCACCAACAGACCCACACGAGGGGTCCGAGACGGCAGCGACAGACCCCACATGAGCTGGAAGTGGTGCCAGCACTGCATGCTGGGAGGGCCGGCCTGCAGCAGACGGCACTCTGACTGGACGCCCAGGGGAAGCAGCAAACTCTGACCCTCTCCTCACAGCAGACGCGGGACCAGAGGCCCTCAACTCCAGCGGGAAACACAAAACCAAGAGCTTCCAGGAGGGAGCACTTCCAGGACTGGGCTACGCTCTCTTCAGCGGAACACAAACCATTTATCGTTGAGGAGAGGATGGACAGATGGGACGTCATGGGAATCGAGAAGTCCGTTTACAGAAGATGAAGCCCAGGGAGCTCCCTGAGAGCGCAGCGGTCAGGACTCCACGCGCTCACTGCCACAGCCCAGGGTCAGTCCCTGCTCGGGGAACTGAAAACGACGCTGCCGGGGGCAGAAAGCAGCAAGACGGGAGGCTCTTTTCCAGCCGACACACAGCCCAGGGCGTGCCTGCTGGACCCCAGGGAGCGGCCCCAGTTAGCATCATCAGACGTGGGCAGGCAGGACACGCTGAGCGGCAGGTCTGAGTGCCAAGGCCCCCGGGCGACGGGCACTGGGCCGTGCGCTTCTCTCAGCTCAGCCTGCAACTCCGCATGCCCAGCGCCTCCTGGCAAACGCTCACCAGCCACTGCGGCCCTGTCTGGACCACCCTCTCTCTGTGCGTCTGCCGAATCCACAGGACGTGAGCCCCGGCAGAGACCACGCGGTCTGGGAGGCAGTTAGGTGTCACGATGGGCTCACCACTGGGGGCAAACGACTGGCTTGGTGGAGGCCATCCACGCCGGGGAGCTGTGCGCGGGCGTGGACGGGGGTTTCACGTCTATCCACTCTCCTCTCGGTTTTGCTGCTGCCCTAGAAATCAAGCTACTTAAGATCTTTAAATTCTTTCGTTGCCCTTGGGGAAGCAAGTGGCTGAGGGGTGGTGGGCTGGGGAGAGCTGGGTCTTCGCGGGACTGTCCTCCGAGAGAGGATCGCGGGGGGCCTGGGGAGGGGCAGAGGCTCAGTGTGGAAGCACCCACCCCAGGTCTGCAGGTCAGAAGCCCCTTGAGCAAGACCTGGGGTCAGAAGCCTGGGGGGAAGGTCTGAAGGCCGAGCAGGGGGGACGGGGTCAGCAGCCTCGGGACTGAGGGCGCTGAGCTCGCCTGCTCACACACAGGCCCGCTGGCCGCTCAGCGGGAGCCCAGTAAACGCCAAGGACTACACACCTCCAGTGGATGCGCGCCACAAAAGATGCGCTAGCGTCGGACACACAGCTGCGGGAGACGGGCCAGGTCACCTGGGTGGGGACGCGGCGTCCACCCACAGCCTGGACAGGAGAGTGGGCGAAAGCCGCCCAGTCACGTCTGACTCTTTGCGACCCCATGGACAATGCCATAATATGGCATTCTTCAGGCCAGAACACTGGAGTGGGCAGCCTGTCCCTTCTCCAGGGGATCGTCCTGACCCAGGAATCGAACTGGGGTCTCCTGCATTGCAGGTGGACTCTTTACCAGCTAAGCTACCAGGGAAGCCCCTTAGAGCCTGGAAGTTTCTGCCAAACACGCCCACCCAAGGACAGACGGTGTAAAAGGCAGGTCAGAGAGAGGGAGTCGGGGGAGCGTGGAGGGCAGTCTGGGGCGAGGAGAGGAGAGGGGAGTCTTCGAATACGGTCTAGGGGCTTTGGAATTCATCTGGAAAACAAGGCGGCTGTGCCAGGCAGGGCGGGTGGGCTGCAGGGGCAGGGAGCCGAGGCCTGTCCAGGGCGCCAGGACACCGGCTGGAGGACAGGGCCCGGAGTGCCAGCCACCAGGGAAGCTCAGGGGGCTGGCCACACCTGTGCCCTCCGGCCGCCCCCAAAACGGCCCTCCCAAGGGGACCGAGGGCAGGCAGACGGACTGAAGCGCTGTCCCCACACACTGCAGTCCCCTGTGCTGAGGTTAGCAGCTCTTCCAGGCCAAGGGTAGGGCCAAAAACGCACAAGCGCAAGGCTCTCAGCCCATTTACCGAGCTGCAGACCATCACCCCTCCCCAGCCCCGGCAGCACCCCCGGCCCCGGCAGCCGCGCGCAGCTCTCGGCCTCTGGGAGGCCCGTCGGCACGGTTTGGGTCCGGGGCCCCCACGGCGTGGGCTCTGGTGCGGCCCCTCCCCCGGGCAGCGCTCCCAGGTGCCCGGGCCTCTGGTCCATCCGCTGCGGGCCCGCCAGGCTCCGCTCCTGGGCCAGGGTGGTGGGCAGTGGTGGGCAGGGGGCGGGCGGCTGGGGTGCTCGTGCTCCCCCGCCCCCACGGACCAGGATTGCTGCTCCCCCCGCGAGCTCGTGGGCCTCTGGGCGCAGCGCTTCATCCTTTCAAGCAACAAGGGTTCTTTGCTGCTGAAGTGATGCCGCCCCAGGATTCAGACACTTTAACGCGAGGCTCCGATACTGAGGGTCGCCCCCCTGCAGCCTCCGGGGCCCCTCGCGCATTCCCGGCTCAGGGCCGGGGCCGCAGCCGGGCCACCTACGCACGGGGAAGGCTGCGGCGACCACACGGAGGGAAACGGCGTGCGAGGAGGGGCAGAGAGGCCGGGGCTCCTGCGCGCGCGCACGGCAGCCCTGCCCCAGGAAGGGCCCGGGGACACACCGCTGCCCCAGCTCCCACCAGGAGAGCGGAGGCGGAGGCTCGGCTGGGAGACAAGCTCTCCCAGAGCGAAAGGGAAGCACGTGGACAACGGGGAAGAGGAGGCCAGAAAGAAGCCAGATCAGCGGGGCGGCCCGCGAGCAGAGAGAGGCGCGGCCGGCGCCGGGAGGCCGGGCAGCGAAGGATACGCGGGGTGCCCTCCGTGCGGCACACCAGGTAGAGGCAGGCCGCCACCACGTGCGCCGTCCGCCGGCCGCGGGTCAGGTGCTTGCTCACGGCCATCTTGAAGAAGTTGAAGGCGGTGTCCAGGCAATGCTGGTTCAGCTGCAGCTGGTTCCCCAGGTGGTGGATCTGGCGCCTCCCTAGGACACAACACGACACGTTACCGCGGATCCCAACAGGCGAGCCGGCCGCTCGCTAGCACTGTCGGCCTCACGCGACTGCCTCGTGACTTAAGGCAGAGCGTCAAGGTTACCCGTTTGCTTTCACGCTCTGCAAAACGTTCCGTTTCACAGGGCTTCCAGTAAAATCATGTGTGTGGACACGGGGCGCGAGTTCCCTCCAGGGTGGAGGGGGGGCAGGTCAGCCAGGGGCAGAGCCCTTCCCAAGGCCCCGCGCTCACCGAGTCTGGGAAGGGCTGCGGGTAAGCCGGCCGCCTGGCGCTGAACACTGACACGGCCCCGAGTCCACTCGCTCCACCGCAAAGGCCCCTCCCAAGCCTGAGCGCCCAGGCCCTGCCGCCCGCGCCCACCCAGCCTTCCCCACGGGCCCCACGCCAGCCTCCGCCCAGGCTGGTGCGCCCAGGCCGGCCAGGACCAAGTCTGCACGCACGCCTCTGCCTGGAGCACAGCCCTCCTGGGGGTCACGGGAGCAGGCCGCAGGGGCGCCGAGGGGGAGGCAGACGCGCCCCTGCAACCGGCGAGCCTCACGGGAGCCAGGGGCTGGGGCGCGCACAGCCCGCCCAGCGTCCTCCCACCCCGGGCCCACTCCTCCTCCGGCAAAGACCACTCTACACTGCGCAGCGGCCTGCGCCTCCCCCGCAGAGCTAGGGGCGGGTTCTGCTGCTCCTGCGGCCAAGGGCTGCGGGCTCAGACTGACCCCTGGCCAAAGGGGGGTGCCCAGGGAGCCAGCGCCAGGGGGACAGGGGGGCGGGCTGGCGCCTAGCAGTCGGCATGTCCCGTGAGTGCCCTGGCCCCTGCAGCCCTACCCCCGCGACCTCCAACAGAGCCTGCCTGGAGCCGCGCAGCTCGGAGGCCTCTGGTCAGGCTGAACTGAGGCAGGATCACGGTCACGGTCCCAGAGCCGAGGCCGGGGCACAGCCAACATCCTGACCGTCTGCAGAGAGAGGAGGGCGGGCCGCTGCTCCCCATCATAGCGCGTGCAGCCAGGATGTCAGGTGGATAAGCACGGTCTGCCCCGCAGCCCAGTGCGCACAGGGGCTCCGCCAACAGGGAGAGGAAGGCCCTTTCCGGAGGGCGCTTACAGAGCCCAGGACCCAGCTGAGCCCCACACACCACGGGCCAGGGTCCCCCAGCAGCTGGGTGGGGGGCTTGAAATTATCGCGGCAAGTTATCTTATCACACCTTCATTGCTCTACAGTTCACACACTGTAAAGTTTACCCACTTAAGTTGTCCCATGGAGTGGGTAGTATATTCACAAGAGTTGTTCGACCATTACCGCTTTGGTACATTCCATCACCCAAAAAAGAAGCCCTGTAGCCACGAGAGGTTAGTCCCAGCCCCCAGGTGAGGTTTTAATTCACGCACGTTGGGCACTGAACAAGGCACACGACGAAGGCGTGTGTGCAGCCTCTAACAGCACAAAGGCATCGGTAAACGCAGGCACGTGCAACACAGACTCCCAATCAACCAGCCACAGCTCACTCTCCTAAGGATAATGAATGAACGCAAAGAGCCAACTCACTAGCACACAGATGTCTTCAAAGTTTTGACACTTTGTGAAACTAAGGCCAGCCTCTCCCTTCAGGACGGCGCCTGACCAGCTTCCTCCCAGAACAATGGAGACAGCAGAGAGCACAAACGTGGACACAGGGCGAGGGCCAGCCAGCACCCCGGGGAGGGCCTGACCCAGTGGCTTAAGAAGCGGAGCCGTACTGCTACAGGGCTCGGCCCAGAAGCCTCCTCTCGCCCGGCACCCAATCAGGGTGAACACGCACGTCACACCCGTCCCACGTGGCAATACGCGAGAAACCACACCCGTGATCAGATCCAGGGGCACCAAGAAGCCAATGGGTGCCCTGGGGGGGCTACAGGTGTCAAGAGGCCAGCCTAAGACCCACATTCGTATTAACATGGACCGACAACTGAGAATCACCCAACCTGTGCAGAAAACGCCAACGTGGAGAGAGAGGAAGACGCGCCAGGCTCCACAGGCAGACTGCTAAGAGAAGAGAGCGCCCCAAGCCCCATTACAGTCTCGCAGTGCTGGAAAGGTGTCAACACGCAGGAAAGTACGAATAGGCTGCAATCAAAAGACACAGTCCTTGGAGAATTAAAAATGTGATCACTGAACATTTTGTAAAAACTCAGAAATAACCAAACCACAGAGTGGGCACAGGTGAAGATTTAAAAAGAGAGCTAGGAGCAGGAGGAAGGGCCGCCCCCAGAGGAGAAGGGCGGCTGCCAGGGCACAGGCCCCAGAGGGAGGCATGCAGCTGGCCAAACAGGCAGACATCCAGGCACGAAGGGTCAGCCAGATGAAGAGGGCCTGTGATTAGGACAGACGACACCACAGAAAGAGCTAACAGTCCCACCAAGCGTGCAAACGAGCAGGGGAACTGCGGGGGGCGAGGCGGAGCCCCGCAGGGCGCTCTCCCGCACAGGCCCCCCACATGCTCGCTGTACACCCCAGGCAGGAAGCTGCTGGCCCTGCAACGAGGAAGGGAGCCTGGTCAAGGGGCAGCAGCCGCCACACGACCCTCGCTGTCCTCAACGGACCATCAGAGACCCCAACCTCCTCCGCCTCCTGTCCGTCCGGTGGGGCTCCTCTCTGCTGCCCGCAGGACCCGCCCACGGCCAGCCAGCCGGCCACAGCGTGTCCTCTGCCACTCCCGAGGACACTTGCTTTGCTGATGAGAGAGCTGGCTGGTTTATTTGAAGATTGACAACAGTATGGACTTAATACCCCAGATTCAGATCACACCACATAAACCTTGACGGAACCGCCGGGAAAGGGACAGCACTGCCTCACGGAATTCCAGAGACCAGAGTCACACAGACATGCAAGTTGGGTTTAGAAAAGGCAGAGGAACCAGAGATCAAACTGCAAACATCTGCTGGATCACAGAAAAAGCAAGGGAATTCCAGAAAACATCTGCTTCTGCTTCACCGACTATGCTAAAGCCTTCGTGTGGATCACAACACACTGTGGAACGTTCTTCACGAGATGGGAATACCAGGCCACCTGACCTGTATGCAAGTCGAGAAGGAACAGTTAGAGCCAGACACTCAACAATGGGCTGGTTCAAAATTGAGAAAGGAGTATGACGAGGCTGTATGTTGTCACCCTGCTTATTTAGCTTAGATGCAGAGTACATCATGGGAAACGCCGGGCTGGATGACTCACAAACTGGATGTCGTGACCATCTCAGCCGAGTCTCACTGTTCAGATGGTCACTGACTCACAATCTTGACTCACAAGATTGCCGGGAGAAATATTAACCTCAGATATGCAGATGATACCACTCTAAGTGTAAAAAAGTGAAGCAGAACTAAAGAGCCTCTTCATGACAGTGAAAGAAGGAAGTGAAAAAGCTGGCTTAAAACTCAGCATTCGAAAAACTAAGGTCCTGGCCTCCAGTCCCATCACCTCATGGCAAAGAGAAGGCGAGAAAGTGCAACAGCGACAGGCTTTATTTCTTGGGCTCCAAGATCACTGCGGGCGGTGACTGTACCCGTGGACGCACGACACCTGCTCCTTGGAAGGGAAGCTGTGGCAAACCTGCGCAACGCATTGAAGGGCAGAGACATCACACCACTTTGCTGGCAAAGATCTGTACAGTCAAAGTCACGGTTCCTCCAGTGGCCATGCACAGAAATACGAGCTGGACCATAAAGAAGACTGAGCAACAAAGAAGTGATGCTTCTGAGCTGTGGTTCTAGAGGAGACTCTTGAGAGTCCCTTGGACTGCAAGGAGATCCAACCAGCCCATCCTAAAGGAAATCAGTCCCGAATACTCATTGGAAGGACTGATGCTCAAGCTGAAGCTCCAATACTGTGGCCACTTGATGCAAAGAGCTGACTCACTGGAAAAGACCCTGATGCTGGGAAAGGCTGAGGGCAGGAGGAGAAGAGGGCAGCAGAGGATAAGATGGGATGGTTAGACAGAATCACCAACTCGATGGACATGAGTTTGAGTAAACTCCCGGAATTGGTGATGGACAGGGAGGCCTGGCGTGCTGCAGTCCATGGGATCGCAAAGAGTCGGACGCGGCTGAGCGACTGAACTGAACAGACGTAAGGGAGCAACTGACAGGAACGCAGCAAGAACAGAAGACTCTACCAGTCCACAGACACCGACGGACGGCCCCCGAGAGTCAGGAGGCGGCAGAGGCCCTGCGTGACACCGCGGAGCAGTGAGGCTCGGCTGAGATGGTCCCGACATTCATCCAAAAAACCCAGAAGGCGGCAGAGGCCTGCGTGACACCGCGGAGCAGTGAGGCTCGGCTGAGATGGTCCCGACATTCATCCAAAAAACCCAGAAGGCGGCAGAGGCCTGCGTGACACCGCGGAACAGTGAGACCCAACTGATATGTTCCCGACGTTCATCCAAAAACCCAGAAGGCGGCAGAGGCCCTGCGTGACACCGCGGAGCAGTGAGGCTCGGCTGAGATGGTCCCGACATTCATCCAAAAAACCCAGAAGGCGGCAGAGGCCTGCGTGACACCGCGGAGCAGTGAGGCTCGGCTGAGATGGTCCCGACATTCATCCAAAAAACCCAGAAGGCGGCAGAGGCCTGCGTGACACCGCGGAACAGTGAGACCCAACTGATATGTTCCCGACGTTCATCCAAAAACCCAGAAGGCGGCAGAGGCCTGCGTGACACCGCGGAACAGTGAGACCCAACTGATATGTTCCCGACGTTCATCCAAAAACCCAGAAGGCGGCAGAGGCCCTGCGTGACACCGCGGAGCAGTGAGGCTCGGCTGAGATGGTCCCGACATTCATCCAAAAAACAAACACCAGAAAACACATTCTTTTCAAGCTCACAAGGAACATTCTCTCGGACTAACCACATACTGGGGCACAAAACTAACCTCAACAAACGTAAGACACAGAAATCCTCTCAAGCATCTTCTCTGAGCACAATGGCATGAAACTAGGAATCACCACGCGAAAAGCAATGAGGAAGCACCCCCGCGTGGAGACCAGCCAGCACGCTCCAAGCGCCCTGAGGTGAGGGGCAGCTGAGCGCCACAAGCGTGCAGGCCTGCCTGCTGCGTCGCCACCGAGCCACGCCTGCCTCCTGGTGGCTTCATGGCCAGCAGCCTGCCAAGCTCCTCTGCCCACGGGACTTCCTGGGTGAGAACACTGCAGTGGGCCGCCATTTCGCTCTCCAGGGGTCTTCCTGACCCAGGGGTCGGACACAAAGTCTGTGGGAAGCCCGGAAGCAACTCTTAAGAGGCAAGTTCATCGGGACGGAGGCCTCCATGCAGCAACGAGAGACCCCGAGCAAACCATCGGGACGGAGGCCTCCACGCAAAAACGAGAGATCCCGAGTAAACAATCGGGACGGAGGCCTCCATGCAAAAACAAGAGAGATCCCGAGCAAACAATCGGGATGGAGGCCTCCATGCAAAAACAAGAGAGATCCCGAGTAAACAACCTAACTCACGACCTAAGACAGAAGAGGAACCAGTAAAACCTGAAGGAAGCAGAAAGGAAATAAATAAAATAGACATTTTTTGAAAATAGAAAACAAAAATCAATAAAACCAGGAGACGATTCTTGGTTTGAAAGAGTAAACAAAATTGGCAAACCGTTAGCTAGGCTCACCAAGAAGAAAAGAGAAGCTGAATAAATGAAATAAGAAATGAAACAGGACTCTCACAGAAGTCCAGGACCGAGGAGAGTGCCCAGGACCGAGGAGAGCGCCCAGGACCGAGGAGAGCGCCGAGCGCAAGCGGACGCCAGCGAGGCCGCACAAGTGGACACCAGCAGGCCCGACCGCGGAGGAGAGGGGAGCCAGAAACACGCAGCCCGCCAAAGCTGAACCAACAAGAAACAGGTGATGCGAACAGACTCGGTCAAGGGAAGTGAAACAGAATCTGCAAAGCAAACAAACAAACCAACCCTCCCTACAAACAGAAGTGCAGGACCAGACGGCTGCCCAGGTGAGCTCCACCAAACACACAGAAAAGAACTGACTACGCCGACGTGTCGAAATCTCACCCGAAAGCCTGAAGAGCAGGGGACACTCCCACAGACATTCTGTGAGGCCGGCATCACCCTAACACCAAAATCGGGCACAGACACCACGAGAAAGGAAATCGCAGGCTGGTGCCTTTGAACGTAGATACGGAAATTCTCGACAAAATATCAGCAAACCAAATTCAGCCACACAGACACAAGATCACCCAGCACAACCAAGCAGGGCTCGTCCCGGTCCACAAGGACGGCTCAGCGTCTGCAAGTCCATCGATGTGATAAACCACACCGAGAAAAGCCAAGACCCACGCGATCATCTCAGGAGACGCAGAAGAAGCATTTGACAGAGTTCAATATTCATTCATGACAAAAAACTGTTACCAAAGGGGGAATGGCGGGAACACTTCTCAACATGGTAAAGGCCATTTATGGAAACCCACAGCCTATATAACACCCAACGGTGAGAAGCTGAGAGCCTTCCTACTAGACTCTCGCACAAGACAAGGACGCCCACTCCCACCACGCCTATTCACCACAGTATCGAAGTTCTAGCCACAGCAGTCAGACAAGAAAGAGAAGGAAAGGCATTCAAGCTGGAAGGCAAAGGGTGAGACTGCCTCTGTCTGCAGATGACATGACACCGCGCATGTCGACAGCCAGCCCTAAGGACCCTAGATCCGAATGGGTTTAGCAGAGTAGCAGGTACAACGTTGCCATTCGAGCATCAGCTGCATTTCTTTACACTGCCAATGGGGTGTCAGAGAGGGGATGTAAGAAAGCCAACACCTTTTAAAACAGCACCGAATATACATGCCTAGGAAAAACCTGGCCAAGGAGGTGACTTGTATGTCCAGAATTATAAATCATTAATAAGTAAATTAAAGGCGATTCAAAGAAATGGGAAGATACCTTATGCTTCTGGATTGGAAGAATATTGTTAAAATGGCAACATCCAAAGCAATCCGCAGATTCAATTGAATCCCTGTGAAAATATCCATGACATTTTTCACAGAACTAGAACAAATAATACGAAATTTTACAAGGAACCATGAAGACAGAGAATTGCGAATCCTGAGGCGGGGTGGGGAGGGGGACAGTGCGGGAGGCCTAACTCTCCCAGCAGACTTCCGGCGGCATGACAGAGCTGCAGTGACCGGAGCGGTGTGGCACCGCTGCAGAGACAGGCGCCAGACCGGTGGGGCAGAGCAGAGGCCCGGAGAGAGGCCCCCATGCTCAGGGGCCACTGCTCTTCAGCTACGGGGGCAAGAGCACAAAATGGGAAAAAGACAGTCCCTTCTGCAAGTGGTGCTGGGAAAGCTGGACAGTCACATGTCAGTCAATGACCTTAGCACACATCCTCACATCATGCAAAAAAAAAACCTTACCTATGTTCTCTTAGGTCAGTCTCCCAAGGCAATAGAGACAAAAATACACAAACGGGACCTAATCAAATTCAAAAGCTTTTGCACAGCAAAGGAAACCATTAAAAAAAAAAAAAGACAACCTACAGAATGGGAGAATATACTGAATCCCACTGCTATACAGCAGAGATTGGCGCAACACTGTAAATCAACTATACTTCAACAAAGAAATAATAAAACTGAAAAATGCAAGCCTCAACCTCTGCTTCATACCATATATAAAAAACTGATTTGAGGCAGATCACAAACTTAAATGCAAAATATACAACAATAAAGCTCCTAAGCAAAGACACAGAAGGGTATCTTCAGACCTTAGGATGGACAAGAATTAACATCTGTTTAAGCTTTATCATTTGTTATCTGGCCGCGTCCAATCTTAGTTGCAGCACGTGGGACCTTAGTTCTGTGATAAAGGATCGAACCCAGGTCCCCCGCATTGGGAGCCCCGAGGGAAGTCCCAAGAATAAGATCTTAGGTCACGAAACCCCCTAAATATGAAAACGGATACATAGGGACTCTTAAAATTAAGAAATTTCTTTTCATCAGGACATTAAGAAAGTGAAAAGTCATCTACTGGGGGAAAGACTCAAAATATGAACATGCATCAGAAGACCTGAACCCAAACTTATAAGGAAGTTTACAGGTCAATAAGAAAACAGTAACTCGGTTTAAAAAAAAAAACCAACTTGTACAAAAGACGCAACAGGCAGCTCAGAGAGGACCAAGCAAAAGCAGCTAATCTCACTGCTCACCAGGGAGAGCAGAGCAAGGCCCCTGAGCGCTGCGCGCCCCCCAGGAAGGCCAGCAAGCGCAGGGGCCGACACGTCCACTGCAGACCGACGTGCACGCCATATGCCCCAGGGCCCCGCCTGCAGCACCGTCCCGAGAGGCGAGTCCGCCGGAGGATGCACGGCAGCCACAAGGACTGCCAAGTGTCCGCGGCAGGAAGAGGACGCGGCACGTTCACAAACGAAGCCCTCTGAGCAAACAGACCGCTGACATGCACGCGAAGGGCGCTGCTCGCGGGCTCCAGCCGTCTGCGGCAGGAAAGCCGGGAAACTAACCGGCAGGAGGGAGCTTTCCGGGCACAGGACACACGCTGGACCATGCTGTGTGCTCAGACCTTAAGTCACCCACACTAGCCCAGGAGCTCACCTAAGGTTGGTACAGTCACACACTTTACATACGTTATGCCAAGGAAAGCAGACAACCAGAAAGAATACAGTGAAGCCTCCCCTGAGAGACATCTCCCACGTGAAAGGGTTCATCAGGTCAGTAACAAAAGCACCAGCCTAGAGGTATCTGAGAATTCCAAGGAGAGAGAAAAAACCCAAAGGTCCAAGTTAAGAAACAAACAGTGAGACAGTGACTCAGTACACCTTGGCCCACCCTCCGTGGGCACCCACCCCAGCCCTGCCAGGCTCCTAGAGGGAAGATGGGGGTACCTCAACCGGGGCTCAGCACGTTTCCAGCGAAACCAGAGGCGAGTCCACAAGAGGGGCCTGGGGCGCCGGCCTCCGGGGCGGGGGCAGGAGGCGTGGACCCCGAGTGAGCGGGCCCAGGAGAGGGGCCTGGGGCGCCGGCCTCCGGGGCGGGGGCAGGAAGCAAGCACCCCGAGTGAGCGGGCCCAGGAGAGGGGCCTGGGGCGCCGGCCTCCGGGGCGGGGGCAGGAAGCAAGCACCCCGAGTGAGCGGGCCCACGACGCAGACGTCTGTTTCCCCTACAGTTCTCTCTTCCTAAGAAAGGCACCCAAAACCGAACATAAATAGTAACAACGGAGGGTGAATCCATAGATTCCAACCCAACCCACAGGCTGGGGGCAGGTGGCAGGGAGCGAGTGCCGGACACCCCCATGGCAGGACAGAGCAGCTGCGGCGGAGAGAAGGGGGCAACCAACCACGACGAGGACCGTGCGGGAAACCCCCAGAGCCTGGGCGCGGAGGAGGTGCCAACAGACCGAGAAAGAGGTGCACGAGTCAGTCAGCAAACGGCCGTAAACGCTGTTTACGGAGATGAACTCACGGCACGAAACGAGAGCAAAGCTAACTGAGAGCAGGAGCTGCCTGCGTGCGAGCGGCGCAGGCCTTCAGTCACGCGCGGCCCCGACGCACCAGAAGCAGGCCAGTCATGCTTCTTAGAGAATGTCCGGGAGGCAGAATCTGCCCGTGCCTCTCCTGCAGAAGCGACAGAAGATGCCAGCAAGGTCACACAGTCAGCAGGGACTCACCCGGACGGAGCGGAAAGCACAGGAAACCTCCACGGACAGGCAAGGCCGGCACACGGCGGGCGCGCTGAGGGGCAGGACAGCGCGGGGCCGCCGGGAAGAAGCCGGGCTGGACAAGAGCAGCAGAGTCGGGGCTGGAGCTCAAGGCCACCCTCGGCCCCCACAGCCC
Source organism: Ovis canadensis (assembly GCF_042477335.2). Lineage (NCBI taxonomy): Eukaryota > Metazoa > Chordata > Mammalia > Artiodactyla > Bovidae > Ovis > Ovis canadensis. The sequence continues at coordinate 83,105,984 of NC_091262.1, forward strand.
CGTCCAGCAGGGACAGGATGCTGACGCCAGAAGGGGACAGCTGCCCGGCCGGGCGGAGGCAGAGCCCGCCCCTCCCCGGGTGCTGGGCGCTGACCCAGGCAGGAGCCCTGGGGAAGGGGCAAGGGCGACCGCCGAGCGGGCTCGCCCGGCCTCAGACTGCGCTGACCCCGTTCCCAGCAGCCCGCAAGCTCCGCTTGACTTCTTAAACGAAGCCATGTTTAAAATCAGATGGGGTATTTCTCTCTGTACCGCTGGCTTACCATTTTACTTCCATGAATATGTCTGCACGAACGCTACTCTTTACAACTGATTTGGGTCCGATGGACAACCTGCTTCGGGCTTTTGGAAATAGATCCCTTCTCTACTGGGAATAAAGTTCCTCACATGCAGATAGTCTTAAACGTGGCGCAGGGAAGAAAGATTACAGGACAGTACCACCTAGAAGACAGCCGGCGGGGCTGGGAGTGAGGCCCGAGCACTGCCCCAGCAGCGGAGGCGCGGGCCACCCGCAGGAAGAACTCTGCTCTGGAAGCACTAGGGAGCCCCTAAGACACAGGACTGCAGGCTTCCGACATCGTGCGTGCTAACTCGGTCCAACGCTGTGTGCCCCACAGGCTGTAGCCCGCCAGGCTCCTCTGTCCATGCACTCCTCCAGGCATGGAGTGGGTTGCCCTGCCCTCCGCCAGGGGATCTTCCCAACCCAGAGCTCGAACCCCGGTGTCGTGTCTCCTGAATCGGCAGGTGGGTGCCTTACCACTAGCACCACCTGGGAAGTCCTCCAACACCATGGTCTGGGTTCAATCCCTGGTCGGAGGACTAAGACCCTTTAGGCCACGCGATGTGGCCTAAATAAATACATAAATCTGTGTGCCCTAAATTTGCAGACACACAGTCTATACAGGCAAAACAAAAGGCCAAGAAAACTACGGCAGAAGGGAGAGACCCACAGCCGCCACGGAGGCTGTGACATGCTCCTGCAGAGCCAGGCGGCAAGCAGAGCCAGGATCAGCGGGCTCTGGGAGGAAGACCGACCCCAGTGACGCACACGCGCACCCCCGGCAGACACAGGTTCTTTTCACGCGTCCAAACGGATTGTAACCGACCAGACAAACGCTGGGCCATGAAGTCAAATCATTCAGAAGACTGAAATCCTGCAGAATATTGTCTCTAAACACAGAAGAATCAAGCTGGGAAAAGCTCACCAGAAACCCTAACACATTCTGGCGCGGGTCGTAATCTGAAGCCCACCGCCCGCCCTCTCGGTAATCAGCAACACAGCCGTCAAGCCCTGCTGGACTGGGGAGCGGCTGGCCGAGGGCGTGCTGGCCGCCACCATCCAGAGCAGCAGTGGGCAGCCTGGCAGGTCCTCGGGAGCCGTGGACGAGGAGACCAGGCTGCAAGGAAGGGTGCTCCGTGTCACCCAGCGTGCAGGTGAGGGCTGCGAAGCCTGACAGAACATCCCGTTGGGAGGCACTCGGGTGCCAGCAAGTCCCTGAGAGGGTGCTCACAGAGGCCTGAGGCGCCCCAGCAGGGGTGCCCTGCCTGAGCGCCCACAGCCAACGTCGTGCCTAGCTGTGAGCGCATGGTGCGTCCTCTCAAATCAGCAACGAGACTCCTGGATGTGGTGCGGTGCTGGAGGGTCTAGACAGCACTGTCAGGGAAGGGATTTAAATGGTGCCTAGATCAGACAGTAAAGCAAGGCTATATCTATTTCAGATGTCCTGATATCATATATAGAAGATTCTCATAAATCCATCGAAAACTGTTAAGTGGGATTTTCAAGGGTTGCAGGTTACAAGATCAATACACAAACATCTATCACATTTCTATACACTGGCAACAAACAATCAGAAAATGAAATAAAGAAAGCAATTCCATTTATAATAGCATCGAAAGGATGAAATATTTAAAATAAATTAGCAAAGATGAAAAACTTATACTTTGAAAACCACAACAATTGTTTGAACAAGTTAGGGAAGACCTAAATCAATGGAAAGGCACTCTGCACCAGGGGTGAGGAGACTCCGCCTTGTTAACAGCACCATTCCCCAGACTCATCTTCAGAGCCCACTGCTCCCTGTCCCCAGACTCATCCTCAGAGGCCACTGCTCCCTGTCCCCAGATTCATCCTCAGAGCCCACTGGTCCCCGTCCCCAGACTCATCTTCAGAGCCCACTGCTCCCCATCCCCAGACTCATCTTCAGGGGCCACTGGTCTCTGTCCAGTTCTCAGCGGGCTCTGTGCAGAAACTGACAAATTCAACCTAAAACTCGTCTGTAAACTCAGAACAGGCAACAAAACAGTGTTAAAAATGAAGAACAAATCGGGACGAGTCAGACTTCCTGATTTCAAACCGTGCTACTAAGATGCAACAAGCAAACCAGTGTGATGCCAGCGAGAGGGCAGACATGAGCCCGGAGGCGGAGGCGAGAGCCTGAGGGCGGACGCGAGCCCGGAGGGCGGAGGCGAGAGCCCGGAGCCCTGCCAGTCACCGCCTCCTGACGAGGGCGCCGCGGATGAGTAGCCTCCTCAGCAGTGGCGCTGGGAAAATGGGTGCCCACACGCAAAAGAGTGCAGGTGGGCCCTTATCTGAACACCAGACGCAAACACTAACTCAAGGTGACCAAAACCTCAGCCTTAGAACTAAAATCACAGAACTTGGACGGAAGCACCAGCTTCATAAACCTCTGCTATGTGGACCGAATCAGCCAATGTCTGTTACTAACGACACAAACGCGCGGGCGACACGGAGCAAACGGGCTGCACGGCCTCAAGGTTAGACCCTTTGCTTCACACTCACCGTCGACGCACAGAACGGGCGCACGTTGTTGCAAATCATACAGCCGGTGAAAGACTCATGTATGAAACACGTAAAGAACTTTCACCACTTAAGAAGACGAACGGCCCAATTAAAAACAGGCCAAGCTTAGAACAGACACTTCTCCCATCTGTTGGGGGCTGGCACTGTCACAAAACACCGCGAAAGTGGTCACACCGCAGGTCAGGGTGCTGTCCCCAAGTCACTTCTGTGCTCACCGAGACTGCCCGGCTTCAGAAGGTGCGGGCCCACTGGGTGCTGAGGGTGAACGGAGCAGCCCCACGTGGCTGCAGCAAGCCCAGGGTGCCCCGCTGGGGCCCGGCGGCTGGGGTGGGGCTGCTCCCACAGTCCCTCCCTCCGCGCTGGTCGCTGCAGGCTGCCACGCTCGCGCTTCGCCCCGCAGCCCGTCCTGCCCGGGAGCCCCCCCCCCCGCCCCCGCAGCCCGGCCCGCCCCCGCAGCCCCCGCAGCCCGGCCCGCCCGGGAGCCCGCCCGCCCCCGCAGCCCCCGCAGCCCGTCCCCGCCGCCCCCGTAGGGAAATACCGTTCTGCAGCGTCTGTGCTCGAGACTCCTTCCCCAGGCTCACGTGGAAGCCGCCTCCCAGGGTTGGGGCTTTGCCAGCACCTGGAAACACAGATCAGACGGGTGAGCCAAAGCCCGGCAGAGATCCACGGCAACAGCGTTTCTCGTCACCGCTCGTGTTTCCGGATCAAGAACTCAGAAGGGTCAGCACGCAGACCAGGAGTCCGCAGTGAGTGACCCCCAGCCCACCACCTCCTCTGCCCTGCCCTGGAGCCCAGAGGGGATCATCACACAGCGCCCTCCCAGGCTGCAGCACAGGCCCAGCCCCTCACTCAGCCCTGCAGCCCGGGCCGCCCCCTCCCGTGGTTACCACAGCCATCTGGGGGGAGGGGCTGTGGGCTCCTGGAGGGGGAGCCTTGTCCGTGGGGCCAGCTGTCTGCAGGAGGCACCCGCGCATGCCCGCCCGCCCACCTGCAGCAGCGATCTAAAGACCCTGCTCCCAGAGCGTGGCCGCGGCTGCACTCACAAGCACTCTGCCTTGAATCTCCCACCAACTCCAAGCCACCCCAGGAAGTCTCAGATACTCTGCTCCGCAGGGCTTCAGGGCTGGACTTCTGCCCTGATAGCCTCCTCCGGAGACAGCCAGGTGGACATCCGATGGTTCACCAGACTTCACAAGCCCCAGCCCTGAAGCGCAATCCTCAAATGAGCCCCAGGCCAAAGGGAGGCCCCGGGCGGCAGAGCACAGCAGTGGGGTGGGAGGAGCCGCCCGACCAGAGCGCAGCGCGCCTGGCAGAGAGCCCAGCCGCCACACTAGACGCTTCTCCAGTCAGGGGACAGGGGCGCACACCGCCAGCCACAGGGCCTGCGGGAGGGCCACATGGAGGCGCACACGTCAGGAGGCAGAGCAGCCGGATCTCAGATGTGAGAGGAGGCCCCCAGGAAAGCCCATGGCCCAAGTCCTGGGGCCGGCAGGCTCCTCCGGGTCATCCATGGGCGGCCACAAACACAGACGGCAGGAGAGCAAGCTGGCCTTCGGCTTATCTGTGATTGTTCCGTGTGGGATCGTTTAGACACAGGAGCCGCTGCAGACGCCACCTGCCCAGGACCCACACTGAGACCTGCCTGCGGTGTCCCAGGCCTACCCAACTTTTATTTCAGAAGAAGGGAAAAACAGCACCGTACTGTCTTAACTGAGACGAGTCTGTGTCTTAAATAAACCATTACAAGAAGCCTGCATTAGAGAACAGGCAGGGACGCAGTCTAAACCGCTGAAGCCCCGCCCGGGTTCCAGGAGCACAGACTCTGGGGGCCTCCCTCCCAGCCACCTCCCCTGGCCTGCCTGTCTGGACAGACCCAGCGACCAGCACGGATCGCACAGAGATGCCACCAAATCGGCGTGGAAGTGGTTTGGGTGAGTGTTCGATGCCTGGCAAGGCCTGCCAGCCACCCTTCCGCGCCCCGCCCACCCCGCCCCTCCCCTCCCCACCTCCGCTCTCCCTGACCCCCTCTCCAGCAGGCTGTCGTCCCCCGCCCTGACGTCTCTCCAATGCCCCCAGCACCCGTCCTGGGGCTGCCCAGCCGCATCTGCTCTGGAAGCTGGCTCCTGACTCGCTCTCCCCAGGCACACACTTGCACACACACCACTGGTGCTCTCCAAGGGGCCTGCGGATAGCCTCTGCCCCCCACGTGCCGAGGAGACACCGGGACTGAGATCTGGAAAGGAAGGGGCCTCCCTGGGCCCGGCCAGCAGGGGAGGTGAGGAGTGGGGGGCAAAACCGGCTTGCCAAGTGGATGCAGGTTCTTCCATCCGACAGACCCCAGCCCCGGGAACGTGGTTACATGCAGAGCGGCAGTGGAAGGGATGGAAAGTGCTCATTCAGCGAATCTCAGACCACTCACACCACAGGCTGGGCTCCCCTGAAGTGCGGAGGGAAGTCTGAGCTCCACCTCTGGCCAAAACCACCAGCGCGTGCTATGCTAGTCCTTCAGAGGCCCTTCACACTGTTCCCTCTACTAAAAGCATCTGATGTTTTCTATAACAAGATCCCTTAACAGACAAGATACAACCAGCTAAAACTATCAAGCATAAGGCGCAGTTTCCATCACCCCTGGTGGGCCAAGGGCGCCCCCGTGTGGACAGCACGCATACGGCCAGTAACTGCACCCAGGGCACCCGGCCCCTGGGGTTGGGGTCCGCAAAGGCGAGAAGGTCCAAGACCCGACCGACCCTTGCGACTCCGCACGGGCGGAGGGGAGACTGGGAGCCCTGCTCGGCCACTCTGAGCGTGGAGGACGAGCAGAAACAACAACATCCCAAGAACAGACAGAGAAAAGCAGCACGCTGCACCGTCCTGCAGTTCACTCCCAGGCCCGTCCAACACGGATAGGCCAAGCCCTTCCTAGGCCTGTACTCACTATTCAAAGTGAGGGGTGCCTGTCATCGCTGTGAAACTCATTTTAAGGGGGGACGACCGCACGAGGTCCAGTGGGCAATTCCAGGACAGAGGAGAAATCCGGTGGCCCCTCAGCCTGAGCTCAGATGTGGGGATGAGGCTTCTAAAGCACCCGAAAGGTCCTGGGAAGTCCACACTGAGCCCACACGTGGGCTTGTTGACGGACACAGACCTCGGATGCTGGTGAAGAAACAGCTAACCCGGGCAGCTGCCTAAATTTCAACCAAAGAGCTTATCGCAGCTGCAGTCCTGATTGTGGAAACCACCCAGCACGGAGCACGCGAGGTGACCCAGGCAGCTCGAGGCATTTCAGGACCAAGGTCCTCTCACCCAGGTGCCTGCAGGACAGAGCTCAGCCACTTCCTGGGAGCAGGTCCCTTCTGCCCGGACCTCAGGGGGCCCACAGGATAGAAACAGGGAAGTAGAACCTTCAAAGCTCCAGGACCAGAGCTTGACTGGGACATGGGGCAGCTGTGCCTGAGAGAGCACCCCAGGGGCCGCGCGCCAGGGCCTCCTCTCGGCGTCGCACAGCCAGCACCTCACTCCTGGCCAGTGCGAGGACGCCGGCACCTGCAGGCGCCGCGGCCTTGGGGACAAGCCCTGCAGCAGCCGAGAGCCGTGACTACGGAGCCCCTGGGAGGCGCACCCCAGAGGAGGGAGGGCAGGGCCGGGAGGGCTGGAGGCAGCGCTGTGCGGTGCCGGCGGCTGCATCCAGGGGCCCTGCAGGGGCGCTGGGCACCGGCAGTCAGAGAGCCCGGGGGAGAGTCCTGCTGTCCTTGAGACCTTCAGCACCGACTGCGGCACAGGATGCTGACGGGCCCATGCCGGAAGCCCTCCCCTGCCCCGAGCCCCTCGGCACACAGGCCCCCTCCCCAGGACTCAGAGACCCGGCTGCCCAGCTCCAGCCAGCGCCTCAGCATCCTGCACTCCTGACATCCATCCCTCTCTGAGCCACGCCCACCCCTCCCCAGCTGCACCTGAAAGACAGCCCCGATGTCCCCAGGAGCGCCCTCGGGGCCACCGCTGGGGAAGCGGCACACACACACAGACACAGACACACACACACTCAGACACACACACACCACTGGCTCCCCCCGTGTGTGGTGCAGAAAACAAGAGGAAAAAGCAACAAAACCAAAACTGCTTCTTCTTTGAAAAGATCAATAAAATTGACAAACTTCCAGCCAGAGAAACAAAGTGAAAAAGAGAGAAGACACAAAACACCAACATCTGAAAGGAAAAGGAGGCGCCACTACAGGCCCCGCGGACACCCAGGGAGGGGACAGTGCCAGCAGCACTGTGCACTCAGGCAGCAAGTGAGGCCACACACTCCCCCAGGACGGAAGAGGTGGTCCAAAAACAAGCAAGGCCAGCGGCTGCCAAAGCAATTCAACCTGTAACTAAACACTTCTGACAAAGAAGGCTCCAGGCGCAGAGGACCCACCACACGGCCAGCCCAGAAGTGAGACTGATCCTGCACACTCACCACCAGAAACAGAAGGGAAGGGGACGCTTCCCAGCTCGCTCCCCAAGGCACCAGACAAAGACGCTACAAGAAAACCGCACAGTGACCTTTCACATGCACCTAAACACAAACATCCCCAACAGCACATTACGAAGCCTCACGCAGCGACACCTACAAAGCACACTGCCCCACCATCAGGGGGGTCTACCCCAGGAATGCACAGCACGTTCAGTGTTCAAGAACCAGCCACACTGAAACACCCAAGGAGGAAAACTAAGCTCATCACCCAGGGACCTCACTAGTGGCCCAGTGGACAAGGCTCTCAGTGGAGGGGACCCAGGTTCAACGTCTGGCCGGGAAGCTAGATCTCGCTACAACCAGACCCTGCGTGCCGCAGTCAAGACTGAAGACCCTGTGCGCCACAGCTGGGACCTGGTGCAGCCAGACAGATGAATAAAGATAAAACCAGTAAAAAAAAAAAACACGTCACCACCCACCTATGATAAAAACTTAACAGCAAGCAAGGATCAGAAAGAGAACGCGCCCAGCGCTGCTGATAGAGAACAGGCCTCACAGACCCGCAGCCAACATCACGCTGAGAGGGAGGAGAGCCAGTGCCTCCCACCAAGACCGGGGAGAGGCGAGCATGTCTGCTCCAATGCAAGGAGAAGAGCCGTGTCTGTTTACAAACAGCAGGATTACCTGCATCAAGAATCCCGAGGAACCTATCTTTGTAAGAAGCCCTAGAACTAGTAAGTTTAGCGAGGTCGCAGGACGCAGGACGATGAGAGAATCAACCGTATTTCTATCTACCAGCACTGAACAGCTGAAAGCTGAGTTGCTGAGAAATACTGTTTACAAAAGTTCTGTTTGGATTTTAGGCCAACGTCTAAAACATTGCAAGAGCTATATGCTGGAAACGATGACACGCGACGGAAGAACAGAGAGAACCACGTGAATGGGGAGACCCATCTGCGCTCAGGGATCGGAAGGCACAGCATAGTGAAGACGTGAGAGGAAACGTCACTCAGTGTCCCGCTCTCTGCGACCCCATGGACTATACAGTCCATGGAGTTCTCCAGGCCAGAATACTGGAGTGGGTAGCCTTTCCCTTCTCCAGGGGATCTTCCCAACCCATGGACTGAATCCCGCATTGCAGGCAGATTCGTCACCAGCTGAGCCACCAGGGAAGCCCCAAAATGTCAAAGCTCTCCAAATTTATCGAGAGATTTAATACAATTCCAATCAAAATCCCAGGAGGATTTTTTTTTAATAAACACAAACTTATTCTAAAATTGAATGAATGAAAAGGGAAAGGAACTACTTACTGTAAGTAAAGCAATTCTGAAAAGGAAGCCAAAGCTGGAGGAATCGTGACGTCTGATTTCAAGACTTACTATAAACGTGCAGGAGGGAACGTGCGTAGACAGACCAACTCAACAATGGGATGGGACAGAGAGCCCAGAAACAGACCCACACAGACACAGCCCAGTGACGCCCTCCAAGGGAGCAAAGGCAATTCGAGAAAGGACAGTCTTTCAACGAATGGTGCTGAGGGAGTTCCCTGGTGGCCTAGTGGTTAGGATTCTGGGCTTTCACTGCCAAGGCCCAGGTCCAACGCCTGGCCAGGTGGCGTGTGGCCAAAAAGAAAAACAACCAGACAGCCACTGCAAAAAACAAGCCTCAGCCTACACCCCACACCTTGTATGAAGCTTAAATTCAAGATGGTCATAAGGCTAAATATAAAGCATTAGAAAATGAAACTTAGAAGAACAGTGTGTCTCGGGCTCAGGAAATTTCTTAGAATGACAGAAAAGGTACAATCTGGAGAAGGGGACAACAGAGGATGAGGTGGTTGGATGGCATCACCGACTCAATGGACATGAGTTTGAGCAAATTCCGGGAGATAGTGAGGGACAGGGAAGCCTGGAATGCTGCAGTCCATGGGGTCCCAAAGAGTAGAACACGGCTTCGCAGCTAAACAATAAAAGAAAAAAATCAAAAAGGGGACCGCATCTAATTTAAGCTTTTAATCAAAATTTCAAACTTCTGCAAATAACCTGTCTAGCAAAGGACTTGGAACTACAATATTTAAAGAGTGCTCAAAACTCAACCTGTATAAAAACAGTAAGAAAACAGCCTGCATAAAACTACCCACAAAACTACCGGAACAGACCTTTCAGCAAGGGAGGTTTACAGCTGTTTCACAGCACTGTGCCCGAGGGGAGAGCACTAGCGTGGAGAGGAGGCGCCACAACACGCTAGGGACGCACGGAAAACGCATATAAAGGTACAGACAACCCCAAGCCCCGGCTAAGGAGCTTACGAGAATGCAAACCGGTGTTGCCACATTGGAAAGTCAGTTTGGGGGCTTGTTACCCCGTTAAACGCACAGCTGCCATCCGGTCCTGGGTGACCGGCGTCCGTGGCAGGAGCCACCCGCCACGCTCCCGCAGCTCTCTTCGGATCGCCTCGGACTCGCCGTGGAAGGGCCCCGCTGCGCGCAGCGCCCCGGGCGAGTCTCCAGGGTCCCGGGCTGAGGGACGGAAGCGGGTCCCCAAGGGTGGCTCCGGGCCCCGGAGAGCCAGCCGCGGGCGCCGGGGAGCTCCGTCCTCAGGGCGCGGCGACTGAGTCCCGAGGCGCGGGGATCCCGGCCCCGGAGCCGCGGGGCTGAGCCGACCACCGCGGGCTGCGGGAGGCTGACGTCCTCGACCCCCGACAGCCGGCCCCGAGGGGCCAGGCGACTGCGGGCGGACCACGACTGGAGCCCGCGCCGCGCTGTTATCGAGCGCTCCCGCCCGCCCCCGGCCCCGGCCCCCGGGACCCCCACCGGGACGCACCGTCCAGGGACACGAACTGGCCCACGGCCGACGAGCCGCCGCCGCTGCTCTCCACGAACTGCACCTCGGACACGATGATGTTGTCCTCGAGCACCGAGCCGCAGCCGGTGCACACGGCATCGCCGCGCGCCGCGTCCAGCTCGATGTCGGTGCCGCCGCACCCGCGGCACACGCGGCCCGTCATGCCGGCGGCTCCGCGGGCCCGGCCCGCGCTCCAGGCCGCCCGCCGCCGCCGCCGCCGCCGCCGCCGCCGCGCCGCTCAGACTCTCGCGAGGCCGCCGCCGCCGCCGCCGCCGCCGCCGCGCCCGCCGATTCGTAGCGGCAGATTCGCCGCGCGCGCACCGGAACGGCGCCGCCCGCCGCGGCCGTGCCGGGCGGGACGGCCGCGGGCTCCTGGGCCGAGGACTCGAACCTGCAGTCCCGCGCCGGGAACGCAGCCACCGGGCCCGGGACTCGCACCCACCGGGCCCGGGACTCGCACCCACAGGCCGCAACGGCGGGCGCAGGGCTGGAGGGGGGCGGGGCGGGGCGGGAAGGGGCGGGGCGGGACCACTGCTCGCTGGCGGGGCGGGCCCGGGGCGGGGCGGGACCACTGCTGGCGGGCGGGGCCTGGGTCCGCGCCGGCCGCGGTGGGCGGGGCCTGATGGGCTGGCGGGCGAATCCCGGGCCGCGGGCGTGGCTCGAGGTGCGGGGCCTGGAAAGGAGCGCTCGGGACTGGTCGGCTCAGGCCGAGGGTGGAGACCCGGCCCGGCCGCCCGCCCGGCTCGGTGCCTTCAGGCCGGGCCTCCGCCCGTGGGTGCCCCGGCCCCCCAGTGCCTTCAGGCCCGGCCTCCGCCTGTCGGTGCCCCCGCGCGCTCTGCCGGCAGGCCCCAGCTCGTAACAGTCGCTCGTGCCGCCCGTGCTCACCCACGGCGGGAACGTTTCTGTTGCTGTTACGTCGTCTCCAGAGGCCGTTGGGTCCCCGGAAATGGGCCTGAAAAGAAACGCACAAGGCCGCGTGACCTGATCTGTTTCTCAAGCAGGGATCGAACCCAGCCTGCCACAGCGAAAGTCCAGAGCCTTAACCACTAAGCCAGCAGGGAACTTCCAAGACCACGTTTCTTAAAAAACTTAAACCTTGACTATAAGACTGTGGGAGCTCTAACTAAATCCGAAAATGCCCCGTTCCCACTTGAAAGCAGTGTTGTAAATACTTAAACTCTTCATGAGCCAGTGTGTACATTCTGTTTAATCCCAGCCGTAATGTCAACAGGATTTTCACATGACTCAATAAGCTGATCCTAAAGTCATCTGAATAACACACTGCACAAGAGCAGGCAAGAAAATTCTAAAAAAGAGAAAATCCTGAAAGAAAGAAAGCTCAAGAAGAGGGAACTGCCCTTCTGTATATGAAAATATTATACCTGGCTACATCCATTAAGCCGCATGGTGTTTTACAGGGACAAATGGACTAAAACCCAGAGTACAGACACAACCCCACAACTATCTGTGGGAATTTAGGGGTCCCGGACCATTGCGGGAAAGACAGACCGTTCAACGGTGATGGAATTCGCATTGAGAGGAGGGGAACGATGAATTGAACCCCAGCCTCACACTGTTCTAAAACTAAATCCCAAGTGCCACTGAATGGAGAAAGTAGAACAGGCTCCCACAGTCTGGTAAAGGAGGGCTGAGCAGACTCCAGGAGACAGTGAAGGGCAGGGAAGCCACGCAGCAGTCCATGGGGGTGGCCCAGAGGCGGACGCGACTGAGCGACAGCGTCCAGAGCCCGCGGGAACTGCAAGTCTGCAGCGGGTCCCAGTCTTGGGGGAGGGTGGTCTGAGCCCACCCTGCGCATCAGCATCTCGCCCTCCAGGCCATCCTCACCACAGGGCGTGGCTGCCTAGCCAGCTAAGCTGATGACAGGCGGGACAGCTGGTCTTTTGTAGGGAAGCGCAGAGCTTTTGTCTCCCGTCTCACGCTGAGGAAGCAGAGGCTGCTGCCATGCCGAGACTTGCCTTCGTGCAGATGGACTTGCTCCTCGGGGAGGACCCCAGAGTATTTCTACCCTCAACAGGCTTCACGTGGGCACCTCGATCCCCAGAACTGTCCTAGGAAATTACTGCTTCGTGGTCCGATTTCAGTATGTTAGTCATCAATTGTTGCCTAACAAATAACCACAAAAGTTAGCCGCTTAAAATGACAAGCTATCATCTCACAGATTCTGTGAGTCTGGGGTCTGGGAGGGGCTTCCCAGGACAGTTCTGGCCCGGGGTCTTCAGACACTGTGGTCACAGTTTTGGCCAGGGCTTGTCCTCTGAAGACTGCGCTGGACTGGGGAGGGGGGTCTGCCTCCAAGCTCCCTCACGTGACTCTTGGTAGGGCCTGAGCCTCTCCCAGGGGTCCCTGCAGTGTCCTCACCAGGGGCCGGCGGGCTTCCCCACAGCCAGGGGCCGGAAACCGCAGGACAGAAGCTGCAAGGTTTTGATGACTGACCCAGCATCACTGCACCAGCTCCACCTGGGCGGCAAGCCCACACCCGAGCGGGGAGGACTTGGGACATATTTGAAAGCACCCCCAGCTGGCCCCCTGCCCCTCCCTGACACACACATGGGGCCCAGAGGTCCAGCTGGCCCCGAACTCCAAGCCGGCTGAGGGCTTCTAAGAGAGGGCGCTGGCGAGAGAGAGACCTGGGGTCCGGGGTGCTGAGAGCGCCTCCTGTCCCACACAGAGGAGAAAAAGTTCCCAGGACAGAGAGCCAGGCCAGCCCCAGAGCAGCAGCTGCGCAGGATGCTGGACGCTGGACGCTGGACGCTGGGATGGCTGTCTCCCTCCTGCACCTGTCACTGGGTACAGTGGAGGAGGAGAGGCCGCCCGGGCACGGGGTGGGGCCCCCTGCCCAGCTGGGCCTGGAGTCAGAGCAGAGGTCTCCCAGCCCCCACCCAGAGCCAGGCTGGACTGGCCCCTCTCTCCCGCAGCCAGCCGAGACCATGGGTGCAGATGTACTCTGGGGGTTAGGGTGGAGGGGACGGGGGCTGAGGAGACACCTGCCTTCCTGCAGGGAGTCTTGGGGGGCAGGAGGCCTCTCTCCTCCCCATCCAGTGGGGAGAGGGGCAGGAGTCGTCCCTGGACCTCGCGAGGGGAGATGGGGGGCCTGGGGAGGGAGCCCGCCCCTCCCCCTGGCTGGAGGCCTGCCCAGCTGCAGGACCCCACGTGTCATGTGTGGACTCTGGAGGTGGGGACCTGGGCGGGGCTTGGTGAGTGTCTGGGAGCGTGGGGCGCTTGAGGGACCCTGCGGCTTGGCCACTGCCCCGTGTCAGGGACACAAACGGGAGCAGCCGGGCGGCTGGAGAGGGGACAGGGCCTGCGGGGGCGCTGCACACGTCCAGGGTGCGGCCTGGAGCCCCGGGTCCCTGCTCTGCAGCTTCAGGGCTCATTCCCTGCGTGGCTTCTCTGCTTGCACCGTTTCTGTTGAAAAATTCTGGGTTTTTGCATTTTGTTGCACTTCCAAGGCAAGGTGCAGTTCTTTTCCTGCTGCTGCTGCTAGCCGCTTCAGTCGTGTCCGACTCTGTGCGACCCCACAGATGGCAGCCCACCAGGCTCCCCCCTCCCTGGGATTCTCCAGGCAAGAACACTGGAGTGGGTTGCCATTTCCTTCTCCAGTGCGTGAAAGTGAAAAGTGAAAGGGAAGTCGCTCAGTCGTGTCCGACTCTTAGCGACCCCATGGACTGCAGCCCGCCAGGCTCCTTCATCCATAGGATTTTCCAGGCAAGAGTACTGGAGTGGGGTGCCATTGCCTTCTCCGTTTCTTTTCCTAAATGCTTTAAAAATTTTTAAATCTCTTTCTAGGATTCCAATTACACCCATGTTGGATTTTTCCTGTGTCCTCTATGCCTGTGTGTCTTTATACTTGTTTTTCTCTCCTTGTTCCCATCTGGGTATTTTCTACTTACATAATTTCCATTTCACTAATCCTCTCTTCTGCTGTGTGTGATCTGCTTTTAAAACCATCTATTCAGTTGTTCACAGGTCTTATTCTATGTATTTTTACCTCTTTTTTCCCCCTTCCTGTTTCCAACTGAGTATTTTGTACTTACATAATTTCCATTTCACTAATCCTCTCTTCTGCTGTGTGTGATCTGCTTTTAAAACCATCTATTCTGTTATTCATTTCAGCTATTTTACATTTCAGTTCTAGAATTTCCAAATTTTTCTTTTACTTTAGATTTCAATTCTCTGATGAAATTCTCCATTTTTTTCCCATTGATTTTCTCAAACATATTAATCAGATTTTAAGGTTCATTCTAATCATTCCAGTATTGGTGAGCTATGGATTTACATCTGTGATTTTTCTTGGCTTGTGTGAAACTTTTCTGGTGCACCTGGTAATTTTGGAATAAATGATGACCCCTATGAAGAGAAACCTCGAGGTTCTGGGAGATGCTTTTGTTATTTAGAGAGAGTTTCCTTACGTCAGTCACATGGGTGGGGGCCCGTACTTGACAGAATCCCAAGCTTTACTCCAGGCTTTGTAGGGCTCTCTGTCTTCCTGCTTCTCGGGCACCTTCTGGCAAAGGCCGTCGTGTCAGCTTATCATCTCACCACACTGCCCTGAAGCAACTCTCGAGTATTTGACAGCAGGTGGACAGGGAACGCTTTGCTGCAGGGCTTGCACCTGGACAGACATCTCCTGCAGCAACAAAACACAAAGGAACCGTAAGGGACTGAAAATAACTGCGTGCAGGCACAGTTCAGCCAAATTAGGGACGAGACACAAAAAGGCCAGAAGCCCACAGGCTGCTTCCGAAGAGCCAGCAGCAAAAGCAGGGCGTCAGGAACAAAGGCCAGGAACTGCACACACCCGCTGTGTGCCCAGGCTCAGCCGCTCAGCCGTGTCCGACTCCTTGCAACCCTGAGGACGACAGCCCGCCAAGCTCCTCTGTCCATGGGATCCTCCAGGCAAGAACGCCTCCTCCAGGGCATCTTCTCGACCCGGGATCAAGCCTGTGTCTCCTGTAGCTCCTGCCTGGCAGGCAGATTCTTTACGGCTGAGTCACCGGGGAAGCCCCAAGCTCCCTGACCAGGGATCAAATCCAAACCCGGGCCCACCACAGTGAAAGAGCCGAGTCCTAAACACTGGACGCCCAGGGAATTCCCCCAGCTTCTGAGGGAACACACGCGTCAGGGCTGACTGGAGCCCTGTCCAGAGGCCTGGGAGGCAGGCACGGCCTCTGCGCTGTCCCTCGGTCTCCCTCCAGGCAGCCCGCATCTCCCGCAATGGAGCTTGTGCACACATTCTGGCCTGAATTTCTCGTCTGGCCTCTCATCATTTCTATTGATTGAGGAGGCCAAGAGCCCGGGTGGGTCACGCCCATGTCACACTTCCCCACGGGCGGCAGTCAGCACAGGTGAGAGGACCAGGCTGGGCACCAGGCTTTCATCACTTCACCTGAAAATCACCAGCCCCGTGCCTGTGGGCAGGGTCTCTGAGCTTTGGTCTCGCCCTCTGCATACCAGAGGCGATGGGGCCTCCATCCCAGCACCGCACCAGGCAGGCAGTGGCGATGGCAGAGCCCCGTCGCTGCCTGTCCTGCTCACCCCCATCAGGTCCACTGGGGGTGGGGCAGTCCATCGTTCACTGCAGAAGCCATGGGCCAGCACCCGCATGTCCCACCTCCTGGGTTCCACCCACCCCCGCGGGCAGAAGGGGATCCCTTGTGTGGCAGGTCAGCTGGTCAGCAGTCACCTGCCTCCCCTGGATCTCTCTGTTCCTTCCCGGGGATGGAGTGGACAGCAGCCTGACCCCTTTGTACAGCTCCTTCCAGGCCTGAGCTCTGCAGCACGCCGGTCAGCTGCTGAGCCACAGGCACCTGGGATGGCCTCAGGTACGGTGAGCAAAAGCAGGAGCAGGAGAGAGGCTGTGGCTGCTGCCTTCGGGGACAGAGCCTTTCCAGGTGCCATCTGCTCCACTGTTGGCAGGACCTGCACGTGGGATGTGCCGAGGGGCCAGGGAGAGGAATGGCCGGCAGCTCAGCAACCTAGGAGTCACCTGGCCTCACCAGGGAAAGCAGTCAACGCGGCGCGATTCCTGCCCTGGCCTGGAGGGGCTGGACTTGGCACAAACAGAGCGTCTAGGAGCACCGGGGCTGCTGCGCGCTTTGGCCTCGAGACTGCCTTCGGCCAAGGTGTTGCCTCCGCCGAGCACCCCGAGGCCCCCCTGAAGGTGTCACACTCAGGGTCCGGAGCGTCTGAGAGGGGAGGACGGGCTGCCCCGTGTGGCCCCCTGGATGTCCTCACGTCTCGAAGCCTCGGTTGACCCCTATGACCTCAATGTGTGTCTCAAGAAGGAAAGGGCCTGGGGAGGGGACCGTCGTTCTGGGTAAGAGCAATCGACATGCAACGTGATTAGAATAGCTGGACCTTTTTTTTTTTTAGATGAACCTGTTTTCCCAAACCCCTAGTTTACTGCAAACTTTAGCATTACGTATAAACACATAATCTTCCCCAAAGAGGAAGATGCCAACTAGTTACGATTACAGAAAAGCCCAGCATGGCCAAAAAATCAAATAAATAAATAGAATTTTAAAAAGTGAAACAACAAAGCGACCCCCTTCACGGCCTGTCGGGGGCTCTCACTGGCCTGCAGTGCCTGGAATTCTGTGGGCGTCCAGACGCTCTCCCGTTTTTCCCCTGTGTTTGTTTTGCTTTCTGTCCTGCGTCTCCCCCTCAGGAGTTTTGTCCTTTCTCCCGGGAGACCATGGGTTTCCACGCCTGAGCTGGCGTTCCCTCCGCTCTTCGCATCCACCCTAAACCCGAGGGGTCACCAGGTCACTCTGGTCACCCCCTGCGGCTCTCAGTGGCCAGCCGGCCCCCTGCCCCCTGGGCAGCAGAGGCACACTCCTGGTGCCCCAGCCGTCCCGCTGCCACTGACACCAATCGCAGAAAAACACTGTGTCCCTCAAGTGTCTTCTCGCTCAAAACTGCACAAAGCCCGGCATTTGGGGCCTACCTCCACTGCCCTGACTTTATTTCTTCTGCTTGAAAAATAATGTTGCTTCTCAGTTCCAAAATCATGTTTTCATGTTTACTAATTGTGAAACATTATAGAAACAAACACGAGTAAAATGCTAAGGAAACCCAGAAGTCACTCCCAGGTTAATCTGGCCAGCACTGACGTTGAGGCGGACTCGTGGGCACGGCCACTGCTGCGTCCCAAGCTTCGTGAATTATCCGGGAGCGTCCACCGTCGGCTTCTGTATTAGGGCCTTGCTATTTACTTTCCTTTTCCAACATTTAACTCTTTTTTTTAAAATTTTTGGTTGTGCTGGTCTTCACTGCTGGGCACAGGCTTTCTCCGCTTGCAGAGAGCGGGGACTTTTCCCACTGCGGCGGCGGCCCTTGCTACAGAGCGCCAGCCCGGGACACACAGGCTTCAGCAGTCGCGACACACAGACTTAACTGCCCCATAGCACGTGGAGTCTTCCAGACCAGGAATCAAATCTGTGTCCCCTGCACTGACAGGCGGATTCTTAACCGCCGGACCCCCAGCGAAGTCCCGCCAACATGGAAGTCTTGTACTGGCTTATCGTGACACAGTTTCCATCGTGGGAACACAGGGAAGTATCAAAATGCAACTGCAGAGGTGCCCCTTCTTCTCGGGGCCCAGAACAACCCCTGGTAAGCAGGGAGGGCTCCTAGGCGTTATCCTGACCCCAGGTGAGCTGTCTATTGAGCTACACAACCTGGTTTTCCAGGCATCACGTGTGCGAGCTTTCCCCACGCGGTTACAGATGCACGACCGCCCATTTCACCGGAGCCTTTATGTTCCACGGGCTGCAAATTCCGTTTGAACCACAGACGCTGCCATTATTTTCCTTGCACAATTAATACATTTTCACCGTAAAGAAAATATGAGATAAAGAGAAGCAAAAAAGCAAAGCTCAATCAACTGAATTCTCTCCAGAGAGATAATTTCTTAACACTTCGGATTCGCTTCTAACCTTCCGTGTTTTCCTTGTACATTGAGAGGTCTTTTACATGTATGATCACTTACATGTAAATGTATTTTTACATGAACGTGCATTTACACACGATAAGTTAACCAAATAGGGTTGCGTTATGCAGTCTCTTTTAGGCCATGTTTTAACTGACCGTCTCGCACAGCTGTATGTTCCAAGGGGTAGCTGCGTGGCGGCTGACCTGACCTAGCCTGGCTCTGCCACCCTGGACTTGACTCCACGCTTCACTCTCAGAAGCCCCGCTGGCCGGGTGCCCAGCATTCAGACTCCACAGGTCAGAGGTGACCCAGGAGCCGCTCACCTAGGTGGCCGCAGGGCAGTGCCACTTGCCACGTCCTGGGCTCCTGCTCCCTCCCCTGGCGTCCCTCCAGGGCAGCTGCTCTGGGGCAGGGCACCCACTTCCTGCCTGCACCAATACAGGGTCTCGAGGTCCGCTCCTTCAACTCTCAGCACAGAGTAGGCGTCTCTGTGCGGGAACTTCGATTCCAGGGATGCCAGCCAACCCGCCCCCATCTTCTGGAATCTTCTGGAACACCTTCTCTGTCTGCGTGGCAATCTGTAGGTGTAGGTGGCGATTATGTACCCAGGGTCCCACCCTGGGCCTACCCTACACACGACAGACGTTCCCCTCCGGTTTGCCCTTTGACTCTGCTGACAGCGGAATTTGGGCTTTGGAGACAGTGCCCAGCTGCCAGCAAGCGACCTCCTCGAGTCTGTGCTCAGAGTCCCCTCGAGTCTGGAGGCTGCTCTGCCGTACTCGATGCTTTTTCCTTTGTCGTCCACCTGGGTGTCACGGAGACATCATATATATGGATATAGACGCGTTTATTTATTTATTTGCACCAGATCTTACTGCATCTTCACTGTGGCACAGGAGCTCTTAGTCGCCGTGTGTGAAATCTAGTTCCCTGAACAGGGATCGAACCCCCGGATTGGAGCGTGGTGCCTTAGCCAGTGGCCACCAGGGAAGTCCCCACGCTGGCGTTTTGCACAGGGGAGGCTCACACCTGATGGTCTAGCAAACAGCCTTGAGGAGAGCGGTCCTCCCGCCTGCTCTGGCTACCGGTTGCCTCTTGGACCCTTGCCGAGACAGGTGTGGTTCTGACCACGGCTATCACACAAGACCCCAAAACACTGGCTAGGAGAGCACCCCCTGCCGAAAGCCTGCTAGTCGTGGTGCCCGCAGCCTCGCCCGCCTCTCCTGGGCCTTCTGGGCAGCAGCCCCCAGGTTTGCACCTGCCCCTGCAGCTGACCCGCGACAGGGCGGAGCAGCCACCAGAGTCACCCTGACCCCCGTGTGAGGAGGCCCAGGACCATGTCTCGGGCACAAGCTCGTGCTTGTTCTTCCAGCTGAAGTTCAGTGTTAGTTTTTTAACCTCTGTAGCAGTCGGAGGTCTCCAGAGACGCGGACGAGGGGCCTGTGCGCCCCCAGGGAGGTTTACTGTGAGGACTTGGCTCCTGTGATGACGGAGGCTGAGAAGCCCCACGAGCTGCTGCCGCAGGCTGGGGACCCAGGAAGCAGGCGGTGTGAGTCACCCCACGTCCAGAGGCCTGAGGACCCGGGGACAGGGGAGGGGGTGACACCAGCTTAACGCCGGGGCAGGTGCAGAAGGGCAAACCCCATCTTCCTCCACCTTCTGTTCTATCCAGACCCTCAGTGGATGGATGAGCTCCACCCACCCTCGGGGGGGACCTGCCCTGGGGAGGCCCACCCGCACTGGGGGGGCACCTGTGTTACTGAGACCACCCGTTCCAGTGCGGAGCTCACCAGAAACCCCCTCACATACACCCAGAAACTGCTTAACCTGGGCATCCGTGGCCAGTCGGGTGGACACAAAATTACCCATAGGTCCCTGCAGTGACCGCCTGGGGCCTGTTCATTTGCAGGGAGCACTTGATGAGCCCTTCCCAAAGAAGACTCCCCCTAGCATCATGGCCCACACACGTAGATACGCCTTTAGAGCAGCAGGCCCCGACCTTCCAGGCACCAGGGACCGATTTGCGGGAAGCAGTTTTTCCATAGACCAGGATGAGCAGGGATGGTTTCAGGATGACACAGCGTGCGCTCACCGTGCTCTTTGTTTCTGATCTAATGTTGCCGCTGATCCGACAGGAGGTACCAGTCCACGGCCTGGAGGTCCACAACCAAGCTGCAGGCTCCTAGCTTTTGCTGGAAGGCAGGGAGATGGGGTCTCTCCTCTGGGGGCCCCATGTCCAGCCACAGACTGAGAGCTCTGTCCCTCTGGAAGAGGAAAGGAGAGATTCACGGGGCTTTATCGTCTGCTGTTTCTGGGGGTGAACAACAAACATCTCCACATCCTACAGCCTGTAACGGTCCCAGTTCTGCCGAGTTATAGCGCTTTTCCCAGCTCTTCTCTCACATTTTCTCAGGATATAACCAAATTCTATTAATAATCATGGCATAACTTCTTCCCTCCCTCTAAAACACGAGCTCTTATGAACGTCTTAAGGGCTAATCTGACCACTTTAATGGGTTGCCACGTACATGCTTTCCTACGTACATGATGTTGGCCTAAACCCCGCCCCAAATGGACCCCTATGTAAGCAGGCTGCGCTACATCCAAACCACAGAGTGCCCATGCACGCTTAGTTGCCCAGTTGTGTCCAACTCTTTGTGACCCCATGGATGTAGCCCACCAGGGCCCTTTGTCCACTGGATTTTCCAGGCAAGAATACTGGAGTGGATTGCCATTCCCTTCTCCAGGGGATCTTCCCAACCCAGGGATCGCACCCAGGTCTCCTGCATTGCATCTGTAACCATCTGTCTGATGGTTAGATAGCATCACAGACTCAATGAACATGAGTTATGAGCAACTCTGGGAGATGGAGAAGGACAGGGAAGCCTGGCAGGCTGCAGTTCGTGGGGTGGCAAAGAGTCAGACACGACTGAGTGACTGAAAAACAACTCGGGGGATAGATGCTGGGCGCCCCCTGGGTCGCGAAGCTCAGCCAGGGTGGACAGCTTGTGTCTGAATCTCTACCCCTATGTTGAATACCAATGGCTGGAGGGCCAGGGCTACCCTCGAGCTGAGTCCACCGCCCCTGTGGCTCTTGTGCCAGGTAGGGGCCGTCCCACCTGCCTGGAGCAACTCAGACAGGCCTCCCCTCCAGGGTCCCCAGCGCCACGGCCCTGCGGCGTGAGGGTGCGTCTCCTTGGCCGTCCTGTCCTCTGCCCGGCCCGCTGTGCACTCCCCGTCCGATCACAGTGGTGGTGCCTCTGCCCCACCACGACTTCCACCCACAGGCCTGGATGGGACACAGGCCACGTCAAGGGGGTTCTGCCCGGAGCTTGGGCAGGCCAGGGTCTTGTCCCGCTCCGTGAGCGGCTTCCCAGCACCGCCCAGGGGAGAGGAGATGCCCGCCAAGCTGCCGTCCAGCTGAGCAGGTGCCTGAGTCCTGCAGGAGGCGCTGGCTGCTCACCTGACCGGCTGGAGCCGCTCCAAAGACCCCTAGGCCGAGGAGCAAGCCCGCCTCCTCCGGGTCCGCGCTCCCGGGTTTGCGGCGCTCCCGGCGCAAGAAGACGTGCCGCGCGGCTCCCGCGGGAGAGCAGTGCCGCGGCGTCCGCACACGGAGGGGAGCTTCTTGCCGGCAGGGGCCGCGAGGCCTCCCACGCCTGGGGCGATTCATTTTAACTCAGCGGGTGGGATCGCACGGAGGCGGCTGCCGGTTGCTACGTGATCCCCTCTTTCCGCATCGGGGCTTCCAGCCTGCAGGTGTCCTAGCCGGCCCTTTGGAAAGCCGAGGCCTTAAGGCGTCTGAGAACCTTGGCAGGCAGGTGGCGCACTGTCAGGGTCTCAGCACAGGGGTTCAGGGTGCCCTCCTGGGACCTCAGTGCTCTGGACAACCCCGTCCTCCAGCTGCCTCCCGAGCAATGCCACCCCAGTCGTCCAGAGAGTTCCTCTTTAGCCAAGTTCCTGTTTTACAGAAACAGCCATTCAAAAGGAGAGCGGTGCTCCCAACATTAGTGTGTGCGTCAGGGGCCGGGAGTGTGTCAGGCTGCACCACCCCGAGGGGCGTCCTCCCAGCCTTTGGGGCGCTCACCCCAAAGTCCAGTCATTTTCAGATACAGGGAATGGCGATGCATGGGACAGGTTCTGACGTGGAAGTGACTCTGACCCCAAAGCGAGATGTCCACTACTCCGCACCACCATTCATAAACAGAAAGTGTAAACAGAGCCACAGGTAGAGAGCACACAGCGCCCCTCTAGTCTCTCCCTCCCCACCTCGCAGGAGTTAAGCCTTTCCCCTCCTTCCCAGCTGGAGGACCAGGTTGTCCAGAGCACTCAGGTCCCAGGAGGGCAGCTCTGGACTAGACTGTGAACCCACCCCTGGCTCCTCCCACTAGGGGCGGCATAACTGCCTGTGCCTCAGGGTCCCCATCCGTAAAATGGGACGAGACAGAGCTGCTTGGCCCACGAAGGGCTCACAGTGACGCAGGGCACAGCTGGTACTGAGCCCTCTCATCTGTGGTTTAGTCACCCCGAATTTCCTCACTTGACCCCCAGGTATAGTCCTCTCTTGGGTGAGATGTCAGAGCACACAAAGTGTCCGGTGGCCCCTTCATCTCAGGCCACTGCACCTCTCGCTGCCTGGCACCACCGCAGGCTGAACACTGAGGTCAGTGGGCCCCTGTCCTCACAGGGGGCTGCTACGTGGTCTCTGGACGTCCCCTCCCCCACCTCGGAGGTATGAGACCCGCAGGCACTCTGCCTGGCAGGAGCTGCGATGTAAGGCAACACCCAGTCAGCTGGCCAGGGACAGCCAGCCCCGCGTGGCTCTCAGCTGCACCCCACCAAAGGTGCGGGAACATGTGGGGAACACAGGTTCTCTTGTTCTCTCTGAAGTGCCACCCCGGCTTTAAGCAGCCACAGCTGTTTGCAGCTCCAGAGAGGGAGTCAGAGCTGGAGGCGAGCTCTTACAAAGTGGGGGAGCCAGCGTGGGGCCCGCTGCAGGAGAAAGAGCCCACAGGGGCGCTGGAGGGTAAACCCCAAGGGGAGTCGGTTTGCTGGGGCTGGGCTTGTTTCAGTAGACAACGATTCACAGACCGGAGCAGGGAGGAAAGCAGCTGTGCATACTGTGGCTACAAAGAAGCAGAAGAGATGCCGGAACAGCTTTTCCTAAATCCCAGCAGCAGGATCTGGTGACTGACCAGAACCGCGGCCAAGAGGAGGGGGGAGGGGACCCCTCCTTGGGCCCCCAAAACGAGATGCTCTTTTCGAGGACCTTTCCTGACCTCCGCTACCCCGCTGGCCCAGTGGGCAGCTCTGGTCACTGCCTCCTTGTCTGGGTCCCCGAGTTCACTGGGAGCCCCACACCAAGGGCCGCCTCTGCTCCCAGTCATTTGCTCTCCAGTGTCATCTGTAAAAACCGCAGAAAGGGCATGGTGGATAATAGGGAGGCTGAGGCAGACAGAGGACACTCCAGAGGGGATTTGCGGAGGAGCACACCGAGCCCCTGGCGCCCCAGTGCGCCCGCGGGCAGCAGCTCGGGGTTGGGGAGGGCGATGCGGCTGGCCCCCCGCAACCCCGGTGTTCCGGCTCCACGTCCCGCCCAGGCGATCCGCCGGGGGAGTCAGGACGGGGGGGAGGGCGCGAGGGGACCCCGGAGGCACAAGGCGGGTTCGCGGGGTGGGCGAGGCTCCGGAGGACTCCAGGGCCGCGGGCGCCTGGCGGGTGGTCCAGACAGTCCGGGCCGAGGACACGGGGCACGGCCAGGAAAGGGGGGGTCAGGGGACGCGGGGAGCGCGTGGGAGCGAGCAGACTCGGGGATGCATAGCTCTGGGGGTCGGGGACTCGCGGAGGCCGGGGCGGGGGCTGCGGGGCTCAGGGTCGCGGGAGGACCCTGGGGTCCCTCCAGCCCCTCCCTGCCGCCCCCGGGGGGCGGGGCGCGGCGCTCTGGGCGGGGCCTGTGCGCAGGCGCGGGGGCGCGCTCCCGCGGGCCGCGGCGGGTGGGGGGCGCCTCCTGGGTCGCCGGCGGGAGGGGGCGCGCGAACCTCACTTCCGGTGAGCCCTCCGTGGGCCGTGATTGGGCACGAGTCGGCGAGAGCGCGCGCGCCCAGCCAATGGGCGGCGGCGGCGCGGGCGGGGGCGGGCGCGCGCGGCGGGCGCGCGCGCGCGCGGGGCGGGGCGGGGCGGGGCGGCCGCAGCCTGGTCGCCGCCCGCGGGCCTGTCCGACGCCCGCCCGGCCGGCCCCGCCGCCCGGCAGCCATGTGACCGCGCCGCCGCCCTCCGCGCGCCTGGCCAGCCCGCCCGCCCGCCGCGCGTCCGCGGCCCGGCCGCAGCCCAGGCCGCCGAGGGAGCGGCGGGGGCCGGCGCCATGGCCGAGCGGGGCCGCCTGGGCCTGGCCGGCGCGCCCGCCGCGCTCAACACGCCGGTGCCCATGAACCTGTTCGCCACCTGGGAGGTGGACGGCTCCAGCCCCAGCTGCGTGCCCAGGTACGCCGCCCGCCCGCCGCTTTGTTCCCGCGCGCACCTGCCGGCCTCTGGGACCGGCCCCCGGGGACCTCGCGCCCGGGCCCCCGCCCGGGCCTGCACCCTCGCCCGGCCTCCCGGGACCTGCACACCGGGCCCGCCCCGCGGGCCGTGCACCGGGCCCGTCCACCCTGGGGTCCCCGCTTGGGACCGACCACCCCGGGACCCCCACCGGGGGCCTGCCCCGGGGGCCGTCCGCTCCGGGATCCCCACCCCGGGCCGTGGCCTTGGCGCCCCACGTCGGGCGCGCGCCTTCTCTGCGCGCGAGCCCGGACGCGTGGATGGTCCCTGAGGTTTCGGTCCAGTGCAGCCGAGGAAGCGGCGCCGGCTCTCTGAGGCCCCGCGTGGTCCCCCGGGCTCTCGCGGGCTCTCACCTGGCTCGCGCACGACCGGCATCCTTGCACCTGCCTACGGTGCGGTGTCGGTGGAGTTGACTTAGGGTGTGGCGTCTCCTCTCTCCACCGGGTACCATACATTTCCTTTTGCGTCCGGCCGCACTGTCACGCCTGAGTGGCCTGGGAGTCACTCTCGGGGCGCGCAGTGTGCAGGAGGACACGCATATCCCGGACCGCAGCTGTACTGCTTCGCCCTTCGTCCTTCTGAGG
Organism: Ovis canadensis; assembly: GCF_042477335.2. NCBI lineage: Eukaryota > Metazoa > Chordata > Mammalia > Artiodactyla > Bovidae > Ovis > Ovis canadensis. The sequence goes on from NC_091262.1 coordinate 83,131,176, forward strand.
GTCTGGGCCTAGCCCTCTGTCCTGCTGGCGGGAGCGTCCGCCCTTTCTGTTTGCACTGTGCTTTGCAATTTGGGGACTTTCCTGGACACAAACACTGCTCCTTGCATCAGGCCATCGCCAGAGATGCTGCCCTCTTCACTTGGTGGGGAAGCGTCCTGTCCCCAGCAGTATAGCTGGAGGAGGCTCACCCATGGGGCAGCGCTGTGGCCAGCCCCTGCTTCTCCTGACAGCTGGAAGCTCTGTGGGTTTTTTTCCCAATCAGTGGTCCTTCCTGAGGAAGCTCCCAGGCTGAGGGGGAGAGAGACAAGAGTCATGCCGGGGCCTAGTTCTGCAGTGGACACCAGGCCACGATGGCTGCGGGCAGGCAGCCAGGAAGCGCTCTCCCTGGGGAGACCTCTGGCGGGACCAGAGGCCGTGGCCGTGTGTGCGGAGGGGGCTCTGCTGCGGCGCCTTCAACAGGTGTGCAGGGCAGGTGCTGGGCACGCAGAGGTGCCGGGGCGCCCTCCCAAGCGCGGGGCTGCAGCTCAGGGTGTGGCTGTGCCCAGTGGAAGGCTGGGTGCTTCCCGGCCTCTGTGGGCCTCTGGGAGGGTGGGGTGTTCGCAGGCCGTCTGCCTGCGTGCCTCCTCTTTGGGAGGTCTCACCTGCCCAGGCCTGGTCTCCACCCTCCTCTCTCCCGTCTTGGCATTGGGCCCAGTGTTGGGTCATGCTGGAACCCCCCCCCCCACAGTGTTCCTTCTCTCTGCTGTCATTGTTGGCACCCCCCCCCCGCCAGACCTCTTGCTCTCCCTGGGGGCACAGATGCCCCCCTCCTGGCGCGTACATACACCCTCCCTCCCCCCGGAACTAGGAGTGCAGCCTCCTGGGGCTCTGAGGAGACCACTGAGGTTTTAACCAGAGTGAGGAAGGGAGGCATGGAGCTGGCCTAGGACGCCCACCCTACTGTGTGTGTGCGGGGAGGGGCGGGATAGGGGGTGGGGGCCAGGCAGCGCCAGGGGTCGGAGTTCCACAGCTCTGCCTGGGGGGCGGTGTGGGGCACGGAGGGCAGGGCAGGCAGGTTGTTCTGTGGGTATGGGGCCCAGCGGCCGTAGGGTGGGTGGGCGCAGAGCACCCCTGCCCGTACCAGCGCAGCCCTCCCCGTGGGTGCTGCCGGCCCCACTGTCCCCCTGGAGCAGGCCTCCAGGCAGGCTGCCCACCCTGCCTGCTTGGAGACTGGGTGCAGAGCACCGCTCTGTGCGTGTGCTCGGCACGCGCCCGCTCTAACCGCTGGAGCTGCAGGCTGTGGGTGCTCACTGGGCCCCATGAGGCAGCGGTGCGTCTCCGCTCTGTCTCAACGCTGTGGCCAGCCCCCGGTTGGACTGGTGGTGAACCCACTCCGGGGCCTTCCCGCACTGGCAGTGGCGTTTGGGGGGAGCGTTTGCTCGGTGTTACTACCAGGAGGCTTCCCGGAGCGGCTGTGCCAGCTCACCCCCACTGGCGTCCCCATTGCTCTGCATTCTTGCCAGCACTGCCTGACTTTTAATCACTGCCAATCTGGTGGGTGTGAAATGGTATTGTGGTTCTAATTTGAATTTCTCTGATTACTGATGTAGGCCCCTTGTACCTCCCCGTCAGCGAAATTCTTGTTCATCGCTCTTGCCAGTTTTTTCCTCCTGCTTTATCCCCCGACTTGAGCCTCCGTGGGTTTTTAAGGGCCAGTAATTCCTTTTCAGCACTGTGTTGAAAGCACCCTCTTCTCTGCAAGGCCATGGTGCCACCCAAGGTGCGCCTGGTGTTGGCCTTGGTCTTGTCCTGTGGTCTGTCCTCCCCGGGGCTGTTGGGAGAGCTCTCTGCTCTCCCTGGGAGCTGCTGCCAGGCCCGCGGGGGCTGCAGCAGAGGCAGGCTCGGTTTCCTGCATTGCCTTGGGGCACAGACTGCACCCCCTGCAGTGCCCCTCAGCCCTGGTGTCCCACTGCCCCTGCTCCCGCGGGGATCCCCTGAGCAGCCTCCTGCCGCACCCCCACCCACCGGTCTGGGGCATTTTGAACCCTTGCACTTGCCCCCTCATGTTCTGTGCTGCTGAGGTCTCACAGGGTCAGATCTCTCTGCAGGCTCACTGAGCGCTCGCGTTCCTGTGGCCCCTCCTGTCGGCGCCCTCGCCTGGCTCACCCTCCGAAGGGGCTGCAGCTGGAGCGCGAGCTTTGGCGTCTGCGTGCTGGGCCCGCTGCAGCCTGCGGCTGGGCGAGTGCCGGTTGCCCGGGCCACGGCTGCGCTGTGGGCCCCGCGCCCCAGGCGTCGCCCACCCGGCGTTCTGTGCAGGCCCTGTGCTCCCCCGCCTTTTCACCTTCAGCCACTTTGGAGGCTGTGCTGGGGTTTCTCCGCGGGGGCGCGCCAGGCACATGTAGCGTGCGGGCGCTGGGTGTGATCAGACTCTCAGAGCCGGGCGTCGTCCTGCTCCTTTCCCTGCCGATGTGGGTCTTCCAGCATTAAACCTGCCTCTCCCTCTTGGAAACATAGCAGCGTGCTAGCGTGGTGGTGCCCTGGTCCCCTTCCCGCAGGCAGGTAGATGGGATCAGACTTTGCCCAGGACGTCGCATCTCTGCCTGGGGTCTGTAATCTGCTCATCTGCTGCCCTTATCCGATTTTGATGCCAAGATACCTGCATGTGTCTGTGTGAAGCAGGAGCTGTTTGTTCTCTGAACGTCCGGGCGACGGTGAGGGTGCCGGTCAGGGGCCTGACTCCAGGTTGCTTTGGGCCAGGGGTGGCTCCTGACTTGGCTGCTTTAATGTCTGCAGAATCCCCATCCCTGCCTTTCAGTTAGCTTTAGAAACAGATCTTTCTGTGAATTTGTCCATTTTTTCCTGATTTTCAACTTGATTGGCAAAAGGTTGTTCCAAATGTTCTTTTTCTGAAAGAATGCCTGCAGGGCCTGTGGAGCTCTCCCCTTCCGGTCCCTTCCGTTGGCCGTGCGGGTGGGCGTCCACGCGCGGGTGCATCTCACCAGGGGTCCCTCAGGCGTGTTTTTTAATGGACGTTCACACCTTCCTTTCCGTCCACGCTCTTTGTCTCTGTCACGTGCGCGTGTTCCGATCTCTTTAAGGTGCACTCACAGCTCCTCCCTCCTCCTCCTTGCCTTCCGTGCTTGGTTTCTGATCACTCGCGTATTCGTTTGCCTTTGGCCGCACTGGGCCCTGGTCGCTGCGCGGGCTTCCCTGGTTGGGGTGTGCGGGGCTCCTCTGCACCGCGGCGGGCGGGCGCCTCCCTGCAGTGGTCTCTCCTGGCGCCGAGTGCGGGCTTAGTTGCCCTGCAGCGTGTGGCGTCTTCCCAGACCAGAGATCAAGCCGGTGTCCCCTGCACTGGTAGGTGGGTTCTTAACCGGATAACCAGGGAAGTCCCTTTTGTAAAATTTTAAAGCTGCAAAATAAGTAATGTTTTGACTGCATTTCACAAGCTTTTATGCGTAGAGTTGTTGAGTTTAAAATCTTTTAAAAAATTTTCCGTTTTTCCTTCTTTAACACGGTGGGATATTTCAAAGTTTCTTTGTATCCAGACTTGCTTCTATTATTTTTCCATCGCTGAAGTTGTTTCTTCTCTTTTGATTGTTCCTGACTTAGTTGTGTTGTGGTCACAGAGGGTGGTCAGTGTGACCCCAGGTCCGTAGGGTGTTTCAGGACTTGCTCTGGGGCTCCGTTTGAAGCCAGCGTTCGTGCGTGTTCTGCTTGTCGTGAAGAGGGCTGTGCGTTTGGCACTTGGTGGTGCCACGTTTGATGCCTGTCCCTGTGGGTCATGCTCGGCTTACAGTGTCTTCAAGGCTTGTTACCTTTCTTGTCTACTTGGGAAGCAGGGAAGAGTCTCCGAGCCTGGAGGGGGCTGTCTGTTCCCCCTGGAGCTCTGTCTTCAGATCGCAGCCCTGTGGAGTCACAGGCCCCGAGTGCTCACGGCTGACTCGGCACCCATTGGAGCTTCTCCTCCTGGGAGACTTGGTGGCGGCACCGCGCTCAGCTGTCTGTGGGAGATGCCCACCTGCGTGTCTCCCGCCTTGTGTCTCTAAGCTTTCCTGTGTCCTCACATGTTGCCTGCCTGCGTGTCTCTCCCGCCGTGTCTCTTTAAGCTTTCCTGAGTCCTCGTACGCTGGCTGTGTGCTTTTTATTTGGCACCATCTAGATTTCATTTTCGTTTGATCTGACAGTCTCTATTCTTTAATCAGGACATTCAGTCCGTTGTTATTTGTCTAAGTTGCTGGCGGTTGGGTTCATGCCTACCACTGCGTTTTTGTCCTTAGGATCCTTTTTTTCCCTAAGTTTCTCTTTTTCGTTGTACCTTACTGTGCACCTTCCATTTCTTATTAGTTTGAAACTTGTCCCTATTTCTGTCCCTTTCGTGGTGACCGTGTACATTGCGTGCTTGCTGTTGTGTTTCAGAGTCAACTGTAAATTGTTTTCCTGAACAACAGAGGGACCTTAGACCACAGTGTTCTGACCTGTCAGGTTCACGTTCACATGCTTTTGTTTAGAGCATTTTAACGTCTTTTTGAGCCCATACGAGATTATTGTTATTACTTTCTATTGTTGCTGCTAGGTCGCTTCAGTCGTATCCGACTCTGTGCGACCCCATAGACAGCCCACCAGGCTCCACCGTCCCTGGGTTTCTCCAGGCAAGAACACTGGAGTGGGTTGCCATTTCCTTCTCCAGTGCATGAAAGTGAAAAGTGAAAGTGAGGTCGCTCAGTCGTGTCCGACTCTTAGCGACCCCATGGACTGCAGCCCTCCAGGCTTTTCCGTCCATGGCGTTTTCCAGGCAAGAGCACTGGAGTGGGTGCCATTGCCTTCTCTGTTTCTATTGGTAATACTCGATTAATCTCAAAGCTCACCGCTTTTTAAATCCCTTTTGCATCTTGGAAGTGAGAAGTGAAAGTCGCTCAGTCGTGTCTGACTCCGTGCAACGTCATGGGCTATGCAGTCCAAGGGGTTCTCCAGGCCAGAACACTGGCGTGGGCGGCCTCTCCTTTCTCCAGGGGATCTTCCCGGCCCAGGAATAGAACCGGGGTCTCCTGCACTACAGGCCAGTTCTTTACCAGCTGAGCTACCAGGGAATCCCCGTTTTCCCTCCTTCTTCTGTCTGAGAATGCATCTTTAGGACTTTCTTTAGTGAGGACCCGCAGACAGCTCATCGTCTTTCAGTGTGTCTGAGGTGTTCTCCGCTGTCCCAGGGGTGTCCTGCCGGCCCCGGGGTCCCCGGTGGCGTCTCCCCAGCCCGGCTCTCAGCTGGGCTCTCGTGAGGCCAGCATCAGTCGCGTGCGCCTGGCTCGAAGGTCTGTCCTCCTCCCCGGTGGCTCTGCGGCCACCTCTTTGGTGTCCGGGGGCGGGGGGCGGGGGCCGGTTCTCTTGTGTGCCTGAGCTGGGGTCAGTGGGCTCTGGGTTCTGGGCGGTGGTTCTCCTGAGTTGGGGTCAGTGGGCTCTGGGTGGGTGGTTTTCCTGAGTTGGGGTCACTGGGCTCTGGGGCGGGTGGTTTTCCTGAGTTGGGGTCTCTGGGCTCTGGGGCAGGTGGTTTTCCTGAGTTGGGGTCCCTGGGCTCTGGGCGGTGGTTCTCCTGAGTTGGGGTCATTGGGCTCTGGGCTCTGGGTGGGTGGTCCTCCTTAGTTGGGGTCATTGGGCTCTGGGCTCTGGGGCAGGTGGTTTTCCTGAGTTGTGGTCACTGGGCTCTGGGTGGGTGGTTTTCCTGAGCTGGGGTCCCTGGGCTCTGGGCGGTGGTTCTCCTGAGTTGGGGTCATTGGGCTCTGGGCTCTGAGGCAGGTGGTTCTCCTGAGTTGGGGTCCCTGGGCTCTGGGCAGTTGGTTCTCCTGAGTTGGGGTCATTGGGCTCTGGGCTCTGGGTGGTGGTTTTCCTGAGTTGGGGTCACTGGGCTCTGGGTGGTGGTTTTCCTGAGTCGGGGTCACTGGGCTCTGGGTGGGTGGTTTTCCTGAGTTGGGGTCACTTGCCTCTGGGCTCTGGGTGGGTGGTTCTCATGAGTCCCGGAAAGCTCTCAGGCGCTCTCCTCTCCCCGGCTCTCGCCTTGCCTCTGGACCCGGTGGGCGTGCGGTTCCCCTTTCCTCTGGTGTCACAGACTGGCCGCCAGGCAGGCTGTGCGCCTCCCTGTTTCAGCAGCCAGTCCTCATCCCTCCTCCCTGTGGAAACGTGTCCGCGCTGCTCGGCACCCCAGCCTGCAGGAGGGCCTGCGCGCGGGTGGGATGGGCTGTCCCCTTTGCGGGCAGAGCCGTGATGGAGCGGTGCTGGGCAGGTGCCTGTGGCTGAGCATGAGGCCGAGTTTGGAGTTCCTGGGAGGCCGTGGATCTGTTTGGTGGGCGTGGATTTAGCTGGAGGCTGAGGGCGTTTGGATGTGGGTGGGGTGGGGAGGGCAGGTCGGGGTTGAGAGTGGGCTGGGCTTTTGGGGCTCTCAAGAGGTGCGAGCTGCGCTGAGGGGAGACCTGGGCATCTGGCCTCAGCCGTCGAGGCCTGCGGATGGGTCTCGGGGGAGGCCCGGCCCCTTGCCGTGGTCACCGCCTTTCCTGCCCCCACGATGGCAGTGCCAGGCCCCGCGCACACCTGGGCGGTGGGCTGCTCCCCCAGCAGGTGGCAAGGTGGGCTCAGTGCTGAGAAGTGCGGCCTTCGAGGGTGAGTGTGGAAGGAGGCAGCTGCTTGAGGCAGGCGGTGTCTCCCGTGACGCTTTGCGATGGGCAGTCAGCTGCTTGGGCCCTGCTCACGGGCACACTGCCCTTCCTGTCTTCCCAGGATCCAGGCATCAACCCTGGCTCCCCTCCCCCCAGCGTGGTGGGTGAGGGGGGCCTTGTGCAGGTGGGCGGGGCTGGGGTCTGCCTCAGAGAGCAGTCTGGAGAGTGGGGGTCTCTGCACGTGGAGGCTCTAGATCGGGTCTTGGGGATCCCTTGGGAGCCTGAGCGTCACTTGCTGTGGCCAGAGTGACCCGTGGCCGCCGAGGTAGGGGTGCTCGGGCAGGTGGGCGGCAGGACGGGACCCTCTGAGGCCGTGTCCTGGCACCGCTGCCCACCCAGGCCCCACCGGCCCGGCGTGGCCCCCACGGGCACGGCCTGGGCCCGTTGGACGTTGCAGTCCGGCCCCTGGGCTTCCGGCTTCGGTGGGAATTGGCTTACAGCTGTTCCTGCCGGCGCTGGGTATTTTGGGCTCCAGGATACGGAGGGCGGTGAGTGCGTGAGCCGCTGGCCCCTCCCAGCACCTGTGCCTGGTGCCTGACAGTGGCCGAGAGCCGCCCCAGAATAGCGCGGGTGTCTCTGGAAGCTGAGTCCCGTTCTCCCCCGAAGCGGCCTCGGCCGGGGAGCTTTGTGGAGGCCCAGGACGCGTTGCGAGGACCTCCGTGCCTGTGAAACAGGGTTTCCGGTGAAGCTCTGTGTGCTCCACGTGGCCCCGCCCGCTGCTGTGCCCCCGGGGTGAGAGGTGCACATCCTCCGGGAGCCCCTCAGCGCGGCGGGCACGCAGCAGCCGCTCTGCTGGGCTGGTCTTTCTCCCCCTTGGAGGTCAGGCCAAGGTCCAGGGTCTCCTGCACAGTCAGGCCAGCTTGGGTCCTGGCGGCGCCTGGAGCTGCGCGGTGACGGGGACGCTGTGCACTGGGCGTGCCTACTCTCCTTCCTGTCGGGCCCGCGGCGGCTGGCTGGTCCCCGCTGCCCCACCGGCCTTCCGTCCTCTCCCCAGCCAGGCCATGGCGCCTCCCTGCTGTGGGGCTGCCCCCAACTGTTCTCAGGAGGGGTGCTCCTGGCGGCCTGCACCTTTGTCCCACTGGCGGGGCGTGGGGAAGCAGCGGAGGGGCTGGGACTCGTGAGGTCTGCAGGAGGGGCTCAGGTCTCCAGCAGCGAGGGCCCCCAGTGGCCGGCACAGAGTGGGGCTCCCTGGCCTGGCCTCTTCTGCTCGGGCAGACGTGCCGGTCTCTCAGCCAAGCGGTCTCCCATCCCGGCTCTGTTTCCAGCTTCCGTGGGGTGGTTCCCGCCCAGCAGGGGCAGCCCTGTGTGCACACGAGGCCGGAGCAGAGCCGTGTGGGCTCGGGTGTCGCTGCCCCTGAAGACAGAGCGCTGTAGGTGGGGTGCCCCTCAGAGGCACTGCCCTTTGCCCAAACGTGGCTGTGAGCTTCGGTGGCCTGGGTTCTGGCTGCCTCTGCCCTCAGCCACCTGAACAGGCCGCGTCCTGCCTCCTGTTGGCACTGGGCTCCTTTGTCCCTGCCTGCTTTGTCTGTGGGGCACGCATCCCCATCTGGACTGGTGACGCCCCCACGGGGAGGCCCTTAGTGAGGAGCCGTGGACCCACAGCAGCTGGGACCTCAGGCCCCGTCCCTTCCCAGAGCCTCGCTGCCCAGCCCTGCAGCCACCCTCGAGGCGATGGTGCCGTATCTTCTGTTGGGCGGCGGCCAGTCTGCGCCTTTCTGCCTTAGCATGCCAGGGGATGGGATGGGCTGTTCTGTCCCAGTTTGCTTTCCGGGGCCTCAGCTTGGGCTCCAGACGTTCTGCTCCGTCTGGTTGCGACGTGGGTTAAGGGCTGCCACGCTTTGGCAGGTGAGTGGACCACAGTCACCACCGTGAACCGCGTGCCCTCCCACCAGCCCGGCTCTGGTGGGAGACGAGCTGGGTGTGGAGCACGTTCCCAAATACCATGGCTGACCACGCGGCGCTGGGGCATGCACCAGCCGGCCCCCCCAGAGGGGTGAGGGTGGAGCGGGGCCCACGTGGCAGCTGGTGGTGGGGCTCCACTCCGAATGAGCCCCCGGGAGGCTTCTGGGTGCTCTGGAAAGGCTGAGGGTCTGGCGCTGATGCCTGAGACGGCGGAGGGTGTCTGGGCCTGTTACTGCCGGCAGAGGCCTGCCCGGGGTGGGGGTGTCATGGAAGGCTTCAGGGGTCTGTTAGTGAGTGACTGAGTTGGGGGGCTGCTGCACCCTTGGGGCCATGCTGGGGTGACCGCAGCCGCAGTGTCGTGCCGGCTTTGGGGTGATGGTGTAGGTCATTCCAGGGAAGAAGCTGGTACAGAGGGAGGACCCCCCCCCCCGCCCGCCTCTGTCGGCAGAGGAGCAAGTCCGTAGGGAACCCACGGTGAGCCCGGCTTTCCCGACCTCGGTCCCCTTTCACAGCCTCCTCCTGGGCACCAGCTCCCCGGAGAGAAAGCTGGCCGCACTCCCCAGGGCCTCGGGCTTGGCTCAGCCAGTGGCCAGCGCTCCATCTGCAGAGGCCACACCAGCCGCTGCTTGGGACGGTTGCCGGGGGCTGGGGCGCCCCGTCCTGTGGGTCCTCTCGGCCCAACGGGAGCACAGAACCGCCGTCCTCATGTGGAAGAGACGGCTCCTTGGGGGCCCAGCGGGGTTTCCTGTTAGGTTATTTGCGATGGGAATAAAGAGGAGGCATGTCGTCAGACCTTTGAGGAGAGCGCTTTCCAGTTCTCTTTTGGAGGAGAGCGAACACAGAGTCTTCCTCAGGGGGTGCGACGCAGCCCTGGCGGGTCAGGAGGCTCGGTGCAGCGGGCTCCTCCAGGGCTCGGCCGGGGGTGTGCAAGCGGACCTCACCCCCACCCCCATCAGGCGGCCTGGCTCCAGGCCTGTGCGTGCTGCAGAGTGGCGGGGTGCCGGCCAGGCCTCTGGGAGGTGCTGTGGTTTGTGGGGGGCCTGGCACGGCTGCGGGCTGCACCCCCCGGCTCTGACGCGACCCTCTCCCCCCCACGTCCCTGTGGCTGGCGCGGCAACTCCATCGACGTTGGAGGTTTGCCTGCGGTGTCTGGACGTCCTGGAACCGGGTTGGCTGGTGGTCCAGGAGGGACGCTGGGCGTCCAGGGGTGTCAAGGGTGTGCGGACCCCCTGGCTGGGCTTCTGTGATGCAGACCCCTGGGGCTCTGGGGCCTGGGCACCTCCTGGGGACCGCTGCGGGCAGACAAGTGGAAGCAGAGCCCACGCTCGCCCTGAGGGCTTCTCCGTGGCTGCGTGAGGTCCAGGTGGGCCGGGGGACGCCCCTGCAGCGCCTCCCTACAGCTGCAGCCCAGGTGAGCAGTGAAGCCTGGCGAGCTTCGTTGAGAACGAGCCTGCGGGTCCGCGCTGCGTTCTCTGGGTTCATTCCCGAGGAGCAGGCGCACCCGGTGCCCATCTCAGGGGGAGACGCAGGCTCGTGGAGCAGGGCAGGGCCCCTGCTGTGGGAAAAGGGAGCTTGTTGTGAAGCCGCGTGGGCTCCCGGGGCCCCTCTGTGGGGGGTGGGCCGTGAGGTGGGACCCACGAGCAGATAACAGTGGTGGCTTGGTGCCAGGCGCGCGGGGGCCCCGGGCTGACCCTGGGTCTGTGGTGAGAAGCAGCTGAGCCCGGGGCCGGCCCTGCTCAGTGACCCTGCTCTCCCCTGGCTTCAGCCCTGACAGGCTGTCCCCTCCCAGATGGAGGGTAGTGGTGTGGCTGAGAAAGGGGACCTGGGGTGCCAGGACACGTTGGGGCAGAGGGCAGTTGTGCCGCACAACGGGGCCGAGTGGGTCCAGGAGGGCCGGTGTGGCGGACTGCGCGGAGGGGACGGGGCAGGGGAGAGTGCCGTGGGGGGGCGGTGGGGGCCGGGGTGCCGTGATGGGGGCCCGGGGGGAGCAATGGGGAGATGAGTTGCTGGGGGGCAATGGGGGTGCCGTGATGCAGGCCCTGGGGGCACAGTGGGGGGCTGGGGGGCTGTGATGGGGGGCCAGGAGGGAGCAGTGGGGGTGCTGTGATGGGGGCCCTGGGAACCTTTTGTGAGAAGCCGCTCTCTTCGGGTGGCCCTGCTCCCCAGCAGTGATGGAGCGAGGCTGGGGCTGTGAGCTTTCGGTCCAGGGAGGAGGGGTCCCCGGGAAGCCAGGGGGCTGGACGTCTGTGTCTCAGACCTGCATGGCCAGTTGGGGCCGTGCTCCGTGTCTCAGGTGTGGAGTCCGGGTGAGTGGGAGCCCCCGGAGGGCCCTGAGGAGGGCACGCGGGCTGACGATGGGTCCTGTGCAGGGGTCTGAGTGGAGGTGGAGGCACGGTGCCTCCTGGGGCCGGGTGGTGCGGGGTGCTACGGGCATCTGCGGGGCCCTGGGCCCACCGCGTGGGCGTCTCTCCAGCTCAGGTCACGGTGGGGACGGGCCGCCCCCCGCCTGCCTCCGGCTCCCTGTTGGCCACTGGGCAGGAGCCCGCAGCGCCCCTCCTCTCCTGCTGGTCCCTCCCGAGCACGGGGGACCTTACAGTGTGGTAAGTACCCTGCCCCCCTGGCCTGGTCCCAGACCCCCCCCCACAAGAGATCAGCCTCCACACGCCCGCCCCCTCCAGCTGACGTGCTCTGGCCCCGCACCCTGGGACGGGGGACCCTGGGGCAGCTCTGCCGAGCTTGTGGTAGGCCGCCCACCAGCGGCTCCCCTGCGGGCGGCGTGTGCTCCGGCTGCTGGGAGCTCCCTGTCCGGAGTCTGGCTGCGGGGGGCCTGCTGCCATCCTGTCGCTGCCGCCTCCTTGGGACCCGGTGTCTGCCCGGCTCCTGTGGGAGGGGCTCTCGTGTGATTGCCACTCGGGACGCCCCGTTTCCCCCTCCGTCTCTAGTCCCTTCCTGGACAGGGCTGAGCCCTGCGGTGTCCAGTGCCGGCCCCGACTGCAAGGGCCAGGCGGGGACTCCCAGGGCCCAGGGGCGCCCCTGAGCGGAAGCCCTGCCTTTGCCGAGCCCCCGGACGGCTGTGGGGGGCCCAGTGGACGCCACGCCCAGCCCTTGGTGGGGGCCTACTGGGCTCCCTGGGGGAGGCGTCTCAGCAGGAGCCTCGGGGCACAGGAGGGGAGGAGGTGTGGGTAGGGGAGCTTTGGGCGTGGGTTCCGGGCTCAGCGTCCTGCTGGACCACAGTCTGGTGATACCCCCTGGCCCTGCCCCCACCCCCACCAAGCCGGGGCCGTGACTCCTAAGTGAGCTCAGTCCTGGGCACACTTGCCTGCCTGGGGCAGAGGGGAAGTCCTCCCAGGAGACTCGCGCCCCGTGTCCACCGTCAGCTCAGCAGAGCACCCCGGCATATGGCTTGGCCCCCAGGCCCCTAGTTCTCAGGCTCCGGGGGCTGGAGGCCCGAGGCCACGATGCCCGCAGGTTGGTTCAGTGTGTCTCTCTGTTGTGTCCTCATAGGGGGGTCTCGAAGGAGCCCCATGCGGTCCCTTTACAAGGGCGCTGACCCCCTTCACCAGGGCCCCACCCTCTGCCCTCATCGTCCCCAGAAGTCCTTTCTCCTGACAGCGGCATGTAGCCTCACGGGGATCTGGGGGGAACCAGAGTCTGCAGCTCCGGTGTTCTGGCGGCGCCTGGAGCCCCTGGGAGGGGCCGCAGCTGTGTGTGCCCCCAGCCTGGACCCGCGCCTGTCGGGTGTGAGGACCAGCTGCTGTGAGACGTCAGAGAGGCCTGGGCCCCTGCCCTGCCCTCTGGCTCCCGGACCCCTTCTCATCTGACCTGGAGCCCTCTGACCACCCCAGACAGCCACGCCCCACAGCCGGCAGGGCAGGGTCTCCCCTCCTGGGAGCCGGCCTGAGGTGGGGGCTGAAGTGGGGGCGGGGCCCACAGCGGCTGCTCGTCTGCACAAGCTGCCATTCTCTGGGGAGCCTGTCACCGAGGACCGTGCTGCCTGGTCCCCGGAGCCGGCCGTGGCTCCTCGCTGGGGTGGCCTGGGTCGTGCCTGGATGGTGGGGAAGCCCAGGGTCGTCGCTCTGAGCCCTGGGGAAGCTGGGTGCTGAAGGGGCTGGGACGTGGGCCCCCCTCACCGCCCCCGTGGGAGGTCCCGCTGGGGTATGGTACAGGCAGGTTCTGAGCACACGGCTGGAGGCGGCCGTTGGCTTCAGCCCGTGCAGGCAGCGCTCCTGGCCTGCTGGGCCCGCGGTCCCCACGTGAGGCTTCCTACCTGGAGGTGGCCGCTTGTGCTGCTGATTCAGCCCTGAGGTGCCCTGCCGACCTCCGCACCCACGTCCCTTTCTGACTGTGCCGTTCCCCCAAGACGCCGCTTGCCTGCAGGGGCGTGCTGGGCGCAGGCTTTTCCCGACAGGGCCCCTTTGCCCTCACACCCGGGGCCTCTGGTCGTCACGGCCCGTGGAGGGGTCCCGATGGCCTTGTTGCTCGCTGGGCGCAGGCTTTGTGCCGAGACAGCGTTCCGGTGTCTGCCCAGCCCCTTGGGGGCCTCCTGGCTGTGGACACGGGTACCCTCTCTGGGTGGCTGGGCCCACGCGGCTTCTGCACCGCCCCCATGCCTGTCTGGGCCATCCCGCCCGGCCAGCTCTTCCCGGGCCTGGCTCCTCTGACTTTACACCCGCTGCCTGGTGCCCCGGCCCCCATGGGGGCGGCCTGTGCTGCGGCAGGAAGTGGGGCTCATGGTGGCCCCTGCCCGGGCCCTGGGCTTGGTGCTGAGGCGCCTGCCTGCCCCTCGCTTCCTGCGAGGCCATCCCAGCCCCACGATAGCCGGCAGGGAAGCGGAGAAGGCACCTCTGACCTTCTCTCCTGATTAGCAGGAAGCAGCCACGTCCTGAGGCCCGGACACCGGAGATGGCCAGGCTGGGCCAGCTGGAACTGGCAGCCGCAGGCGACCAGCGCTCGGGGTGCGGAGGGAGCTGGACACTGCCTGAGCCTCCCGGCCCCGGCCCCGCCCTGGACTGGCCTGAAAGCAAGCACCTGGGAGCACCCACGCCGCCCCGGCCGAGCTGTGTGCGCCTGCAGCCGGAGCCCCCAGGGTGCTGCCTGTGGGCCTGTCCTGCCCCCGGGCTGGCCAGTCCCCGGGGCTCAGGCTGGGCCTGGGATTGCCGGCCACCGCAGGGCCCCAGCCCCCACTGGGGCGGACAGCGACAGTGCAGACAGGCTCAGCCCCTGGGGACGAAAGGCCCCCTAGTTTTCCCTCCCACCTACACACAGTCTGTCCATTTTGGGGCCACAGAGGTAGCCCCCCAGGTGCCCGCGGTTTGCCTGCTCCAGTCTGAGTACCTGGAGGCTGAGTCCTCCTGGGAGGCCAGCCTGGCACTGGCGTTTCTTGGAAGCCTGGGAAGCACTGTCCTTGTCCTTCGTGGGCTGTGGGGGCTGTCCCCACGCTGTGGGGGCTGGACTCACCAGCCTTGGGGACCCACATGGCCCGCCCTGCGCCGAAGCCGAGCGCTGCTGGCGAGACACGGTGGGGCAGTCTTTCAGAGGCCCGATAGGGTCCAGTGGTTAAGAATCCACCTTCCCAGGCATGAGTCACAGGTTAGATCACTGTTCAGAGAACTAATGTCCTACAGGCCATGGGGCATGAGAAGACTCCTGAGAGTCCTGTGGATAGCAAGGAGATCAAACCAGTCCATCCTAAAGGAAATCAACCCTGAATATTCATCGGAGGGGCTGATGCTTAAGCTCTAACACTTTGGCCACCTGATGCAAAAGGGCTGACTCATTGGAAAAAACCCTGATGGTGGGAAAGATTGAAGGCAGGAGGAGAAGGGGTCGGCAGAGGATTAGATGGTTGGACGGCATCACTGACTCAATGGACATGGGTTTGAGGAAACTCTGGGAGATGATGATGGACAGGGAAGCCTGGTGTGCTGCAGTCCGTGGGATCACAGCAGTCAGACCCAGGTGAGCGACTGAACAGCCAAATGCCACAGGACAAATAAGCCTGCCCTCTGCACCTCCTGAGCCCACACACTGCAGTGAGCACCCAGCTCAGCTAAAAACGGGAAAGTGACAAGGCCTGATGCGGCGCCCCACAGGGCCAGCAGGTCCCTGTCTGAGAGGAGGGGCTGGGCTGGAGCCAGGCTTGCACACGTGCTCGTGGCGGCCGCCCAGACTGCCAAGCATGTCCTGACGCCTGCCGGGTGGGCGAACGCAGGGCGTGCTGCCCGGCAGAGGGGCTGGCCCCCAAGGACCCGGGTGTGGCCCCTTGTGCAGGTCGTCAGTCCAGGCACGGCCACCAGGAGAGACCTGCCGCCACTGCGCGGTCGGGGTGGGGGGGAAGGGCAGGGGCGCTGGGCTAGTGACGCGGTCCTGGAATTAGAGGTGGCGGTCGCTCAGCACCAGGAGCGTGCCAAGTGCCACTGGCTTGTGCCCTTGGACGTGGTTAGGCTGGCTGATCGCGCGTTGTATGTGTTTGCAGCAGAGAGCATGACGAGGGTACCGGCATGGTTCTGGACCCAAGGAGACCATGCGGGCAGGCGGGCAGGGTGCTGGGCTTGGGTGTGGAGCGGGTGCCTTGGGAGACAGCCCCTCGCTAGCAGGCAGCTCCCCCTTACTTAGCGTCCTGACTCCCCAGCTTGCTCTCCACCAGGTTGCCCCCAAATGCCACGGGGAGGGGGTCCCTGGTGGCTGGTGGGGGGTGTCTGCTGAGGTCTCGTCACTTTCTGTGGAGCTCCAGCTTTTCCACCTGAACGCCGGGGCGACGGGCAGGTGGTCAGCGCAGGCCGGCTGGCCCTGGAGGCGGGGTGCCGCGGGCGGGGGCCCTGCCCCCCGGAGCTGCCTGGGCCCTGTCGCCTGCCTCTGTGGGCCGATTGTCTCCCGGCGGCTCCTCTGTGGGCGCCTTTGTGCCGGGACATCGGTCCTTTGTTGCCTTCGGCACCGCGCCACGCCTCACGGCCGTGTCCGTCTCTGTCTGCTCACAGTAACGTCCGTGTTTCCAATTTCAGGAAGGGTTAGAGTCCCGAGGGGCAGGGCGGCCCCTGGGTGGGGCGCCTGGCCCCTGTCCTTCAGGGACCTGGGTGCACCCGGCGCTCTCGGCTCAGGCCCAGTGCGTCTCCTGTGGAAATCGGTGGGCGGAACAGTCCCCAGCCCCACTGTCCCACGTTGGGGTGAAGGTCCTGAGGGATTGAAAGCAGCGTGTTCACGAGTGTGCCCTCCCTGGGTTCCTCGCGGCACAGGTCACAGGAGCTGAGAGGGGACAGCCACCCAGGCTGTGTTGCTGCGTGAAGGGATGAGCAAAGACTCCACGTGCACACGGGGACGCCGACCCGGCCACGCGCTCAGGCCACGCACTCGGCCCACACGGGGAGAGGGACCCAGCCACGCGCTCAGGCCACACGCTCAGGCCACACGGGGATGCTGACCCGGCCACGCACTTGGCCCACACGGGGAGAGGGACCCGGCCACGCGCTCAGGCCACACGCTCGGCCCACACGGGGAGAGGGACCCGGCCACACGCTCAGGCCACATGCTCGGCTCACACGGGGACGCTGACCTGGCCACACACTCGGCCCACACGGGGATGCTGACCTGACCTCGCCCTCGGCCTACAGGGGAAGAGAGACCCGGCCACGTGCTGAGGCCACACGGGGATGCCTACCCTGCCACGCGCTCAGCCCACACGGGAAAAGAGACCCTGCCACGCGCTCAGCCCACACGGAGGGAGTGACCCGGCCTTGAAAAGGAAGGCAGACCTGGTGTATTCCGCAGCATGGGTGGGCGTGCTGAGCGGCGCAGCCTGTCATGGAGGCTGACTGTGTGCGATCCTCTCTCGAGGTTCTTAGCACAGTCGGATTAGTAGACCGGAAGCAGAATGGGGGTCGAGGGGCTGGGGGACGGGGTTCCAGTTTCACAAAGGGAAAGAGGCACAGGGTTGGTGATGGGGGTCGCAGTGCCATGAAGCCACGGGGCCGCCTGTTTGAAGGCAGTAAATTTCACATTACCTATGTTTTACCACAGTAGAGAGAGGTGGACGTTGGCAGACAGCTGCAGCAGTTACACCCTCCAAGGGTGAGGAAGCGTTGAAAGCAGACGCCTGGGGGCTCACCAGCGTGGGTCCTCGCTGCTGCCTGGCTGGACTCCCAGTGAGGACCCTGGGCGGGGCTTGGGCACGTCTGCCTGGGGTCCTACTCAGGGTGGAAGCAGCCTCCAGACCGCCAGGCCTGCCGAGCCCCTTGGAGAAGTTTCCTTGTTCCACCCCTCTCGCCCCTGGGCCCTCGGACCTCGCGGAGCTCCGCCCAGGCCCCGCGGAGCTCCGCCCAGGCCCCGCGGAGCTCCGCCCAGGCCCCGCGGAGCTCCGCCCCGGCCCCGCGGAGCTCCGCCCAGGCCCCGCGGAGCTCCGCCCAGGCCCCGCGGAGCTCCGCCCAGGCCCCGCGGAGCTCCGCCCAGGCCCCGCGGAGCTCCGCCCAGGCCCCGCGGAGCTCCGCCCAGGCCCCGCGGAGCTCCGCCCAGGCCCCGCGGAGCTCCGCCCAGGCCCCGCGGAGCTCCGCCCAGGCCCCGCGGAGCTCCGCCCAGGCCCCGCGCCACCGTGTCTCCCTCAGCCAGGCTCGGGGAGCTTGGTGTAAGAGGAGGAGCCCGCCCTGCTCCGTGGGTACGCCCGTGGTATGCCCACCTCCGTGGGTGGCTGGGCCGCGGGTCCTGTGTCTGCTTGGCGCCCACACACAGGATGAGGGGCAGCCGGTCTTCTAGGGAGAACTGGCTTTGTGCCCTCTGCAGCGCCCACTGCTCTGGCACTCAGAGCCCAGGCTCCGAAGCGGGTGGGCTGGGGCTCTGCGCTGGGAGTGGGCGCGGGTGCTGGCCAGGTCTGGGGGGCCTCGGGTGGACCCTCAACCTCCTCCCTGTGGCGGGTGACTGGGGGAGGGCTGGAGAGACTGGCCTCCCCTTGCCCCTGGGGGGGGTTGTCCACTCCCTTTCTTGTCCATGGAAACGTCCCACGGGCCTGTGTATAAAAACGTCTGCAAAGCCAGGTTTTCCTGAACTTTCTGAAACATCACTGGTTTTGTAACTCACAGAAACCGAGGGTGTCCGGACCCGGGGCCCGCTCTTCACCCCTCCCCAACACGCCTTCCCTGGCCTTGGGGACCTGCGTAGCTTGAACCCCTGGGCGGAGCCGTGCTTCCCCGGCGGTCTATGCTCTGCTCTGCGTGGGCCGTGTCGAGTGACCCGAGGCCCCTGCTGCCCTGCTCTCCCGTCCCAGGGCCCTCTGCGTGTCTTCTGTCACCGGCCTGCCTGCCTTCTGTCCCAGGGCTGGTGTCCGTCCACCCTGGCCCTGACCCCGAGCTCAGTTACACCCCCCGGCCGAGGCCCGGCACCCTGTGTGCCAGGCCCCACGTGAGTCCTCCTCGAGTCAGCTCCAGAGAGGACGCCCCTGACCCTCCTCCAGGGTGCCCCCTTCCCTTTCTCTCCTCTCTTTCCACTCCCCTCCACTGGCACCTCCCTCTTCCTCCAGATTCTGTGCAGCACCCAGGCAGGCCCTTGTCCTGGGCACGGGCGGATCCATCTGGCAAGGTAGCCACGTGAGGGCCAGCCCCAGGAGGCCTGCCTGCCCTCCAGCTGGATGGGCACCGAGCAGCGGCCCGGGAGCCCCATTGTGTGAGGACGCACTCGGCGGGGCCCGCTGACCGGAGGGCGCACGGAAACTGAGCCCCAGGCGTTGCCTGGAGAGACAGAGACCCCCAGGGCCGGGGGCTGGGCACGGCCGCCTGGGCCCGTCTGCTGGCGGGGGTGCTCTGAGGGGCTCATGCTGCCTTCAGCCCAGCTGGAGCCCAGCCCGGCCAGGTGTCCTGGGCTGCGGGCAGTGCTGCAGCCCTGCTGACCCACACAGCTGACTCCTGCACGCGCTCCTCGGCTCCTGCTTCGCCAGAGCCCAGAGGCGTGTCTTCCCCGGGTCTGTCCATGCTGGCAGTGGTCCCGTAGGCTCAGCTCTGCCTGCACAGCCGGAAATAAAGACCCTGGGGTTGGAGTGTGTGTCGGGGGCCCTTTCATGCGCATCGTGGGCATCCCCTTCTCGTGGGCAGAGGCGTCTTCCACACCTGTCTCTAAGGTGGTCCCTGCTGGCTCAGCGGAGAAGGCGTTGGCACCCCACTCTAGTACTCTTGCCTGGAAAATCCCGTGGACAGAGGAGCTTGGCGGGCTACAGTCCATGGGGTCAGGATGAGTCAGACACGACTGAGTGACGAAGCATCCCAGGCATAGTGGCTCCCCCGACACCGAGCAAAGCCTGTCAGCCGGACAGCCTGATGAGATGCTGCAGGAAGGGGCGGGTGTGCTGCCCATCAACCAGCTGTGAGTCCACCAAACGCAGAAAGACGGAGCAGAAACAGTTGTTCTGTGCGTCCGCACTCGGGACAGAAGGGGCAGTCCTTCTTGGGACCCTCTGGATGAGGAGGGGCTGGGCCAGACGGGCCAGGGAGGGGCCTGGGGGTGGGTAGCCTCAGAGCATGTCTGTGGTGAGGGCTTGTGAAATCAGAGTGCTGGGCAGGTGTTGGAGACCGCCCTTCCTGGGGGTTAGGGAACCCTGGCACGGCAGTGTGGCTGCCCTGTTTGGAAGACGGCGGGTGGCCCTATACTGTCGGAGCCTGAGTTGGTGGTGTGTGGGTTTGATGCTGAACACTGAGACGACCCGTTTTAAATGCATGCAGGTGTTAGAGGCTAAGCCTTCCGCCGTGGGAGCGCCCAGCTCAGGCACAGAGCTCAGGGCAAAGCTCAGGAGGAAAGCAGAGGAGTGGAGGTCACAAGGACCAAAACTTAGTGAAATAAAACCAATATTAAATATTAACAAAAGCTGGAAGCCGGCTGCTTGGAGAGACTAACGGAAACGACCCTGGAATGAACTGACGGAGATGAAGCTGAAGAGCACCATAAGCAGTGTCAGTAATAGAAAATAAGTCGGAAGTTTTTCTAGAAAGAATATGAATTGCTTAGTAACTGGCTTAGTAAGAGAGAAAATGTGGAGAGACCAGTTATATTAAAATCTCTTTTCTTTTCCAGAGAGCACCAGATGGTTTTATTTGTAAATTTTACCAGGTCTTCCAAGAGTTAAGTTCTGTCTCATATGAAGTGTTCCAGAGATTGAGAAGATGTTTTTAAAAGTGACACTGTCCGTTTTATGAGGGCAGTAGAATCATGGGAACGCCCAGGGAAGCGCAAGAGTGGGGACCTCACGGACATAGATGTGAAACCCCTAAAGAAAATGACAGAAAAAAAATCCCTACAAGATAAAAGGCAAAAGTATCTCATGAAACAGAAGTTATCTCAGGAGTGTGTGAATGATTTATTTAACCTTAGAGTACTAGTTATTTTTATCACATTCAGAGTGAAGAGAAAATTCATATGCTGTATCCAGAAAAAGCATTTGATGGAATTTAAGAGACATTGTTGGGGATGTGGGCCTCCCAGGCGGTCCTAGTGGTAAAGCAGCCACCTGCCAGTGCCGGAGACGCAAGAGACCCGGGCTTGACCCCTGGACCGAGAAGGCCTCCTGGAGGAGGAGAGAGCAACCCACTCCAGTATTTTCGCCTGGAGAATCCCGTGGACAGAGGAGCCTGGCAGGCTCACGTACAGTCCATGGGGTTGCAAAGAGTCAGTCACGAAAGAGCGTGAGCGCGCGCACACACACGCATTAGGAATATAGAAATAGGCAGAAGTGCAACCTGCCCACAGGCTTCCCTGGGGGCTCAGATGGTAAAGAATCTGCCTGCAAGGTGGGAGACCCAGGTTTGATCCCTGAGTTGGGAAGATCCCTTGGAGAAGGGAATGGCAACCCACAGCATTCTTGCCTAGAGAATTTCATGGACTAAAGGGCCTGGAGGGCTACAGTCCATGGGGTCACAAAGAGTCAGGCACGACTGAGTGGCTACCACTTGTTATAGGGTACCTGCCAGAAATCTGCAGACCTGCACTCATTTTCAAGTATCAGCTTACATTTGGCTGTTGATTAATCCATGCACCCACATTAAAATGTGTAATTCAGTTCTGTACTTGAGCTGGCTGTATTTCAAGTGGTAACTACTGACTACCACATTAAACAGTGCAGTTATAGAACATTTCCATCATTGCAGAAAGAAAAATGGACTTCACTGCTGTACACTCACCGTCCTTACACACTAGAAATATTATCTCTAAAACCAAGAAGAAAGGTGACTGTTATCCTTGAGGTACTGGACATGGAAAGCAGATTGGATTGGGTCGAAACAAACAGCATTGCCATCTGTGATGGGATCGTTGTTCGAATGGACAATATAAGAGGCTGTAGGGGTCGGAACCAGTGACAGTTCTGGAGGTCGGCTGATAGATCGACACACAGGACCAACGGTGCTGGAACGTGTGCATTTCGCTTCCCCGGGGGCTTCCATGATGCTGTTCCCCTCATAAAATGGGCAGTGTTGCGTTTCTAAAAAACATCTTTTCAATCTCTGGAACGCTCCGTGTGAGATATGACTTAATTCTTGGAAGACCTGGTAAAATTTACAGACTTGAAAAGAAAAACAGTGTTATTCATAAAAGCAGCTGGTAGCTTATCCATGAATAAGTTGGACAAAGGGCACTCACGACTTTCACCAGAGAAAGGGCTGCCCACTTACTCAAGGACACAAAGCACCTGAGTAAGGAGGTACTGGGGCTCTGTGATGACCCAAAGTTACCAGTTCCCCCTAAATGTGATTCAGTTTTATAAAATTCCATGACGGGATTGAGCTTGGCAAGTTATGAAGTTTATGTGAAGCAGACAAGCAATTTTAAAGACAAAGGAGGTGTGTTTGTGTTTAGGGAGTGTTTTGCTTAGCAGATACATGTTTAAGTAAGCTATACTCATTAAAACAATATGCATTTGGCAGAAATATAGACAGATTGACCCCTGGGACACAGAGGAAGACAAAGAAACACGCATTTTCAGAGACGGCCTTTAACCCGTAAGGAGGGGGTTTGCTCTTGCAGAACTGGTTGGGGGATAGGTGAGCATCCACAGAGAAAATAGTAAAGTCAGGTCCCTGCCTCACACCACACACAGAACAGCTCCATGTAGATTAAAGACCTCAGTGAAAAGAGTGAAAAAAACAGAACTTTGGGAGGAACGGTGTGAGATTGAAGGATATGGTATCCAAGAACCATAAATCATAGGACATGTAAGTAACATTTCCTAGAAACCCTCTTGAAGGATGGCCTCTACCTAGGAGATGACGGGCGTGATGCACGCAAGCCTGTGATTGCACCTGGAATAAATGAGGTGCAGTGAGAAGACGCCAGCGCGGTAGGAAAGCGGGCAAGATGGTGGAGTCACTCACGGCAACAGCCCGCAGAGCCGTGCCGCCTCCGTGGGAGCCGGGGCAGAACCCAAGGGAACCAGCACGAGAGCCCGTGGGTCTGGAGGTTCCATCTGTTCGGGGAGTGGTCAGCGTTCGAGTCTGAGCTGTGTCCCCCAGCCCACCCCGCTTCACACGTCGGATTCCTCACTGTCCTGAGACGTCAGGAGGTGACTGTCTGGGGACGGTCCTTCCAGGAGACCTTTGGGTTCAGACGAAGCCCTGGGCGAGTCCCACCCCACCTTCAAGGGCCAGTGCCGTTAACAGGAGGAGGTCTGGACGCACAGAGACGCCGGGGTAGGGGGTGCGTAGACGAGAGGCCGCGAGACGAGGCCGTGATGGGGCAGCTGGGGAGAGCAGCCCGAATGGCCCTCTTACGACCAGAGAGCAGCCGTGCACGCACCCGGACCCCCAGTCTCCAGGACGTGGGAAGCAGATGTCATGTCTGAGCTGCCCGAGGACACGGGCCACCCCCAACCCCCACCCCGGGCCTCCAGGAGGGCACGTTGACCCCACAGCTTGGGAGACCGGTTTGACGCAGCCCCTCCCCCAGGTTCCGAGTGCCCAGAGTGGGCCCGGCAGCCCCTGCAGGCTGAAAGTGCCGTGTGGCAGGTGAAGGCACGGCCAGGGCGGGTAGTGTCTGCTCACTGCAGCAGCCTGAACGGCCATCACGGGCGTGGGGGGTCAAGACCCCGTGTGCCCCTACAGTGAGCAAGTCCACAACTGGCGTGGGAGGCGCAGGCGAGTCATGTGAGCACGGCTCTCGAGAGTTGAGGAGGGAGGTCAGTGTGACTAGAGGAGCGTGACAGGGCCGCCTCGTCCGTGCAGATGGCGTGAGACTGGGACCTGCCGGGCAGGGCACGGCTGACGCCTCTGACGGAGTTGGAGGGCAGAGCCATCCACGCCGGGCTGACGGCTGGTCCAGGGCTGACTGCCCCTCTGTGTCCTTGGCATGTGGTTGCCTGGGTCCTGCCATTGCACCTAGCGGGAGACAGTGAGCAAGGGGCCTGCCACCCGGAAAGATAGCCCTGTAGCTCTGGGGCCCAGCCCACCCGCCCGAGGCAGGACCGAGGCCTCTGGCCAGGAGGCCCGCGCCCAGCTGACGGGGCGGGAGGCGGGGCAGCCTCCTGGAAGGACACCCTTCCTCCGGGGGGTGGGTGGGTGGGGAGAGCACACCAGGTTCCGCGATGGGCGCCTTGTCAGCGCTTCTCCGAGGAGGTCTGCAGCCCCCGTGGAGAACACTGGCTCGTCTTTGTCGGGGTGGGTTTTGTGGCCTCACTCTGTAGCTTTTCTCTGATTTAGAAGACAGACCAGAACCTTGCTTCCCTGGGTCAAGTGTGGAGCTTGGCTGTGCACACACCGGCAGGGCAGAGGGGGCTCTGGCTGTGAGCAAGGCCCCCGCACGTGGAAGCACCAGGTTTCCACGTCTTATAGCAGGAGTTCCCAACCTCCGGGATCTCATGCCCAGTGATGCGAGACGGAGCTGATGTAATATAGAGTGTGTGATAAATACAATGGGCTTGAATCAGCCTGAAACCACCCCCACCCCAGTCCGTGGAAAAAAAAAACAAACGGTCTTCCAGGAAACCAGTGCCTGGTGCCAAAAAGCTTGGGGACTGCTGGGCTCCCTTTAGGGTCCTTGGTGAACATACTGTTTACAGTGCTGAGTGCTTTACGGAATAACGGTCCTGGGTCATGATGAGTCACTGTTTGCGGGGATTTCTCGGTGTGTTTGTTCGTGACTTCCTTGAGGGCCAAGCCTTATGCAGTAAACCTCGTCCTGGGCTGCCTGTAATCCAGCCCTCAGGCCTGTCTCTCAGAGCCAACCTCAGATAAAGAACAAGCAGCGTTCGTCCTGTTGGTCTGGCTCTGTCTCTGTCTCGGTGCAGGTCATCCTTTTGACTCTTAACGTCGTTTGCACGGATCCCATCAGCTTGAACGTGCCTTGGAACACGTGTGTGTACACACAAACGCGCGTGCACACACACAGAATCCCGAATGGCCGCAGGTGTCACAGCCGCCTGGGAGCCTCACAGGAAGTGAGTCCGTCCCGGGTTGAGAGGGGCTCCCTGCAGGCCATGGTGCTTGAGCCCCGTGAGCCGTTTCTGTGAGGGGGAGACGGCCTCGTGGGCGCCCGGCTCTGCTTTCTGGAGGGTCACCTCCAGTCCGCGGTCTCTGAACACGGGACTCACCCCCTCCCCAGCTACACACGGCATGCGGGATGCCGGCTTCTAGAAACAGGAGTTACGAAGCCCTGAAAGGAAGAGGTTGAGACCCTGAGACCCCCACCCCAGATAAGGGCTGCTGCTGCTGCTGCTAAGTCGCTTCAGTCGTGTCCGACTCTGTGCGACCCCATAGACGGCCGCCCACCAGGCTCCCCCGTCCCTGGGATTCTCCAGGCAAGAACACTGGAGTGGGTTGCCATTTCCTTCTCCAATGCGTGAAAGTGATAAGAAAGTGAAGTCGCTCAGTCGTGCCTGACTCTTCGCGACCCCGTGGACTACAGCCTATCAGGCTCCTCCATCCATGGGAAAAGGGCTAGGAAGTATTTTTTAATGATTAATTTATTGAAAGCAGGATCCGAATTAGGTGCTTGGTTTGCGACTGGACGCTATATCCTTCAGGTCTTCTGGGTTTTTCTAGCTCTTGAAAAGGTACTTTAAAGAGCACAACCGCTGCCTCTTTTGCCTAAACTCTGACTGCTGTCACCGTCTCAGGCAGCTCAGAGCAGCCAAACCGAACCTCGGGGCGCCCCTACTCCCCTCTTTGCCCTGCACCCTCCGCCTGCCTCCCGTGGGAGGCACGCACGTGGGCAGATGCGGGGCGGGACCTCTGCGCTCCGGCGCCTCCGGCTTCCCTCCCGCGCCGCGCGTGCGTGTGCGTGCGTGCGCGTGCGTGTGCGTGCGTTTCCCTGCGCTCGAGTGCCCTTGGCGGCGCCTGGTCTCGGTTCCCCGGGGGCACTCCCCGGTGTGGCTGGCCCAGTGGCTTGGAGCGATGTCTCGGTTTCCAGGTCGGGGTGATGGTGAGCTCAGCTGCTGTGCGTGTTCATGTCCGACACCGCGGGTGGATTCCCAGCAGGGGGTTGGGGGTCCTGGGGGTCGATGCCTCCAGGCCCTCCGCCTGCAGGGTCCCGGCCCCGCCCCTCCACCGACTCCCCAGCAGCGGGCCTCTGGACCTTGTTTCCTTGCCGTGATGGGTGTGTGGTGTCTCGCTCTGGCTTTAATTTGCGTTTCCCTGATAACTAATAGGGGCTTCCCGGGTGGCGCAGGGGTAAAGCATCCGCTCGCCACGCAGGAGATGGGAGTTCACCCCCTGGGCTGGGAAGGTCCCCTGGAGAAGGGATGGCAGCCCACTCCGCTCTTTACAAGCCAAGTATTCCTGCCTGGAGAATCCACAGACGGGGGAGGCTGGAGGGCTGTCGTCCACGGGGTTGCAGAAGAGTCAGACACACTCAGCGACTGAACAGCAGCAGAGCCTCTTCTGCGCGTGTTGATCAGCCACATGTCTGTTGCGGTGGAGTCTGTTAAAACCTCTTGCCCATTTTCACTGGACTCTTTTCACATTATTGAGATTTGAGAATTCTTTACATATTCCAGATAAAACCCTTTGTCGAGAATGTGATTTGCAAGTATCTTCTGCGACTCTTAGCTTGTCGTCTTGTCCCCTTGAGAGGCTTTTTCACAGGGCAGAGGTTTGCGTGCTGACGCCGTCCTGTTTACCGGACTCTCTCTGTCGCTCCGCACACCTGCCCTTGGCCAGCAGCACGTTGTCTTGATGGCCGTCGGTTTGGAGCAAGTCTCCGTGTCGGGGTGAGGCGTGCCTGACTACGCTGTCTTCCTTTTTCAAAGTTACTGGATTTTCTGTGAAAGTGCAGTTGACTTACATTACCGTATTAGCTTTAGCATAGCGATTCGATAGTGTCACAGATTAAAACTCCGTGTAACGTTGCCGTGAGACACTGGCGCTGCTCCCCGCTGTACGGCCATCCTTGCAGCTTGCCTGCTCTGCGCCTCTCCATCCCCTCCCCGGTCTCGCCCTCCCCCTGCCGCCTCCCCCTGGTAGCCGCTGGTCTGTTCTAGCTGAGTCTGTTTCTGTTCTGCTGTGCGCATTCACTTGTGTTATTTTTTAGATTTCACATGCGTGATATACGGAGTATTTTGTCTTTCTCTGTCTGACTTATTTCCCCCCATGTTGTACACACACACACACACACCCCCACCCACCCACCCACCCACCAGGTCGCCTTTATCCATTCATCGCTTTCACGCCTTGGCAGTTGCCAAGAATGCTGCTGAAAATCGGGAAACATGCATCGTTTCAAGTCGGTGGCCTTGCCCCTAGCCAGTACATGCCCGGGAGTGGGTCTCGTGGCTCACATGACAGCTCTGTTTTTGGTTCTTGGGGACCCTCCGTTCCCTTTTCCTTGGTGACTTCACCACCTTTTGTTCCCACCACCAGTGCAGGCAGGCTCCCTCTCTCCACGTCCTCCTCAGCGTTTCTGGTCTGCAGACGTCCTGACGGTGGCCGTCCTGACGGTGGCCATTCAGCCAGCTGCGAGGCGGTGCCTCCTCCTGGTTTGGACTCGCGCCTCCCTGACGGTTGGGGCCGCTGAGTCTCCTTGCGTGGCTGCCGTCCGTCCGTCTGTCTTCTTTGGAGAAATGTCTCTTCAGGTCTTCTGCTGAGCTTTTAATCAGATCGGCTGTTTTCTCAATATCGAGTTGTCTGAGCTGCTTATATATTTTGGAAATTAAGCCCTTCTTGGTCGCTTCATTTCTAAATGTTTTCTGCCACTCCAGAGGCTGTCCTTGTCTTGTCAGTGGTTCCCTTTGCTGTGCGAGAGCTGTTAAGCTTATCAGGCCCCGTTTGTTTGTTTCTGCTTTCCTTTTTCTAAATTATTTCGATTGTTGCAGTTCTTCACCTTTCTATACACATTTAAAAGTCACTTAACTGATGACTGTAGAAAGGTCTCTGGGATTTCATTGGAATTGCACCTGAATGGAAATCTTAGAGCTAGTTTGGGGAGAATTATGTCCATAAGCCTGGCAGAGGTTGTGACAGCGGCTGGGAGTCCCTAACATGCAGACCCAGCGCTTACTCTATTAGATTTAGGTATTTCTTCTTCTTTTTTTTTTGTAATTGCAAGGTTTCTTGCGCATTGACTTTAGCTGCCCATTGCTCATATATAGAACTGCGGCCGCCTTCCGTCTTGCTAAGCTCAGTAGCTCTTGGAGCTAGTTTCCACAGTCTCTCTCATTCCTTGGGACATTCTGCATAACGGCCCCATTGTCTGCAGTAAGAACAGCTTCGCCCCGCCCTCCCCTCTGCCTCTGCCTCTCGTGTCCTTTGCCCTGGGCAAGCCTTCAGTGCAGTGCTGCGAGGATGCGCTTGGCCTCGCTCCCAACCTTAGGGGAGAATACTCCATCTTTCACCATCCAGCGTGATGTTTGCTGGTGGCCTTTGGACATGCTCTTTATCAGGTGGAGGGGGTTCTCATCTATTCCTGGTTCATAGATTCAGCTCAGTCATGTCCAACTCTTTTTGACCCCATGGACTGCAGCACGCCAGGCCTCCCTGTCCATCGCCAGTTCCCGGAGCTTGCTCAAACTCATGTCCATCGAGTCAGTGATGCCATCCAGCCATCTCATCCTCTGTTGTCCCCTTCTCCTCCCGCCTTCAATCTTTGCCAGCATCAGGGTTTTTTCCAATGAGTTAGTTCTTCACATCAGGTGGTCAAAGTATTGGAGTTTCAGCTTCAGCATCAGTCCCTCCAATGAACAACCAGGACTGATCTCCTTCAGAATGGACTGGTTGGACCTCCTTGAAGTCCAAGGGATTCTCAAGAGTCTTCTCCAACACCACAGTTCAAAAGCATCAATTCTTTGGTGCTCAGCTTTCTTTGCAGTCCAGCTCTCACATCCATAAATGACTATTGAAAAAACCATAGCTTTGACTAGACAGACCTTTGTTGGCAAACTAATGTCTCTGCTTTTTAATATGCTGTCTAGATTGGTCATAGCTTTTCTTCCAAGGAGCAAGCATCTTTTAATTTCATGGCTGCAGTCACCATCTGCAGTGATTTTGGAGCCCCCAAATATAAAGTCTGACACTGTTTCCACTGTTTCCCCATCTATTTCCCATGAAGTGATGGGACCGGATGCCATGATCTTCGTTTTCTGAATGTTGAGCTTTAAGCCACTTTTTCACTCTCCTCTTTCACTTTCATCAAGAGGCTTTTTAGCTCCTCTTCACTTTCTTCCATAAGGGTGGTGTCATCTGCATATCTGAGGTTATTGATATTTCTCCTGGCAATCTTGATTCCAGCTTGTGCTTCTTCCAGCCCAGAGTTTCTCATGATGTACTCTGCATAGAAGTTAAATAAGCAGGGTGACAATATACAGCCTTGATGTACTCCTCTTCCTATTGGGAACCCGTCTGTTGTTCCATGTCCAGTTCTAACTGTTGCTTCCTGACCTGCATACAGGTTTCTCAAGAGGCAGGTCAGGTGGTCTGGTATTCCCATCTCTTTCAGAATTTTCCACAGTTTATTGTGATCCACACAGTCAAAGGCTTTGGCATAGTCAATAAAGCAGAAAGAGATGTTTTTCTGGAACTCTCTTGCTTTTTCCATGATCCAACGGATGTTGGCAGTTTGATCTCTGGTTCCTCTGCCTTTTCTAAAACCAGCTTGAACATCTGGAAGTTCACGGTTCATGTACTGTTGAAGCCTGGCTTGGAGGATTTTTGAGCATTACTTTGCTAGTGTGTGAGATGAGTGCAATTGTGCGGTAATTTGAGCATTCTTTGGCATTGCCTTTCTTTGGAGTTGGAATGAAAACTGACCTTTTCCAGTCTTGTGGCCACTGCTGAGTTTTCCAAATTTTCTGGCATATTGAGTGCAGCACTTTCACAACATTGTCTTTTAGGGTTTGAAACAGCTCAACTGGAATTCCATCACCTCCACTAGCTTTGTTTCTAGTGATGCTTTCTAAGGCCCACTTGACTTCTGATTCCAGGATGTCTGGCTCTAGGTGAGTGATCACACCATCATGATTATCTGGGTCGTGAAGATCTTTTTTGTACAGTTCTTCTGTGTATTCTTGCCACCTCTTCTTGATATCTTCTGCTTGGTGAGGTCCAGACCGTTTCTGTCCTTTATGGAGCCCATCTTCTCATGAAGTGTTCCCTTGGTGTCTCTAAGTTTCTTGACGAGATCTCTAGTCTTTCTCTTTCTGTTGTTTTCCTCTGTTTCTTTGCACTGATCACGGAGGAAGGCTTTCTTATCTCTCCTTGTATGCAATGCGGGATTCCTGGGTTCGATCCCTGGGTCCGGAAGATCCCCTGGAGAAGGAAATGGCAACCCACTCCAAGACTCTTGCCTGGAGAATCCCATGGACTGAGGAGCCTGGTGGGCTACAGTCCGCGGGGTCACAGAGTCGGATAGGACTGAGCGATGTTCACTTTTACTTTCTTTTGTGTTCCTAGAGTTTTTAATCAAGTCTACTGCTCTTTCCAAAGAACCAGGTTTGGGTTTCATTTTTCTCTGATCGTGTCTTTGTTTTCAGTTTCATTGTTCTGCTTTTATTGACCTTGTTTCCTGCCTTCTCGCTCTGGGCTTGATCTGCTCTTTCTCTGGTGTCTTCAGGTAAAGCTCAGGTTGTGCGCTGCAGAGCCTTTCTTTTCCGCAATAAGCGTTTGACGCAGTGAGTGCCCCTCTCAGCACCACTGTAGCTGCAGCCCACAATTCTTGACGCCTTGTCACCTTCTTTCCACACAAACTGCGTCTGATGTCCTTCCAGCCTGCTCTGTGTCCTGCTGGTGATTCGGCAGTGTGTGCTGACGCTTCCCAGTTGTCTCCCCATAGCTGACTTCTAGCTGACTCCATTCTTGTCGGAGAACATGAGAGTGTGTGATCCTGGTTCTCGAACGTGTGTGTGGAGCATTGCTTCGTTGCCCAGGATGTGGTCTGTCCTGGCGAACACTAACTCTTTTCGTGCGTCTCCTTCTCTAACTTTTCCCCTGGCCCCGCAGAGGCAGAGCAGCCCCTGTGGGTGGAGGGGCTGGGCTGGGGGCTGCGAGGGGGGCCCTGCCATGGGAGGGGTCCTGCTGGGGTCCCCGCCTCACTGCAGAGAGTCGGGGACTGTCGGGGCGCACTGTGTCTCCACGCTGGAGCGCACAGCTGGAGTGTTTGCTGCGTGGGGGAGGCCTTGTGTCTGTCTCCTGGTGCCTGTGGACCGGGTGGAGGGTGGATGCATCTCCGTGCAGACAGATGGGGCGGACGGGACCCTACAGAGGAGTGGGCGGGGCCCAGGTGGACCCTGAGGGCAGGGCCCCTGGAATCCTGCAGCTGGGAGTGCGTCCCTGGGGGCTCCCCGGTCTGTCTTTGCCGGCTCTCTGCCCTGCCCGTCCATGGACCCTCTGCACGGGGGTGGGGGGGGGGGTGTTGGTCCAACAGCCTCTGCGGCCTGGCTGGGCCTGGGCGGGGGCCCCGGGAGATGCGAGGCCCATCTCCAGGAGTGAGCGGGGTGCTGGGGTCAGAGAGCCTCGGTCGAGCAGCGGCCTGGGCTCCGCAGGGTGGGGCGTGGGGGCGTCCGAGCACACGGCCGCCACTGAGCCTATCCGTGCCCTCACAGGCTGTGCAGCCTGACCTTGAAGAAGCTGGTGGTCTTCCAGGAGCTGGAGAAGGAGCTCGTCTCCGTGGTGATTGCCGTCAAGATGCAGGTGAGGATTCCCTCTGGCGCCTGCCCGGGGACCAGGTGGGGCCCCCCGTGCAGACCCCCGTCCCCCCGCACGGTGAAGGGCAGGCCGCACGGGTCCCAGGATGGGAGGAGAGCGCGTGCACTGACCAAAGCTTCGGAGGCTGGGCCAGGCCCCTGCTCCCTCCCCTGAGCCCCGCCCCCTGAGTCCCCCCAGCCCTCCCCACGGCTGGCCTCACCACACTCCCAGGCCCTGATGCTCTGTTTCCCTCGGGCCTCAGAGGCTCCCCTTCCGCCTTTGAGCAAGTGTCGTGTCTCGAGGGGCCGAGACCCCAGTCCTCAGCGCCCCCTGTGCCCGGCTGCGCTGGAGGAGGGGTCCTGTTAGCCGCATGGGGCCCCGGCCCCCTGGGGGGCTGGGTCCCTCGCCCACTCTCAGGGTGGCTCTCGGCCCTTTGCACACCCTGCGGCGGGGGCTGTGCTGGGCCCACCCCTGCGGCCCGCCCCGCCCCAGCGCGGCTCGTGGGTGCCCATGGGCAGCTCCTTGAAGGGGGCACGTCCCTGGTGCAGCCTGTTCTCTGAGGACCCCGGAGGGTCAGCCTCTCAGGGTGGAGTCTGGCCTCACCCACCCCCCCCACCCCGCCCCGGGCTGCTGGCGCCCGCGTTTGCAGCCGGCCTGAGCACTCTGACCCTGAGGGTCCGCGGGGCCTCCCGACAGGACCGCTGGGAGCACCTCGGGGGCTCGGGCCAGGCCGCCCTCTGGACTTGAGGTCAGCGTGGAGTCCAGGGCCTGGGGAGGAGAGCCTGGCGTCTGAGGAGAGGCTCCTGGCCCGAGGGGTGGCGGCACTCCCAGCTCAGGGGGCGCTGCCCACTCAGGAGCTGGCCCTGCTGGCCTGCGGGTGGCCCACTCTGCTCGGGGCCCTCTGGCCTGGGAACCTCTCTGGGTCAGAGCAAGGGGGTGGACCCTCCCTGGCGCCCGATACCCGCACCATTGACCTCTGACACAGCCGAGCCCCTGCTGGGGCCCTGTCCCTCCAGCTGCCCTCCTCGTGGTCCCACCTGGACCCCGTCCCTACGGAGCACTCGGCCCCTGACCGGCCCAGGCCCCTTTGCAGCCTCCCTGCCCGTCCTGCTAGCTCACCTCGGCGCTGCGTTGCCAGCCTGCCCCCCACGTGGCCTCCTCCCCAGCTTGTCCTTGGGCCTCCCGTCCCGCTGGGTCGCCTACCTTTCAGCCCGCTCCCAGCTCCTCCGCCGCCCCCAGGCCCTCAGAGCAGATGAGCTGCCCGCCCCCGGCTGACCGCTGTGGTTGCTGCTGCCCCTGCCCGCGTCCTTGCTGGGACCCCCCTTCACCTGGCACAGGCCTGTCAGTTGAGGGCCGGACCCAGACGGGCTCAGGGGTGCAGGGAGCTTGGGGGCATGGCTGTGATGGGCACAGGGGTGAGGCCGGGGGTGGAGAGCACCAGGCCACGGGGTGTCCGCCCTCTGGGTGTGTGGGGGCTCCAGACCCCGCGTGCGTCCAGAGGGCGCTGTCCTCCCTGCGGGCCCAGCGCGGTGCCCTCCCCCTGCAGCTCCGTCAGCGTCTTCTCTGGGGCCGGCACCTGCTCCCACCCTCACCCATCTCTGCGCCCCTTGTCCTGGTCGCACGCTGGGGAGCTGCCGTCAGCCAGGGGGGTGGCCTCTGCTTGCCTGCCCGCCCTGTGAGCCTGTCTCCTCGAGGTACTGCCCAGATGCGGCGCTGAGCTGGTCCCCCTGTGTCCACTTCCTGCACTCTGGAGCAAGTTCCTAAGGCTGTCTGCGTTGGGACGGCTGTTTTTTAAGATGATGCTATGGTTAACATCTTCAATCCATTTGGAACCTTTTCTGGGCCAAGGGGTCGGGACGGGGTGTTTTCTGCGGATCATCTGTGCATGTATCACGGCCATTTAGTGCTTAGCTTTTCCTGTCGGGCCTCCCTGGTGGCTCAGCCGGCAAAGAAATCCTCCTGCAATGCAGGAGACCTGGGTTCGATCCCTGGGTCGGGAAGATCCCCTGGAGAAAGGAAAGGCTACCCACGGCAGTGTTCTGGCCTGGAGAATGCCGTGGACTGTGGAGTCCGTGGGCTCGCCCAGAGCAGGGCGCGACTGAGCGGCTCCCACTCACTTTTCCTGCCGGCCCACAGGCCCCTTGGTGTGCTATCCCTGGGTCTCTTTACCTCCGTCTCTTTGTTCCCCGGGTCTGGTTCGAGCTGGTGCTACCCTCCCCGTCTTGCGGCCAGGCTGCTGGGCCTCAGTCACTGACCGCCTCACCCATTCTGCTGCGGGGGTGGGGGGAGGACACCATCAGAGTCCTGCCTTCCCAGGGACACGTGGCCTCTCGCCCATCTGCTCATCCACCTTCACTTCATCCCGGGAGTGCAGGGAACTTGGCGGTGACCCATCTCAGTCTCGTCTCCTCAAGCGCTGGGACAAACCTCTGGAGGAGGCTGTCCAGTTGCTCAGTCGTGTCCAAGTCTTTGTGACCTGATGGACTGCAGCACGCCAGGCTTCCCTGTCCCTCACTCTCTCCCAGAGCTTGCTCAAACTCACATCCATCGAGTCAGTGATGCCATCCAGCCATCTCATCCTCTGGCGTCCGCTTCTCCTCCCGCCTTCAGCCTTTCCCAGCATCAGGGTCTTTTCTGATGAGTCAGTTCTTCGCATCAGGTGGCCAGAGTGTTGGAGCTTCATCTTCAGCATCAGTCCTTCCAGTGAATGTTCAGGGTTGATTTCCTCTAAGATTGACTGGTTTGATCTCCTTGACGCCCAAGGGACTCTCCGGAGTCTTCTCCAGCACCATAGTTCGCAGCAGGTCAGAGGATGCAGGCTGTTTTAAGGCTCCGGATGAACCCCCGGTAGTGCCTTTGGGAGTCACATGCGCAGGCCTCCCGCCCCCTCCCCGGCGGCAGCTCTTCCGCTGACACTTTGAAATGAACTGACTCGCCGGCTGGCCGTTGCCCTTCCGCTGCGACGTGCCCTCTCCTGAGTCCCGCTGCCTTGCTGTCTGCCAGGGCTCCAAGCGGATCCTGCGGTCCCACGAGATCGTGCTGCCCCCTAGCGGCCAAGTGGAGACGGACCTGGCGCTGACCTTCTCTCTGCAGGTGGGCCCCGCCCCGCCCCGCGCCGGCGCCACCGGCAGCTCTCCCCGGGGCGGGCTCTCCCCCCCCCCCCGGGGCGCGCTCTCCCCCGGGGCGCGCTCTCCCCCGGGGCGGGCTCTCCCCCGGGGCGCGCTCTCCCCCGGGGCGCGCTCTCCGGGGTTAGAAATGCGCTCGGGGTGTTAGAGCGAGTCTTTCCTCGCATTCCCACGGTGAAGAGAGGGTGCTCAGGTTCGGTCATCTCATGCGTGTTTAGAAGAGATGCGGGTTGGGGAGGGGCAGAAAGCAACTCGGCGTTTCAGACGGAAGGAGCCGGAGAGGGGGCGGGGCCGCGGGCCTCCCGCCTGTCGGTCCAGGCCCCTCGGGTGTTCCGGGCTGCGCTGCTGGTGGGCTTTAGACCAGGACCCCCGACCCTGTGTGAAACAGCGGTCTCCCGGGGGGCGGGTGCTGGGCAGGCCAGAATCCCCCAGGCTGCTGCTCCCCCCACTTCTCTGTGCGTGATTAAGACCCGAGGTGTTTCGATTCAGCCCTTTCCGTTCTGGCTGAGCACGCCTGCCGTATTAGCATCAGTGCCTCCAAACCCCAGAAGCCCCTGTCGCTGTGAGCGAGTAAGAAAGGGCTGTGCTGCGGCCAGTCTGCGAGAGCCCTGCCAGCCCCACCCCCACGCCCCCGACCGTCTGCAAGACCCCTGCCAGCCTCCCCCTCAAGACTGCCCCCCAGACCACCTGCGAGAGCCCTGCCAGCCCCCCCACCACCCGTCCCCCAGACTGTCTGCCAGACCCCTGCCAGCCTCCCCTGCCAGGCCGCCCCCCAGACCGCCCCCCCAGACCACCTCCTAGACCACCTCCGAGAGCCCTGCCAGCCCCCCCACCGCCCGCCCCTCAGACTGCCTGCGAGACCCCTGCCAGCCTCCCCTGCCAGGCCGCCCCCCCAGACCACCCCCTAGACCACCTCCGAGAGCCCTGCCAGCCCCCCCACCACCCGTCCCCCAGACTGTCTGCAAGACCCCTGCCAGCCTCCTCCGCCCCCAGGCCGCCTCCCTGCCCCAGCCCCATGGCGGCTTCTGGGCTTTGTGTTGACTTTTCTTTGTGGTGGTGGTGGTGAGGAAAATCAGGTTCTATCATTATTATTTTATTTATTTATTTGGCCACATCAAGTGGCTTCTGGGATCTCAGCTCCCCAACCAGGGACTGAACATAGGCCCTCAGCAGTGAGAGCGAGTCCCCACTGCCGGGGAATGCCCCAGGAATCAGGTCTGTTGAGTGTAATTTCCAAAGCGTGCGGTTCGCTGTTTCCAAGCCTGTGGCTCCTTGGGCGTGGACACAGGCGTCTCACCTCCACCTCCGCCCCAGCAGAGCACAGCCTGTGGCCCCCAGCTTTTACAGTAGGCTATTAGTTGTGACCCTTGAGGAAACGTGCGCAGCTGCTCTGTGCACACGAGCGCGCCAGTGTGCACAAGCGCCGGGGTCCCGGGAGCGGGCGTGGCCGCCTGGGCCCGGGGTGCTGGGTGGGCACGGCGCCCTGGACCGCCGGGCAGGTGCCCCGCTGAGCAGTTACCCCAGACGGGCGGGCCCCTCCCGAGGGCCTGAGCACGCGGCGCGCGTCTGCCGCCAGTGGCCGTTCCTGTGGCCGCGGCCTGTGATGAGCAGCGGGCCGGGAGCCGGGCTCAGGCGCGTGCCCCATGGGGGCCGAGGGGCGAGGGTCCGTGTCATTGTGGCCCCTGCCCCGCAGTACCCCCACTTCCTGAAGAGAGAAGGCAACAAGCTTCAGGTCATGCTGCAGCGGAGGAAGAGATACAAGCACCGGACCATCCTGGGCTACAAGACGCTGGCGGCCGGCTCCGTCAACATGGCTGAGGTGAGGGCGGCGGGGACAGCCTCCTGGGCCTCCTGGCGGGCGGGGCGGCTGGGGGCGCGTCCCTGCAGGCAGCCCGCCCGCACTGCCGCCCTGAGCCTGCTGCCCAGCCGGAAGGAGGCTGCCAGCCCCCTTTGTTAACGTGGCTTCTTCAGTGGCGGTGATAGGAGGCACCGCTCTTCTCAAAAGCCTCATTTTCTTCCTTGACGAAAGAGCTGACCGCCCCAGCTGAGTCCTCCAAATTAAAGAACCTGGTCCCTAAAACTTTTCCAGCATCAGGCTGGATTTGATCAAATGACCCCAAACACAGCTTCTAAAACGCGAAGGCATTTGTTCATGGCTTGTCATGGCGAGGCCCGTCCAGTGACCTGCTTGGGCACCTGGGATCCTAGTGGGGGGCACAGGCCGGTGCCAGGTCGGGGCTGGGGGCCTCTGCTGCCCAGAAAGAGGTCTGCTTGATTCTCTCGTGATCAGAGCGGCCCCAGGACTTCCCCGTCCCATTGGGCCAAACCCAGGGGGTGTCCGCTCTGCGGCACCAGAGCTCCGGGTCTCATGGGGGCCCGTCCTCCCTGGCCCCCCCCACCCCCCGGGGCCTGGCCCCTGGCGTTGAGTCCTGAGGCTCGGGCCCTGTCTGGGCTGGCCCCTGGGGCTTCACACTGCCCGCTGCCACGCAGCTCCTCCTCAACGGCCTTCGGTGCTCGGGGGCTGGGCCTGGCACTGACCACCCCGCTTGATGGCAGGCCGCCTCGTGGCCTGGCCACTGGCCCCGTGTCCTCTTGTCCTCCTGCCCCGTGCGCCCCCTGCCTCTCATGCTTGCCTGGCTGACCGCGGCCCCTCTGGTCACTGCCGAGAGGAATGCCCAGAGGACCCCCGAGAGTGCCCCCTGGCTTGGGCCAGCAGGGTCTGTAGAGCTGTGCCCCGCAGGTGCTGCAGCAGCCGGCGGAGGGCGGGCAGGTGCTGAGCCTCTGCAGCAACGTCAAGGAGGCCGCGGTCAAGGTGGCCGAGATTTGGATCTTCTCGCTGTCCAGCCAGCCCATCGACCACGAGGATGGCGCCATGCAGGCCGGCCCCAAGGCCAAGTCCTCCGGTGAGCGCCGCCTCAGGCCGCCTCTCTGCCACGGGCGCCACCTCCTGGCTATGAGCGTGCGGGCGTGAGGAGCTGGGGCGGGGACGCGAGGGTCTG
Source organism: Ovis canadensis (assembly GCF_042477335.2). Classification (NCBI taxonomy): domain Eukaryota; kingdom Metazoa; phylum Chordata; class Mammalia; order Artiodactyla; family Bovidae; genus Ovis; species Ovis canadensis. The sequence goes on from NC_091262.1 coordinate 83,167,949, forward strand.
CAGGCGGCCCTCTGGAGGTGGGCATCCCAGCCCCGCCCCCACGCTGGGGCCCAGCCACTGAGCAAGTCACGGGAAGCCGTGGTGCCTTCTCCGGTCTGGCACCATCCGGGGCCGTCTTCTGTCACAGCTGGGGTCACCGTCTCCCCGGAGGTGGGGGTGGGCAGGCGGGGACGGGTCCAGCCGAAGATCCAGGACGCTGTGGTGGGCAGGAAGGGCCAGACTATGGTGGGGGGGCACCTGGGGGTGAACCCTGTGAGGGGCAGGAAGCCCACCGGGGGGCACGTGGGGGCCGTCCACCTGCTGCGCCGCCTGTGGGGGCTGTGTCCTCGCGGCTCCCTGCACACCAGGGGCCGGAACCTCAGGGTGCCCTCCCCTCTGTGTGCTCATTCCGCAGAGAACTACTCGGAGGAGGAGTACGAGAGCTTTTCCTCTGAGCAGGAGGCCAGTGACGACGCCGTGCAGGGGCAGGTAGGGGGCCGCGGGGGTGACGGGGGAGTCCCAGGGGCAGGTAGGGGGCCGCGGGGGTAATGGGCGGGGGCAGGTAGGGGGCCACAGGGGTAACGGAGGAGTCCCAGGGGGCAAGTAGGGGGCCTCAGGGGTAACGGGGGAGTCCCAGGGGCAGATAGGGGGCCATGGGGTTAACGGAGGAGTCCCAGGGGGCAAGTAGGGGGCCTCAGGGGTAACAGGGGAGTCCCAGGGGCAGATAGGGGGCCATGGGGTTAACGGAGGAGTCCCAGGGGGCAAGTAGGGGGCCGCAGGGGTAACGGGGGAGTCCCAGGGGGCAGGGATGGGGCTGCGGGGGTAACCGGGGAGTCCCAAGGGGCAGGTAGGGGGCCGAGGGGGTAACGGGGGAGTCCCAGGGGCAGGTAGGGGGCCGCGGGGGTAACCAGGGAGTCCCAGAGAGCAGGTAGGCGGCCTCGGGGGTAACGGGGGAGTCCCAGGGGGCAGGTAGGGGGCCGCGGGGGTAACGGGGGAGTCCCAGGGGGCAGGTAGGGGACCGCGGGGGTAACAGGGGAGTCCCAGGGGCAGGTATGGGGCCGCGGGGTAACGGGGGAGTCCCAGGGGCAGGTAGGGGGCTGAGGGTGTAAAGGAGGGGCAGTAGGGGGCTGGGGGTAGGTAACCGGGGCTGGGGTCACTGGAGCCATGTGGGACCCCTGAGGCGACACCAGGACCCCCAGAGCTGCCAGCACAGGGTATCCTGGGGCCTGGGTGCTGCCAGCAGGCGCTCTGACACCCGGAGTCTGCCTGGGGAGGGTCCCTGGGCCCCGTGTGCGGCTCAGGTGCGGCCTGTCTCTGCAGGATTTGGATGAGGATGACTTTGATGTGGGGAAGCCCAAGAAGCAGCGGCGATCGATAGTAAGAACGCCGTCCATGACCAGGGTCGGTGGAGACTGGTTTTACTAACCTGGGGAAGCGGGGGGCGGGGGCCTGGGGCGGGGGCCTGGGGCAGGGTCGGGCAGGGTGTGGGGTGGCCCGTCCGATCGTGTGCTGCCTCGGAAGCCTGGCTCTGTGGCTTCTCTTGAGGTCCAGCCTCTTCCCCACAAACAGCGTGAAGGTGGGCGGCCCCATGCCATGACCTTGCCTTGGGAGGAGGGCCTCCAGGGCATCAGCGTGCCAACCTCAGGCTGCGGGCCGCAGGCCTGGAGACAGCGAGCGAGGCCAGTCCCTGAGCAGAGGCCAGTCCCCGAGCAAGCCTGCTGCTTGGCCCAGACACGCCCAGTGTGAGGCCGGCCTGTCTCGGCTCTGGGCAGGTGGGCCGGGGCTCGGAAGGGCTGGAGGCCCCTCCTCCAGAAGGGAGGTCCCGGTGGAGCAGAGGCCCGTCCCGGAGCATCCGCCCCTGGTGCCCGCTCTCCCAGGCGAGCTCCCAGTGCCGAGCTGCCCTGCGTGCCGGGCTGTGGCCCCAGGCCGGGCCAGTGTGGAGGGCGGCCCAGGGAGCCCGAGCGCTGACCCCCTGCCCCAGAGCCTGTCACCCCTGGCCAGGCCGGGAGGCCACGGGCTGGTTCCCGGACACTGATTGAGCCAGCTGTCTGGACCACAGTGCGTCCTGAACTGCCGGGACAGCATCCCTGTGAGCCTCGGGCCCGGGTCCCGTCGCCCGGCTTTTGTGGAGGGAGCCAGGGCTCCTGCAGCGCCGGCCCCTGGAGCTGAGCCCTGTGCCCACGGCTGCACTGGGGCAGATGGGCCCCTGCACCCTGGCCACCACGCGGTCCATGGAGGCGGGGCGGGGCCTCACGCGTGGGGGCTTCTGGAAGAGCTGTAGATCCCCCCCTGTCCCCGGGTTTGGCCCAGACCACCAACCCGTCTGTGGGCCCATTTCCAAGTCTGAGCACAAGTGTGGTCTCACGCTTTGAAAACGCCTGCTGCTGCTGAAGTGCGGGAGGCTGGAGGCCACGGGTCTCTGCTGTCTGAGCCGCCCCCGCCTGCCGTTGCTGGGGAGCAGCCCCGTGCGCTCTGACCGCGCCCCGCTTGTCTTGCAGCAGCAAAACTTCAAGCAGAAAGTGGTGGCGCTGCTGCGGAGGTTTAAAGTCTCCGATGAGGTGAGGGGGCGGCCCGGCAGCCGGGGCCCGGGTGGGAGGAGGGCCCGGAGGCCCGCGCCGGGAGTGTGGACGGTGGGGCCACCCCCAGTGCCGCTCGGGCGCGGGCAGAGGCCCGGGCAGTGCTTCCTGAACGGTCGCTGGACAGACCTGGGGGACAGCAGGGTGTCGCCTTGGGGGGCCGCCACGGGCTTTATTTTTTAGGGATGTCATCTTGGGGGTGGACCATGGGCTTTTGCATTTTTTAGGGTAGTTTTAGGTTCGCAGAAAAGCTGAGTAGTTTCCGTGTACCCTGTCACCATGCACGGCCTTCCTGGCTGCCAGCCGTGTGCTTTAACATTTCCTTTCGCTTTTTTCTAATCTCCAAATGATGAGTTTGTAGAACTTTGATAACCAGAAGGAAAATGCTTGGTTTTTCTTTAAATGTGATCAGAGGACAGTTTGTCCCCAGGCTCTGGACCCACCCAGGGCATGTGGCATGTAACTGTGTGAGCCCCAAGGCCTTGTCACCCTGTGGGTCCCAGCAGTGAGAGGTTGCTGCTGAGCCCCGCTCAGCAGTGAACAGTGCCGGGATTCTTGGCCTCCTGAGGACAGGAACTCAGTGCGGGGCCAGGATTGATCATTCAGCACATTTGTGTGATAAAGATTTATTAAAGTATAAAAGAGAGACAGCTTCTGACATAGACATCAGAAGGGGGCAGAAAGAGGGCCCCCCTGCTAGTCTTTAGGAACAAGTTACATGCCTATCAGGAGGCTGTTAATTAGAGAAAGGAAATGTCCCAAAAGTCAGAGACTGGCACCAGGCCCCTCACCCACAGCATGCGTTTTGAGATGACGTTCACACAAAGTGAGTCATCCCAGGCCATGAAATGATTGACATGAATCTTGAAGAAAGGTTTCCAAGCACATGCGTGGTCTGGATGACACAGCTCAGGAGAGCACCTGCCTGGGTAGAACATCCTGGTTCCTCAAGTCTGCTCTGAGTCTTTGGTGGAACCAACTGGAAGACAGAACCTAGAGTAAATACATTGTTCATTAACACAGCTTAAGAAAAACGTTTCCATAAGAAAAATGCATCAGTTCGCTCAAGATTTGAGAGAAGTTCAGGTGGAACAAGGTGTCGTCATGGCGACACAGAATTTTAAAGGGAAGCTTTTAAATCGGTACAGAGAAGAGGAAAAATCTGAGGCTTGTAGTGTTTCCTCCTGCCGCTGAAGAGAGAGAGAAAACGTCTGACCCTTGCAGCCTGTTTCCCTCGTGTGGAGACCCCTGGCCTTCCTGCCTGTCGCCCTCCCGACAGCATGTGTGACGCCTGGAAGCGGCAGCCGTGTGTCCACATGCGGGGTGGCGCCATCCCCTCGCGGCGGCTCCTCACGTGAGCCGCGGTCTTCCCCACACTGGCCTCCAGGTCCACACGATTCCTAGCAGACCTCCAGCGACCCTGGTGCAGAAGCCAGCCACCTAGTGCTGGAAGTTAGCCGTAAATGCTGGGGGCCCAGAATCAACAAGACAGCCGTTGAGGAAGAGCAGACTTGAAGGGCTCACACTGTGTCTCCAGAACTCAGCGACAGCTGCCGCCCTCAGCGGGTCAGTGAAGTGAGGGCAGGTCGCTCTGTTAATGGTCAGGTGATTTCCAGGCAGACCGTTTAGTGGGGAGAAATGGCCTTTTCAGCAGGTAGTGCTGGAGCAGTGGGATGCCTGGGCACCCCCCCCCCCAAACAACGCGCACAAGAAACAACTCCAGGCGACTCAAAGGCCTAAATGTATGGGCTAAAACTGTAGACCTCTTAGAAGGAAACAGCAGTATTTGTGGGCTTGGATCAAGCAGTGGCTTTTCACATACGACAGCAAAAGCATGAGCAAACGAAAAACAAGCAAGTTGGACTCCATCAGAATTTAAGGTTCTGTGCTCCAAACAGTGCCATCGAGAAAATGAGGCAGCAGCTCACGGGGTGAAATGCTTTGCAAATCATAGATCTGATGAGAGACGTGCAATCCAGAGCGTATAGAGAACACTTACAACTCAGAGCAGCACAGTGAGAAAACTGTCTGCTTTAAAAGCTGGGCAAAGGATCTGAGGAGCTACTCCTCCAGAGAAGAGACACGAAGAAGCCGGCAAGCACACGAAGAGATGCTTGACACCGCTAGTCATCGGGGAGTGCAGGTCAGAGCCGTGGACCCCTCTCGATTGCCACTGGGCGGGCCGTCCCCAGGGACACGGAAGATACGTGTCGATGGGGATATGTGACCGTCGGTGTGCTGGAGGGAACATCCGTAGTGCCGCCACTTGGCAAAAGAGGCTGAACGGGTTAGACACCCTTGCTAGGCACACAGCAGTGCCCCGTGTTTCCCCGTGAGGAGGAGACGCGTCCACAGAGGCCGATGGTGTTACAGGAGCTTCCCTGTAGCCGCAGAACCTGGGAGCATCGCCCCATCCCTGCTGGCCAACGGCAGACACACTGTGAGCCGTCGTAAAGACCCACTAGCGAGGAGGAGCTGGCTGTGGGCGCGCGCGCGCGCTCTCTCACACTGACACACACACCGCTGCACTAAGGAGGGGAGACTGCAGGCCGAGGGGTTCCGGCGCGTGCGCCCTCCTGGGAGAGGGCCAGTGCGTGGGCCTGGGGGCTGCCGGGGGGCAGGGGCGCCGGGAGGGCAGCCTCGCATCCGGGTCCTGCTGGGGCCGCCGCACGGCTCTGTTGTCGGAGCACTGCCGCGTGCTCTGAAGGCCGTGCTGGCGGCGCAGGCTTCCCAGGCTGAGGGGAGAGCTGAGCCAAGTGCCCAGGTGACTGGATGCCTCAGCACGATGCCTGGGGCCTGAAGGGACTGGCTGGAGGAAGGGTGCCGGGTGGCCGAGCAGTCTCCTCCCGTCTGTCCCGCAGCCTCACACCTCTGGCCTCACGTAGGTCCTGGACTCGGAGCAGGACCCCGCAGAGCACGTCCCCGAGGTCGAGGAAGACCTGGACCTGCTGTACGACACGCTGGATGTGGAGGACCCCAGCGACAGCGGCCCCGACTTGGAGGATGACGGCAGCGTCCTCAGCACCCCCAAGCCGAAGCTGAGGTACACGCGGCTGCGCCCACATCTGCCTTCAGAGCCGGCGGTCAGCAGAGGCCAGACGTGAGGCGGCCCGTTGGGTGGTCGTCAGGGCTGGAAGGGAATGCGGTGTGCAGGGCAACAGGCCCACTGGGGTGTGGGCTCGGGAGGGGATGGACAGGAGGCACAGACCCTGAGGGAGCCCTGGGTCTGCAGGGCTTCCAGAGGTGGGGTGTGGCGAAGGGAGGGTCCAGTGTGGAGCCAGCTGGGCTCAGCCCCGCAGGAGGCCATGTCCGGGAAGGAGGGGCAGGTGGGACGTGGACCCGGGAGGGACCAGTGGGTGCCCCGGGGCTGTCTGTCCCGCGGGAAGTTGGGGGGGCACTGGGGTTTCCCCCAGGGGCAGGGGTGCGGACAGAGCTGATGGCAGGGGGGAGGTGGGGGGCTGCAGACTGGCCTGGAGCCAAGGGAACAGGCAGGTCTGAGTCCAGGAGCGCAAGTCAGAGGCAGGAAGGCCTGTGGCCCGGCCGACAGCTCGATGCCAAGCAAGCGCGAGCCAGGGCCCGGGAGCACTCAGGAGGGGCGGGCATTCTGCCACCCGCCCCCCCGCAGCCCCTGCCCTCTCACAGCGGGACCCCCACGGCAGACTCCCCCCATGGCGGGAGCCCCCCCACGGCAGACTCCCCCCAAACGGCAGACTCCCCCCATGGCAGACTCCCCCCACGGTGGGACCCCCCAACAGCAGACTCCCCCCACGGCGGGACCCCCCCAGGGCGGGACCCCCCCACGGCGGGACTCCCCCCACGGCGCGACCCCCCCGCCAACGGCAGACTCCCCCCAGAGTGGGACCCCCCCCAACGGCAGACTTCCCCCACGGCGGGACTCCCCCCACGGCGGGACCCCCCCACGGCAGACTCCCCCCAGAGTGGGACCCCCCCCAACGGCAGACTCCCCCCACGGCGGGACCCCCCCCAACAGCAGACTCCCCCCATGGCAGACTCTCCCCACAGCGGGACCCCCCCACGGCGGGACCCCCCCACAACGGCAGACTCCCTCCACGGGGGACCCCCCCAACGGCAGACTCTCCCCACGGCAGACTCCCCCCACGGCGGGACCCCCCCAACGGCAGACTCCCCCCACGGCGGACTCCCCCCACGGCGGGACGCTCCCCATGGCAGATTGCCCCCCCCCGTGGCGGGATGCCCCACGGCAGACTCCCCCCATGGTAGGACCCCCCATGGCAGAACGACCCCTCATGGTGGGACGCCCCACGACAGCCGCCCCCGTGGCGCCCCCCCTATGGTGGGACCCCCATGGCAGCACCCCGCCCCCGTGGCGCCCCCCCCACGGCGGGCCTCAGTCCTGACCAGTGAGTGGCTGCTCACAGAGCCCAGTCTCCTGGAGGAGCTGCTGCAGGCCCAGGTCAGGGGTCCCGCTCACCTTCTGCCCACGCCTCCTCCACTTTGAAGGCCAGCACTGTGGCCCCCCGACCCCTCTCTGCCTTCAGGGGGCAGGTCTCCGGTTCTGACAGCCGCCGAGGTTACCTCCGCAGCCCAGCTGACCTGCGCTGTCCCCCCTGGAAGCTGTGCCGCAGGGCGAGCCCCCAGCCAGCCCCCGTCCCAGTCCCAGGGCACAGGTGTGGCTTCTCGGGCCTCGTCCCGCCACCTCGCCCTGCGGTTCAGCCTCACGTTTTCACGCCCGTATGGCCTCATCAGCAGACGTTGCCGGGGTCCTGCCCCTCATTAACCTGACCTTTGGCTCCTGCAGTCTGCCCCGGGGGCCCGGGCCCCCACCCATCAGGCCTCCAGCTATCCAGTGCAGCCATCCCGGGTGCCCGGGGCGCCCCCAGGGTTGGGGGGCTTCGGGGCACAGGTGTGCTGGGCGGCTCTCAGGCCCGCGGCGTGTTGCCTGTGCTGTGTCCTCGAGGGTGGGGCTCGACCCTGCTAGGCCCGGTTTGGGGTGTGCCGGAGAACAACACACTCTCTGTCCCCGCTTCCCAGGCCGTACTTCGAAGGCCTGTCTCACTCCAGCTCACAGACAGAGATCGGGAGCATCCACAGCGCCCGCAGCCAGAGGGAGCCTCCCAGCCCGGTGAGTAGCCCCCGCTGGGGTCCTCGGGCGGGCAGGGGCCACCCTGATCCTCCGTCTGAGTCACTGGAGGCTCTGACAAGCCCGAGGCTCAGTGCCTCCTGGTTCGCCATGTGGCCTGAGTAACCTGCCCAGTGACTGTTGTGGGGTGGCCCTGAGCCCACGGTCCAGGAAACGCTGGCCAGTCTCCCCAGGCTGCCTCCAAACCCAGAGCCCCCTGCCCAGAGGTGAGCCAGCCTGGGCACCATTGCCGGACACCTCCTGATTCCCTCCCGTCTCATCCACACAGGCTGATGTGCCCGAGAAGACACGGGTCCTCGGAGGCAAGCAGCCCAGTGACAGCGTGTCTGATTTGGTGGCCCACGTAAGCAGGCATGGGGCCACCTTCACAGAGCGCACTTACATGTTGCCTTTTGGGGTCTGACCCGTGACCTGGAGGTCCTCTTGCTCCCACCATCTAGAACCTACGCACAGAGATACGATGAGCCCCCCCTGGACTCTCCCCACCCCCGGGGACAGTCAGTATTCCCCTGGACTCACCCCACTCCTGGGGGATGGTCAGGACCCCCCTGGATTCTCCCCACCCCCAGGGGCCAGTCAGGGCCCCTGGACTCTCCCCACCCCCAGGGGACAGTCAGGGCCCCTGGATTCACCCTAACCCCAAGGGGTAATCAGGGTCCCCTGGACTCAGCTCACCCCCGGGGGACGGTCAGGGTCCTTCAGAACTCACCCCATCTCCAGGGGATGGTCAGGGCCCCTGGAGTCACCCTAACTCCAAGAGGCCAGTCAGGGTTCCCCTTGGACTCACCCCACCCCCAGAGGACAGTCAGGGCCGCCCCGCTTCGCTCTCAGGCACAAACAACCAAGGCTGCTTCCTGCTGCTCTCGTGCAGGTTCTCAAGGAAGGGCAGGGTCGGGGTGGTGCGGGCCTCCCTGCTGCAGGCGGGACTGGGAGCCCTGTGGTTGGAGGTGGGGGTCAGCTGGCTTCGCAGGGCAGCGTGTGGCCACAGGCACGGAGTCACCAGCCCAGGAGAGGCCCGAGCGCCCTCACCCAAACCAAGGCCACTTGGGCACAGGAGCACAGCGCCAGGAGGAGGCCCTGGGCATGTGCGTTCCCCACGGTTCCATCCTCTGCCCACAGAGCACGCCCGCCCCCGGGGAGCAGCCAGCACCACCCGAGGAAAGCCCCGAAGTGGAGATCTCTGCCCTGGACCTGTTCACTGAGAAGCTGCCGCCCAGCGGGCGGATCACCAAGACGGAATCCCTGGTCATCCCCTCCACCAGGTGGCCAGCCGCCCCAGGGAGGCCGTGGCCCAGGCAGGGCCCCCACGGGCCGCTGTACAGCATGTGTAGGCGCCCCGTGGGGGGGCCCGTCTGGCTGGACAGGCATCGCTCGTGGGGCTCACCTGGGACCCTCACTCACCCCCATCTGCAGCTGGCTGCCTGCTCCAAGGGCAGGGAAGGCTTGCCCTCCCCCCCCCCCCCCCCCCGCCGCCTCCCCTGTCCTGGGCCCTGTGGCGCCATCTGGGCTGGGGCAGGCTTGCGCTTGGTGCCCGCGATTCCATGCCGCTTGGTGCCAGGGTGGGTGGGGTGTGCCCGCTGGGCACGGGCCATGCAGACAAGCAGAGCAGCCCTCGCGCAGCGCACCGTCCAGCGCAGGGCCTCTGCGGGGCAGGGGCAGCTGGCCGGGGTCCCGTGTGGCAGACGCGCGATGCATTGCTCCCCGATTTTCGTCCTGCGGTCAGCCTGCACCGCCTCCCTGTACCTGCCTTCTCCCGGAAATGAGAAGGGAGGCGATGTGCACACAGCCTTTGGGACCGAACCTCCCGACCCAGGCTGCGCCCGATGGGAGCCAGCAGACAGGCGTGTCAGCCACTGGCCTCCGTGAGGCCTTGGCTTTGTGTTTCTGGGACGGGAGTCTTCCAGGAGCAGGGCTCTGGTGCTGGCACTACCTGGGGGGGCACAGGGGCCTGTGTCAGGCCTGGGAAGGGCACCCTGAGCTCCAGGACCTGGGCACAGCCTGCGCCAGGCACACCTGGCAGGGGAGGGCCTGGGGTCTCCTTCCTCGTGGCCTGTGGCCCAGCTGCCCAGCCGCCCCCAGCGCAGCCGCCTCACTGCCGAGCGGCCGGGCACCCAGGGCACCCAGGGCAGTGAGCGCCCGCGGCTGCCCCGCAGGTCCGAGGGGAAGCAGGCAGGCCGCCGGGGCCGGAGCACATCCCTGAAGGAGCGGCAGCCGGCTCGCCCGCAGAACGAGCGGGCCAACAGCCTGGACAACGAGCGCTGCCCCGACGCGCGGAGTCAGCTGCAGGTACCTGCGGGCGGGGCCCCAGCGGGCGCCCCTGCCGTGCTGCCGGCCCCGGGGCCTCTGTGCACGCCGGGGCTGTGTCCACGCGCACCGCGGCTTGGGCTCTCCCGCCTGCTTCCAGGTGGCTGCTGGGGGTCCCTGGGCAGGCGAGGGGCTGGGCACAGCTCGCCCTCGGGGCAGCTGCACATGAGCCCCGTCTCTCCAGATCCCCAGGAAGACTGTGTACGACCAGTTAAACCACATCCTCATCTCTGATGACCAGCTCCCGGAAAACATCATTCTCGTGAACACCTCGGACTGGCAGGGGCAGGTGGGGAGGGGCTGGGCAGCCCGGGCGGGGTGGGGTGGGGAGCGGGCAGTGTGTCCTCTCTGGGGCCCTGGCCAGCCCTCCCGCCATGGGCGCGAGCAGGGCGCGGCTGAGGGTCCCCCGCCCCCCCAGTTCCTCTCGGATGTGCTGCAGCGCCACACGCTCCCAGTGGTCTGCACCTGCTCCGCGGCCGACGTCCAGGCGGCCTTCAGCACCATCGTGTCTCGGATTCAGAGATAGTGAGTCCCGGGCGTGGGGCCGTCTGCTCCGCAGCGTCTCGGGCCGGGGCGAGGGCTGCTGGTGGGGCAGCCGGCCTGGCGGGCCGCCCTCCTGAAGCGCTGCCCCTCGTGCGCCCACAGCTGCAACTGCAATCCGCAGCCGCCGACGCCCGTGAAGATCGCGGTGGCGGGCGCGCAGCACTACCTCAGCGCCGTGCTGCGGCTCTTCGTGGAGCAGCTGTCGCACAAGACCCCCGACTGGCTGGGCTACATGCGCTTCCTCGTCATCCCGCTGGGTGAGCGGGGCCCCTGCCTCGGGGCCGCGCGGCTGCCCGGGGGTGGGGGGGTGGGGGGTGCCGGGCCCACTGGGGCCCCCTGTCAGCAGGGCCCGGCGGAGGCCTGCTTATTCACTAACCTTTGAAAGCTCTCACGGCCAAAACCCCCGTTTTTGGCTCGCCTGAGGCAGAGTCCTCAGGGAGACCCCCGCGCCCGGGCGAGGTGAGGGGCGGCGCAGCGGGCCGCGCCTGACGCCGCTCTCGGCCCCCAGGCTCCCACCCCGTGGCCCGGTACCTGGGCTCCGTGGACTACAGGTACAACACCTTCTTCCAGGACCTGGCCTGGAGGGACCTGTTCAGCAAGCTGGAGGCGCAGAGCGCCGGTGAGGCCCGGGACGCGCGCGCTCGGCTCTCCCGTCCTCCGCGCTTCCAGCCCCCGCGCCCAAGCCACGACCCGCCCCGGCGCCCCCCGCCCCTGCGACCCCCACCCCCCCCCGCGACCCCCGCCCCAGCCACGACCCGCCCCCGCACCCCCGCCCCTGCGACCCCCACCCCTCGCGCCCCCCGCCCCTGCGACCCGCGCCCCCCGCCCCTGCGACCCCCACCCCCCGCGCCCCCCGCCCCTGCGACCCCCACCCCCCGCGCCCCCCGCCCCAGCCACGACCCACCCGCGCGCCCCCCGCCCCTGCGACCCGCGCCCCCCGCCCCTGCGACCCCCACCCCCCGCGCCCCCGCCCCTGCGACCCCCACCCCCGTGCCCCCCGCCCCTGCGACCCCCACCCCCCGCGCCCCCTGCCCCTGCGACCCCCACCCCCCGCGACCCCCGCCCCAGCCACGACCCACCCCCGCGCCCCCCGCCCCTGCGACCCCCACCCCCCGCGCCCCCCGCCCCTGCGACCCCCAGCCCCCACTCCGCCCCTGCGACCCCGCCCCTTGCGCCCTTCCTCTCCTTGCCTCACCGCGCCCCTCCTGTCCCTCTGCCCCGCCCCCACCCCCACCACCTCTGCTGGCCCTTGCACCCACACCCCACCTGCAACCTCCAGCTGCCCCTCCCCCTCTGCGCCCCCATCTCCACCGGCCCCGTCTGCCCTCCCGCCCACTCCCACCCCGCGCCCCTCACCCTTGCACCCCTGAAGTGCCGCCCAGCCCATCACACCTCATTTTGAAAGTCAGCGGTTTGCTTTGCTCTGAGACACATTTTATGTATTGGGCCTGAGCGCCAGGCAGGTAGCTGGGGTCAGCAAGCATGGTCAGTGAGGGGTGGGCCAGGATGTTTTTCTGCCTGTGAGCCGCAAAGCTCTTTGGTGACCGGCTGGGGATGGCTTTTCAGGATTTGGAGAGGCCTGGAGGAGCCTGGTAGGCTGCAGTCCATGGGGTCACTAAGATTCGGAGCGACCTCACTTTCACTTTTCACTTCCATGCATTGGAGAAGGAAATGGCAACCCGCTCCAGTGTTCTTGCCTGGAGAATCCCAGGGACAGGGGAGCCTGGTGGGCTGCCATCTATGGGGTCACACAGAGTCGGACACGACTGAAGCGACTTAGCAGCAGCAGCAGCACTGCCCTCCCCAGGACCCCAGAGGAGCCCCTCAGCCATGCCCAGCCTGGCTGCCGCGGCCTTGGGTGCTGGGGTGCACCATGCCCACGGACCCCTCCTGGTCTTCTGCAGTGCAGGACACGCCGGACATTGTGTCAAGAATCACCCAGTACATTTCGGGGGCCAACTGCGCCCACCAGCTGCCCATCGCGGAGGCCATGCTGACCTACAAGCAGAAGAGGTACCTCCCGGGCCGGCAGGCGTGGGGCGGAGACCACCGGCTGTTCGCAGTCTCGGCCAGGCAGCCTGCGTCCTCACTGTTCCAGTACCTTGGGTCACTCACGGGCCCACGGGATGGGAAGACCTGGGATGAGGGAAGCCCCCAGTTCTGACCACTGCACCTTTTCCCGATGCAAACCAGAGTTAGGATCAGCTGGTCGATTTTTGTCCATCTGTGTCCGCGCTGGGATTTCCTGTAACTGGAGTCTCAAGAGCAGCGGTCCTGGTGCTGGCCCAGCAGGGGCCTGCCTCCTCCAGCTGCCAATCTCCAGCGGGAGGCCCAGTCCTCCCCCTGCCCCGAGCAGGGTGGTGGTCAGGGGCTGGGCTGGCATGGGGTGGGGCCTTGTGCAATCTGAGGGGTCGAGCGGTCCCCTTGCCCAGCTGTGAACAGAGGTGCGGTCAGGGGGTTTCGGGAAGAGGTGGACCACAGCTGGTCTGAGCAGCTCAGCTGCCCTGCCCCCGGCTCTGTGAGGGACCCCCAGCGAGTGCCTCACCGCCCCAAGCGCCTAACAGCGACCTGTCCTGTCTCTCTCTTTGGCGGCTCTCTGAAAAGGAGAAAGAACTTTCACTTTGACTTCGCCCTCAGGTACTGCTGTCCTTGGGTCCGGCCCCCTCCCGCCCACTGGCTGGTCTTCAGGGCTGTTTGGCAGTGTCAGTGGGTGGGTGGCCCTCAGCTCTCCATATGGGGGTCAGGAGGCGCGGCCTCCATCGAGCAGGCTCTTGGCGCTGCCCGGTCCCTCTCGGGCACTTACCCAGCCTCAGGGACAAAGTCTGCCGCCTGGTAGCGTTTGAGTTCCGAGTGCAGGTTGGGAAGTGGCCGGCGGAACCCTTTTCTGAGTTGCTGCGTCTCTGAAGCCTGGTGGTGCCGCCACTGTTAGCCACAGGGACTGGTTCCACTCCGTGAGCCACCAACCAAGCACTGCGCGGGCTTTGCTCCCAGTGCCCGCTGCCAGCAGCCAGGGAGAGCGGCTTGAGCTCTCCAGAACTTGAGCTCCCAGCTCAGTTCTGGGGTGTACCTGGATGGTGGCCAGGCCACATTGCACGCAGCGAGGCTCTGTTTTCTTGCCCCCGAGGCGGCGGCTTCTCCGTTTGACCGTGTGTCGCAGCCGAGTCCGGTGGCCGTGCCTGCCAGGTGTCTGGCACTGGGCCCTTCAGGGCGCTGCTCTGCCTGAGTCTTAGGGCATTTGCTCTGGGAAAGCTCCAGGGCGAGTCCTTGGGTCCCAGGCCGCCTCTGTGTTGGGCCCTGGGATGGATCAGGAGGAGGGGTGTGAGCCCGTTCAGCTGTCCTGCTAAACAAGCTTCAGGGTCTAGAGAAAGACCAGCCGTGGTGTGCCCCGCTGACCCCGGGCTGTCTGGTGGGCCTGCGCCCGCTCCCCTTCCCCGCCCACCCCCATTAGCTGCGCCGGGAGCGTGGCCTGCTTTGCTGCCTGGCCCGCGACGTCTGTCTGTGCCAGGGTGGGCTCCCGTGAGCTGCACCTGGGGCTGAGGCCTGGGAGACCCCAAGCCTCCTCCATGCTCAGCCCCCATCCCCGCGTTACAGTGGTGACACCCGCCCAGGCTGGGGGGGTCCCGGTGTCCTGGCATCCCGGCTGGAAGCCCGTGAAAGCCAGTGTGCCATCCGGGCTCAGAGCCCAGGCCTGGAAGGGCAGCGGGCGCACAGAACAGGCTGCTGTCCACCCAGAGGGGTCAGGAGACCCGGGAGAGGGTGGGCAGCGGGTACAGCCATCCCGGTCTCCTTCAGCCCAGCCCCACGAGGGCGTCTGCAGGGAGGCTCCAGTCTGCTCAGCACCAGCTCCCAGCCTGAGGTCAGACCCGTTGGTGGTCCTCTCAGGCAACTGTGCAGGCTGCCCAGCACCCCCACCCTGGCCTCTTGGCCGGCGTGGGCTCCCCTCAGCTTCTGTGCCACCGCTGCCACGTGGAGGCACCTCCCCCATGCACCGGTCTCATGAGCCATGCCCAGGGGCCTTGGCACAGAGCCGTGGGCTCAAGCCCTAGGAGTCCTGATCTCTGTCCCTGCCAGGAGCACCATGCCCTCTGCACGCAGGGTCCAGGGTGAGGGGTCTCGCTGGAAGCCGGTGTCACCCCCGTCTCGTGGGAGCGTGCTCGCTGGATGTCGTCTGCATGGCCCAGGGGCGCGGCTTGGCTTTGATGCTTGTGTTGTGGAGTCTCCAAGGCCCCCTCCTGGGGGTTCTCCTTTGTCTGCCTCCCTGCGTGCCGATCGTGGAGGGGTGGGCGTGCGTGGCGGGCAGTGGCTTGCTGAGGTGGGGGCCCTGTGGGTCGAAGGCCCCTGTGCGGCCAGGGACGCCCCCAGATGTCCTGCCTCGTAACATGCAGGAGGAGGTCCAGGCACAAGGTTACGGTGGTTTCGTTACACAAACCGCAACGAAGGGAAGTTTTCTTTTTCGACCGTTTTCTTCTTACAATGGGGACAAAGGCCTGGGAGTTTGGTAGCCTGGTGGTGCAGAGGTTAAAGCGGCTGCCTGCAATGTGGGAGACCTGGGTTCGATCCCTGGGTCAGGAAGATCCCCTGGAGAAGGAAATGGCAACCCACTCCAGTATTCTTGCCTGGAGAATCCCATGGACAGAGGAGCTTGGTGGGCTACAGTCCACGGGTCGCAAAGAGTCAGTCACGACTGAGCGACTTCACCTTCACCTTCACCTGGATGGGCTGAACCTGCAGGTTCTCTCACCCAGAGTCGTCTGCCAGGTCTTTTGCAGAGATGGGGTGGGTGGTGCTGGGTGGGTGTGTGGTTCACGGGTGCCCACGTCCAGGGGTGCCCAGGGGAGGGTGGCTCCTGCCAGCTGCTGTCCCCTCACGTGGGTGGCGTGCTGGGCACACGGCAGTACCTGCCGGGACTGGGACCTGCGTTCTGTACTGACCCCTGGGTCAGGGGCGCTCGTCCCACTGGTGACCACACTTCACCGGGGCACCCCCAGCCCCAGCCTCCATCCGCCACAGGGACAGGGAGGGGGAGAGCCTCCTGTCAAGCTCTGGTACCCTGGGGCTCCTGGTCCCAAGAGCTGGTGCCCAGGGAGCTGGCTGAGCTGGGCCTGGGTCCCCACTGGCAGGCCTGCCTGGTGCAGAGGCTTCTCCCTGGGTGGCACCCACAGGCCGCTGCCCTGCTGGGTGTGCATGTGTGGACTGCCCTGCAGAAGAGTCACTCTGTGACTTCAAGCTCAGGTTTGGGAGGATGGCTTGGAGAGGGTGCTGGCCCAGGAAGCAGGGCAGGGGGCACCTGTCTGCCCTGTGGCTGGGGGAGGGGCCACACAAGGTCCAGGACCAGTCCTGCCCTGGGGACCCAGGTGGAGGCTAGAAGGGGGTGCTCCCCAGCCGCTGGTGGAGCCCAGGCCAGGGTGGACACCGGGGGAGAGAGTGGCACCAGCTGAGCCGCAGGACCAGCCCTGGCCTGGGGGGAGCAGGCGGAAGAGGCACCCCACCCAGGCCCAGGGACTCCGGCTGCCTCCCTGCCAGTGGTCATGACGGGTGACTCTGGAGAGGCTGGGCTCTGCCAGAAGTGGTGCAGGGCCTGTGGGCCAAGTACAGTAGCTTGCCCTCAGAGCCTCCCCCCGCCCCCCGCCCCGTCCTGTCCCGAAGCTGTTAGTCCAAGAAATGCCCCCCAGTGGGCACCAACTGCATCCAGATTGTTGAGGGGAAGTCTCAGCCTGACGGGACGGTCACCCCCATCCCCTAGAGGTGGTCCCAGCTGCTCCCAGGGTGTCCTGGGGGCACAGGCAGCCTGCCCTCTCCTGGGGCCCCAGGGGGCCGGCAGAGTGGCTCCAGGCTGGGCCAGCTGCCTGCGCGCCAGGCGCCTCAGAGGGAGGAGCAGATGGCCTCGGGCCGCCCCTCGCGGCTCTGGACCTCGTGCAGACGCATTCAGGCTTCCTGCAGGTCCGCGGGCCCTGCGGTCAGGGGTCCAGGCCGGTGCCTGGGGGAGGGCGGGCATGAGTCCAGGTGGGGCTGGGCGCTGCAGAGGGCGGCCCTGCCCATAAGGGAGGCTGACTGTGTGTTTCCCTGTCTCAGCCCCGACGAGGAGTCCTCCCAGAAGTTCATTCCCTTCGTCGGGGTGAGTACCGCCCCGGGCAGCCGTCTCCTCGCCCGCCATCCTGCGGCCCGGCGGCTCTGCTGCAGGGCGGCCACACTCCGCCCACGTGGTCAGCATGTCGTCGTCTTCATGCGACGGTCCAGAACCTTCTTCGGTTGGAGCGGACGGCCTGCCTTCGCGTCCCTCCCGCCCTGAAGCCTTCCTTTCCTGCGTCGAGTGGGGCGTGAGCCCAGGCTGGGAGTGGACGTGGGAAGCAGGCGGCCCGCCTGGGGGCGCGGGGCCAGGCCTCGGCTCCGTCCTGGGCGGCGGGGGTCAGTGTCAGGCTCAGCTCCTCAGAAGCCACCCAGGGCCGGTCGTCCTCAGGACAGGCCCCTCCTGGGGCCTGGGGCAGAGGGCTGCCTCTGTCCTCTGGGAGTCTCAGGGCAGGCTTGCTTGGCTGGAGCACGGCCTGTCAGTTGGAAGGTTTACTTTGTCCCGGGGCCAAGGAGCCAGGCCTGCCGCCTGACGGCCGGCTGTGTGTCCGCAGCCTGTGACCCCACTGGGGTCCCCAGCCGGGGCATCTGCTGGGAGAGGCGCTTCGGCAGCCAGGCAGGTGGCAGGGCCTCTGCCGCCCACTCTGCTCAGGCGCGGGGTGGCTGCTGGCCGTGCTGGGAGGGAGCGCGTCCGGGGCTGTCCTGTGGAAGCTGCTGAGGTGACCGCTCAGCCTGTCCTGCTGGCTGCACGTGACCCGCCGCCGTGTGCCCAAGGCCGCGGTCGTCGTTGCAATCTCTCTCACTTGGCACAGCTCCCACCCAGTCGGTGTGGGCTGGGACCCCTGGCCGCCCGTGGGGAAACGGCACAGGCCCTGCGGCCACCTTGGTGCCCCGCTGGGCTGGGCTCCCTTGCTCCAGCACCTGACTCGCCACTGCCTGTGCCCGGCCAGTCACACGCACACGTGTTTTGCTGAGGCCAGGGTGTGAGATCTGAGAGGTTCACTCGAGGGGACAGGGTTCCTCTCCTGCCGGAGGCCATGTGGGTGCTGAATGCTGGTCACAGGTCAGGGCCAGGCCCGCAGCCAGCCGGCCAGCAGCCTGGGGCCTCTGGGGCCTGTGCCTTTATCCTGGGAGTGCAGGATGGCCAAAGCAGGCTGCGTCTTGAGGGCGTCTCCCAAACACACCACCTGCAGAGGGAGGGCCCTTCACCAGAGCCTGTGGCACAGCTGACCACACGGACGGTGGCTCCCCTGAGCCCAGCTCTGCCCCTCGCACTGAGGGTCTGGGGCCCAGCTCAGCCCCAGAAGTTCCGGGGGGCGAGGGGGCATGGCAAGTGGGCAGCTGCAGGGAACAGGTCCCCACCCGGTCTGGAGCCCCCCTCAGCAGCGTCCTGTTGCCTCCTAGGTGGTGAAGGTGGGGATAGTGGAGCCGTCTTCGGCCACGTCAGGTGACTGTGTCCTCCAGGCCCTGGGCTGGGGTTGGGGTGCTGGGGTGGGGGTGCGGCGGGGGTTGGGTTGTGGCGGGCAGCAGCCCTGGTGCTTGTGTGCTGTGGGGCTTGTGTTCACCAGGCATGGGCCTCCCTTGTCCCTGAGGCCTGACAGCTCCTGCTCAGCTTTGGGGGAGGGGGTTCCTCCGGCTTCCCACACGTGCTCCCCCAGCCCATAGCTGCCTGGCCTCCCTGTCACGTCTGGGTGCAGAGGGCCACAAGCTGCCCAGGCAGAGCCGTGAGGGAAGCTCAGCACTGCCCCCAACTCCTCCCCTAAGGTGACTCAGATGACGCGGCCCCCTCGGGCTCCAGTGTGCTCTCATCCACCCCGCCGTCCACGTCTCCTGCGGCCAAGGAGGCCTCGCCCACCCCACCCTCCTCCCCGTCAGTGAGCGGAGGCCTGTCCTCCCCCAGGTAAACGCAGCCACATGGAAGTGCTGCCCCCAGCACAGCAGGGATGGGGCTGAGAACCAGGTGGTTCCTTGGGGTCCCTAACCACACCCCAGGCTGCCAGGAAGCGGAGGGGCAGAGTGGCCTTGCCAGGGACACAGTGGTGTCGACAAGGGCTCACTCAGGCAAGTGGGCGGCGGGGGGGGCGGCCCTACTCTTCAGTCCTGGCCTGATGTCTCCCCACCTGGCCCCCTGCACTCCTGGGGCCGGAACCACAGACTATAAATACAGGGTGCTCTGGCCACAGGGAGTTTCGGAAACTCGGCTGTGAGTAGCTGGCCTGGGATACAGTGGGTGTGGTTGTTGGCAGCCCCTCCTGGGTGCCAGCCATCAGGGCTCCCCCGAGCAGAACCCCCCAGAGGACCGCCACAGGGTCGGGGAGGCCCACCATAGGGCCCCCTGGGGCCTGTACACCTATGAGGGGCGGGTGGCCTGGGCCCTCCACACAGAGGTGGTCCCCGAGGTCGGGCAGCACAGGCATCAGAGGCACCCGTTTGCCCATGCCGGCCCGGGGTGCTGCCGGCCCCTGCTGAGGACGGAGGGGTGAGCCTCCCTCGTCTTTCACAGCCAGGGCGTCGGCGCCGAGCTCATGGGGTTGCAGGTGGATTACTGGACGGCAGCGCAGCCCGCAGACAGGAAGAGAGACGCCGAGAAGAAGGACTCGCCCACCGCCAAAAACACGCTGAAGTGCACCTTCCGGTCTCTCCAGGTCAGCAGGCTGCCCAGCGGCGGCGAGGCCGCGGCCACGCCCACCATGTCGATGACCGTGGTCACCAAGGAGAAGAACAAGAAGGGTGAGGCGGGGCGGTGGGCTGACTGTCGGGGCGGAGGGGCTGCTGCGCAGGCCCCGAGGGTGCTGCGGGGCCTGGGGGCCACGTCGTTCCCACACCCCTGGGCAAGGGCCTGCTGGTGGGCGGGTGGTGGCGGTCAGGGTCCGCGTGGAAGGAGGGCCAGGGGCGCGGGGTCCGGGGCCCGCAGAGCGTACACCCCGCGCTGCCCCCGGCCCTGAGGGAGCAGCAGGAGCACAGCACGGCCCCCTTTCCTCCTAGTGATGTTTTTGCCCAAGAAAACCAAGGACAAGGACGTGGAGTCCAAAAGCCAGTGCATCGAGGGCATCAGTCGCCTGATCTGCACGGCCAAGCACCAGCAGAACATGCTGCGCGGTGAGGGAGGAGCCCTCGCGGCGGGGGCGGGGCCTGTGGTCAGTGGGCGGGGCTTGGGCGGGCCCTTCGGGGCGGGGCCTGTGGCCAACAGGAAACTGAAGTAAACCGGGGCGGGGCCGGGCCGGGCCGGGCCGCTTCTGGAAGCTCACCTCCGGACATGCTTGTTTGGCTGTGATGTCATGTTAATGTAGTCTGAGCTCAGAGCACACTTGGGAGAGCCCACTTGTGTGTGTGGAGTGGCTTTTCAAATTCTGAGAAATAATTTCTCAGTCCTTTCTGCTTTATCTCAATTTTTATAGAAGATATTCTGTGACTGAGTGGTTGAGAACACGGAGCTCTCGAGTTCTCTCTTTTCCGTGGGCTTGGGTCTGACCACAGTAGACCACAGCCAGTCTTTCTCTGTTGATTTTCTGGCTTAAGTGGAGGGTGTTTCAAACCCCGTCTGCAGATCCCTCGGAGGCAGACAGGCTGTGGACACCAGCTCCCCTGAGGTGGCTGGGGAGAGGCTCTCGGGCCATGGGGATGGGGTGGGAGAAGGCGGCAGGAAGGCTAGGAGGGGAGCTGGGGGCCCCAGACCTCCTCCCGCAGGGCTGGTGAGAACCAGCGAGTGTCTCCCGGGAGCCTGGGGGTCCCCACGGGTGTCAGCACCCCCCAGCCTTGTTCTGGGCCGCGGCCTGGAGCTAGGGGCAGGCGGGTCAGGCGGTCTTGTCCCCACAGTCCTCATCGATGGCGTGGAGTGGAATGACGTCAAGTTCTTCCAGCTGGCGGCCCAGTGGTCCTCCCATGTCAAGCACTTCCCCATCTGCATCTTCGGACACTCCAAGCCCACCTTCTAGCCCCGCCTGCCGGGGGGCCGTGCCAGTTTCCGCTCTGCAGCCCCACGACGGGAGGGCCCAGCTGCTTTCCTGCTCGCACTTCAGTTTACCACAGAGACAGACCCTTAAAACCCCAGAGAGGAACAGTCTTAAGTATGAGCGCGCTCACAACCTGGAGACTAACGGGGCGGCCCCCACCGGGAGCCCGTAACTGCTCTGCTTGTTAACCAGAATGTCCCGGCAAGGATGGGAGGGCAGGCGGGATCACGGAAGGTGTGTTTTGGCCTCAGGACTACCCCCCCCCCCAACCCAGTCCCCCCAACAAGAAGGGTTCTTGTCTTCGTGTCCTGTCCTTTCTGAAAGCCAGGACTACTCTGCTTCCTCAGGGAGCGGGGGGGTCCTGCGGGTGGCCCCGTGGACCCCAGGCTGCCTGTACCCAGGCAACGAGCTGGGGGGCGGGGGGCCAGAGGCCAGCCTTCTGTCAGGGATGTCCTGAGCGGAACCCAGAGGCCTGTCAGCCCCGCCCTGGGCCCCCCCGCCCACCAGCCGAGAGGGCCCCAGCCCCGCCCACTCTGGATCCCGATGAACTCCAGCCGCCGGGGCAGTGGAGGTTTTATAGTAGCGGATATTTTTAATGCTTTTAAATACATGTTATAATGTAGCTGCCAAACAGACGTTGCTCTTCTGAAATCCCAGCAGCCCGTGAGGACGGAGGCAGAGCCAGCCGTGCCGGCCGGGTCCCAGCCCCCTGCTCCCCGCGCCCTTCGCTGCCCCCGAGGCACTGCTTTGCTTCCTGCCCCGAACACAGTTGCCTCCTCAGCTCCACCGCCTGCCGACTGGGGGTGTCTGGGCCAGGCAGCCAGGTGTCTGTCACCTGCAGCACTAACGTGGCCAGGGAGGCTCAGGCAAGCGGCCACACTGCAGGGGCCGAGCCCGGTTGGAGCCAAGGGTGCAGCCGGGCCCCCACCTGTCTAGGCTAGGCTCCTCAGAGCAAGGGGTTTGGGGGTTGGGTCCCCAGGGAAGGGGGTCAACCTGCCATCCCCCTCCCTGTGCAGTAGGCTGTGGCTGTCCTGGCCCGAGGCCGGGGTCCCTTCCAGTCCTGCTTGGCCCTCAGGACTCCCCAGGAGGAGCCCGCCCACTCCACCTCGCCGCTCTGGCTGCAGGCCCAGGGTGCCCACCCAGGGGCTCTGAGCCGTTTTCTAGGGCTGAGAACCACACAGGCTGCGCTCAGAAAAACAGTGCCAAATGCCGGACAGGCTGCAGGTCTTGCCTGCTCTGTTGGAGGACAGGGCTTCCAGCAGCCTGTGGCAAGGAAGGGTCCCACTCAGGAATGGGAGACGGTCGATTTTTCTTACCTGTGACCTACCTGCTTACCTCCTCCCCCAGGTGGCTGTTCAGGGTCCGAGTGTCCATGGCCAAGAGCCTTGGGCCTAGCAGGTGGACAGACCTGAGCATGCCCTTGGACCAGGGTCCTTGGACGGGAAGGACCTGGGTGAGGGTGTAGGCCCCTGAGCCGAGGACTCCTTGGGCAGCTGGTGGGGTGCCCACCTGTGGCTGCAGCCGGCAGCTGCTGGGGACCCGCGCGCTTCCCTGCCCTTGTTCCCACCACTGGCTTCAGGGCCCTGGGTACTGCTCCTTGAGTTTCCTTTTCAGAGGTCACACTCAAAAGGAGGTGTGACATGCCCTTTCCAGCTGCAGAACTAGTTTTAGAGGAAGGGGCAAAAGGGGCTGTCCCATCCCATCCAGCTGTGAGGTGTCCTCATACCCACAAGAAGATGCTCAGCACCTCCACCCTGGGCCGGCCACTGTTCCTGGGCCCTGGAGGTCATACAGACAGCCCCAGCCACCATGACTTACTTAGAGACCCAGGCTCTGCTCACGCTGGTGCCTCGGTTTCCCCATCATCTGATCGGGAACAGTCAACACTTCCCCCGCCTACCTCATGGAGCTGTTTTGAGGACACAGATAAAAGCACTTTGTCCCTTGAAAGAAAATGACTCAGAAGCCAAAGCTGCTTGTGACTGAGGCACAGCTGTGAGTGCACGGAGGGCAGTGTGGGGGCAGCTTGTGAGGAGTGCAGGGCCCAGACCGTGGCCCGCAGGACAGGAGCAGCCCTGCAGAGCAGGGGTTCTCCGCCCGCTGGGTGACCAGAGGTCACTGGGACTCAAAGGCCAAGCCACTCGTCATGTTAGGGCAAGGCCAGGCTCCTCACGGGCCTGTGGCACGGTATGGGCAGGCTCCACCCTCAGGCCAGATGGGAGGTCAGCCCCAGCCCTGTACCCAGGCCACTGCCTTCTCTGTGTCAAGTCCCCAGGGTCACCGTCTCCTCCAGACACGCAGGCCAGTGTCCCAGGTCCCATGGCTGCAGCTCAGGGAGGAGAGGGGCAGCAGGGCTAGAGCGGCCAGGGCCAGCTGTGCTGCGCTGTCCTCGCTGGCCGACACCAAGACCTGCCTGGCCTTCGTCCCAGGACGCGTTCCTCAAGACAGGACTGCAGCGCTTGCTCCCAAAAGCCAGTTGCCTGACCCCTACACGTGTCCTTTGATCTCCTTCTAGAGACCCCTCCTATCCTGCGGCGGAGAGGAAGCTGCGCTCCTGGCAAGGGCCTGCGGGGCCGGGCTTGGGGGCCCTTTCCCTGGGGTGTGACGCTGCAGGCCAGGGGTGCCACTGTGCGTCCCTGCAGACCCCGTCCAGTTCGTTGTGCGTTGTTTGGTTTCTAGGATGTACGTGTTGCTAGCTTTTGTTTTCTTTTTTAAAAATGGAAAACAGGATTAATGTAAATAGCGTTTTTGGGAAACAGATTCTAATCTGTCACGTATGTGACCACGTGGACTATTTTAAGGTGCTGATGCGACACTAATAAACCCGGGGAGCACTCCCAGGCCCTCCCTCGCCTGCTGTGTGATTCCTCTCGAGCAGCCTCGGCCCTCCATCCGTCCAGGCGCGGGCGCCGCCCGGTGTCCAGGCACCGCGGGCCGACCTTCCGAGGCCCCCACACGTCGCGGGGACCCAAGGGGACCGGGGGGGGGGGGTCGGGGCGCGGACAGCTGGGGGGCATCCCCGAGGCGTGCCCCTCCGGGCAACGCGAGGCCGGGACCCCTGCGCGGCCCCGAGATGAAGCTCCGGGTCATGGACGCCGGGGCGGGACAGCGTCCGCGTGGACAGCGGAAGCCCGGGCGGCCCCTGACGACTGAGGCCAGAGCGCAGGCGCGCCACGAGCCGGAAGCGGAAGCGGCCGGGCGGAAGCTTCCTTAGGCTCGGCTACGCCGTCTCGGGCCTTCCGGAACCGCTGCGGGCCCCGCCCCCTGGCCCGCCCCGCCCCCAGCGGGCCCGCCCCTCCTCCTCCCTCCCCTCCCCCGCGTACCCCCGCCGTAGCCAGCGGACCCACCCATCCCCGCCCCCCTGCGGAGTGTTACCCCGCCATTGGTGGGCCCCAGTTCTCCCGGTCTTCGTGCCCCCGATGTGTCCCGCGCCTCCCCATGACTCCCTCCCCTGACCCTCTGTCTTGTCCCCTGACCCCTGCCCTGCCACCCCTCCGCGGAGTGGAGACGGGCGGGCTGCCGTCTGCTGCGGCCCCGTCGCGCGTAGTCGTGCAGGTGAAGGGCACGGATCCTGGGCCCTGGGGTGTGGCCGGGCGTCGACGTGAGGTCACAGGGGTCTGGGAGAACCAGGCGGGGAGAGCTGCGTGGGGGCCCCTCCTTTCTCCCCTGGTCGTGCTGCCCGCAGGCAGAGTCCCGAGAAGCTGCCCATCCGAGGAGCTGGAGCCACGGTGGGAGAGGGGGCGTTCCTGGGGGAGGCTGGGGGGTAAGGGGCAGGGCGGTGGCTGCAGCCGCCCCGGCCTGGGGTGACCCTGCGGAGAGAAACGGATGCAGGAGCAGGGGGACCCTGGACACCCAAGGGGATGGACCTTTTTGAGGCTCACTGGCTGAGGTCACCCAGCACTGTCTGGCCAGTGGCTGGAAGCTGAGCCCAGTTCATTTCAGTCGCTCAGTCGTGTCCGACTCTGCGACCCCATGAATAGCAGCACGCCAGGTCTCCCTTTCCATCACCATCTCCCGGAGTTCACTCAGACTCACGTCCCATTGAGTCCGTGATGCCATCCAGCCATCTCATCCTGGGTCGTCCCCTTCTCCTCCTGCCCCTAATCCCTCCCAGCATCAGAGTCTTTTCCAATGATTCAACTCTTCGCATGAGGTGGCCAAAGTACTGGAGTTTCAGCTTTAGCATCATTCCTTCCAAAGAAATCCCAGGGCCGATCTCCTTCAGAATGGACTGGTTGGATCTCCTTGCAGTCCAAGGGACTCTCAAGAGTCTTCTCCAACACCGCAGTTCAAAAGCATCAGTTCTTCAGCGCTCAGCCTTCTTCACAGTCCAACTCTCACATCCATACATGACCACAGGAAAAACCATAGCCTTGACTAGACGGACCTTAATCGGCAAAGTAATGTCTCTGCTTTTGAATATACTGTCTAGGTTGGTCATAACTTTCCTTCCAAGGAGTAAGCGTCTTTTAATTTCATGGCTGCAGTCACCATCTGCAGTGATTTTGGAGCCCCCCAAAATAAAGTCTGACACTGTTTCCACTGTTTCCCCATCTGTTTCCCATGAAGTGATGGGACCGGATGCCATGATCTTCGTTTTCTGAACGTTGAGCTTTAAGCCAACTTTTTCGCTCTCCTCTTTGACTTTCATCAAGAGGCTTTTTAGCTCTTCACTTTCTTCCATAAGGGTGGTGTCATCTGCATATCTGAGGTTATTGATATTTCTCTCGGCAATCTTGATTCCAGCTTGTGTTTCTTCCAGTCCAGCGTTTCTCATGATGTACTCTGCATAGAAGTTAAATAAGCAGGGTGACAATATACAGCCTTGATGTACTCCTTTTCCTATTTGGAACCAGTCGGTTCTTCCATGTCCAGTTCTAACTGTTGCTTCCTGACCTGCATACAGATTTCTCAAGAGGCAGGTTAGGTGGTCTGGTATTGCCATCTCTTTCAGAATTTTCCACAGTTTATTGTGAGCCACAGAGTCAAAGGCTTTGGCATAGTCAATAAAGCAGAAATAGATATTTTTCTGGAACTCTCTTGCTTTTTCCATGATCCAGCAGATGTTGGCAATTTGATCTCTGGTTCCTCTGCCTTTTCTAAAACCAGCTTGAACATCAGGGAGTTCACGGTTCACATATTGCTGAAGCCTGGCTTGGAGAATTTTGAGCATTACTTTACTAGCGTGTGAGATGAGTACAATTGTGCGGTAGTTTGAGCATTCTTTGGTATTTCCTTTCTTTGGAGTTGGAATGAAAACTGACCTTTTCCAGTCCTGTGGCCACTGCTGAGTTTTCCACATTTGCTGGCATATTGAGTGCAGCACTTTCACAGCATCATCTTTCAGGATTTGAAATAGCTCAACTGGAATTCCATCACCTCCACTAGCTTTGTTCATAGTGATGCTTTCTAAGGCCCACTTGATTTCACATTCCAAGATGTCTGGCTCTAGATGAGTGATCACATCATCATGATTATCTGGGTCGTGAAGATCTTTTTTGTACAGTTCTTCCGTGTATTCTTGCCACCTCTTCTTAATATCTTTTGTGACCTTCCTCTGCCTGAGGGACCCAGGTAGCTGTGGGGACTTCGCCCCAGAGGTGCAGGCCAGCCGCCCAGGGGTCTGCAGATGGACAGCAGGGAGTGCTCGCTTAAGGCGCTCTTGAGGAAGAAGGCAGAGTCGCAGCCTTTCCAGGAGAAGGGGCAGCCCTCGGGGCCACCAAGTCCAGCGATGGCCTGGGGCCCACCAGGTGCCCAAAGCAGCAGTCAGCAGGAGCTGCAGACTCAGGACTGGGTAAGCTAGAGGGGGTTCCTCTCTGGAAACCTGGGTCCTGGCAGGGGAGTGTGGGTGGAGAGGGGGCCTCTGGAGCCCGGGGAGGGCCAGAGGGCATCTGATAACAGGCAGATGCTGGACTGGGGGCCATGCAGGGTGTCAGCATCCTCTCCCCCAGAGCCCGGGGTGGGCACCAAGGTGGGCGGGCACCAAGGTGGGCGCGCCTCTCCCAGCTGCCCGCAGCTGTGGGCGACCTACCTCTGCCGGCCACCCCAACCCCAGCTGCCGCCACATGGAGGGCGCCTGGCCAGGGGAGGCTCTGCACACAGCCGGGACGATGTCCTCCTGACCAGGTAGGTGGGCGGTCAGCAGGACACCTGTCCACCAAAATCATGACCGAAACGCTCCTGGAGGCCCTGCTTGGTGCTGGCCCCAGTGTGGAGGAGCCCATCTCACCCCAGCCGGCTGGGTGGGCTGCTGTCTGGTCACCGTGCAGCCCCGCGTGCACAGGGGGCAGCTTCCCAAGCAAAGGAAGCCAGGCCCCCAGAAGTTCCGGACGGTTCCCTGTGCGTCAGCGTCAAAGCCAGGCCTGATGGATCCAGGCTGAGGCAGGGTAGGCCCAGTGGCGCTCATGCGGCCGTGTGCTTGAACCCGTCTGCGGCCATGTCTGCAAGGCCCTGGGTTTCTGTGGAAAGGCGGGGGAGGAGGGAAGCGGGCTTTGGGTGCCATGCCAGCCGCGCCCCCGCCCGAAGCCAGCCACCGCTTGGCTTCTATGAGGCCAGTCTCTCGGGACAGGCCATCTAAGACATAAACACACAAGCATGTCGCCTGTCCGGGGCTAGGACTCCTTGGGAGGGGCCAGGGTGGGGCTTCTGTCTGGACGGGGGGCCTGCAGATGGAGGGGCCGGGCGACGCCTGGACAGGGGTGACCTGCTGCCTTTGCAGTTCCAAGAGGTGGGGGTGGCTGTCGGGGAGGGGTGCATGGGGACGAGGCCGAGAGGCAGCACAGCAGAGGGGTCCTGGGGGAGGCAGAGAAGGGGTGCAGACCCCTCTCCTCAGACTGCCAGGTTTCTGACTTGGGGCCAGGGAGTCCCACTGGGTCCCCTGCCTTGGCCGCCCTGTGGTACCCTCCTGCCTCTTCCCTCTGCTGCTCCCCGCCCTCGGGCAGCATCAGCCGTTGGGTGGCCCCGCGGGTGTGCTTGCTCACTCCGACTGTCCTGCTGCTCGTCCTCTCTGCCCCTCCCTGCTGTGCCCTGGCAGGGAAGCTCCTCCTCCAGTCTCCCCACGTCGGGACCTCGTCGTCTTTCTGGGACGAGCCGAGCTGACAGAGGTCGGCCCCCCAGTCCCTTCTGCCCCGGCCTTCCCGGCCCGAGCCCGCGCTGGCGGACACGTGCTCACAGGGCAGTGTCCTCGGGCTGAGGCCCAGGTCTGAGGAGACAGTCCCCCCTACAGCGACCGTCCCCAGACAGAGGGCCTCGCACAGAGGACCAGGCACGCCTGTGCCCGTCCGCCTCCCGGCAGGCCCACCAACATGGCTGCCGAGGACCCTGAGAAAGGCAAGAACCCATGGCACAGGATTGGGCGGGAGGACCGGCCTACAGGAGATAGCAACCCCTGTCCAGTGAGTGGCCTTGGGGCGGGCAGGACAGGGGGTCAGCTCTCAGCTGCGTGGTGGGGGGCGGCCGAAACACGAAGCTGCCCCCGTGGCCAGGCCCCAGCCCGCCAATGTTGCTATCAATTCTTAGTCCCTGCGGTAAACGCGAGGGAACAGCCAAGGGCACCAGACATTCTGAGATCTCTATCGTGAAAGAGAGCAAGACACCTGGAAAAAAAAAAAAAAAGAGTCGAAAAACCACAGTGCCAGGCGGGTCAGAGCCAAGCTGGAGGTGGGTCGCCGTCCCGTGTGGCCCGCGCCTTCTCAGAAGCGCTGGCCCAGCAGCCGAGCAGGGGGCATGGAGCCAGCACCGTGGGAGCCACGCGCCTGCACCCCGTCGGTGCCGGGGGTGCACTGGAGCCCGTCCACAGAGACGGTGCAGGAAGGGGTTGCAGGCGACTGCTTGGAAATGAGCAGCCCTTGCAGACACGTGCTGGGAGATGAATGAGTGAAAAGGCACGTTTGACAACAGGAGACTTGACAGGAGATAACGCAGACCTGCTTGAAGCTTTTAAACACCACAGAGCATTACCAAGAGGCTTGGCAACGGGCAGACACCATGTTCTTGGAGAGCACAACTCATTGGCACGGAGGGCTCTCCCCGGCGTTTCACAGCCCACTCAATAATGGTACAAATTGGTAAACATACATCGTCCCTTTCTTCAGTTGGGCAAACTGGTCGCATGGAAGAATAAACATAGGTGTAGCTCTAACAGGTGTGAATTCACATCACAAAGCTTCAGTCATTAAACTATAGTGTCCTGTCCTGTTATGAGTGACAGCAGAGCTGAATAGGAGATCTGGAAACTTCCAGTGTGTGCAGACACTTAGTGTAAACTGAAGATGCCATCCCAAACCTGTAAGGAGGGACGAGGGGCTGTGGGATCTTAGCCCCCTCGCCTGGGGAGGGACTGGTGCCCCCTGCAGTGGAACCGTGGTGTCTTAACCACTGGCCCACCAGGGCAGTCCCGTGGCTGTTTCGGTAAATGTTGAGACAGTGTGCAGCTGTCTAGAAGAAAGGGACTTGTAGGCACACCTCTCACTCAGTACCAGGATGAAGGTGTCGAAGTTTTAAATGCACAAAAAATAAACCATAAAAGTGTTAAGAGGCTTCCCTGGTGGTCCAGGGGCTAAGACTCCGTGCTCCCAGTGCAGGGGCCCAGGTTTGATCCCTGGTCAGGGAACTGGATCCCACATGCTGCAACTAAGACCCAGCGCAGCCAAATAAATAAAAACAGTCATTTTCAGAAAGTGGTAGAAGAAACCCTGGGAAGATCCCTCTGTGGGCATGGTGTGTTAGCCGCCCAGCCATGTCTGGCTCTTTGTGGCCCCATGGACTGTAGCCCTCCAGACTCATCTGTCCATGCAGTTCCCCAGGCAAGAATACTGGAGTGGGCAGCCATTCTCTTCCCCAGGGTATCATCCTCACCCAGAGACCGAGCGTGACTCTCCTACCTTGCAGGCAGGTTCTTTACCATCTGAGCCACCGGGGAGCCTATGACCACAGAAGCAGGGGCAGCCTTTCCAGTCAGGCCGTGCGGCCCCACGGACTGCAGCACACCAGGCTCCTCTGTCCTCGCTTGGATCTCCCGGAGTTTGCTCAGATCCGAGCCCACTGAGTCGATGATGCCATCCAACCATCTCATCCTCTGCTGCCCTCTTCTCCTCCTGCCCTCAGTCTTTCCCAGCAGCAGGGGACTCTCATTCTTCTCCAGCACCATAGTTGGAAAGCATCAGTTCTTCGGCGTTCAGCTTCCTTTATGCACCAGCTCTTAAATCCGTGCATGACTACTGGGAAAACCATAGCTTTGACTATGTGGATCTTTGTCAGCATAGTGATGTCTCTGCTTTGGAATACATTGTCCAGGTTTGTCATAGATTCCCTTCCAAGGAGCATCTCTGAATTTCCTGGCTGCAGTCACCATCCACACGGATTTTGGAGCCTAAGGAAACAAAAGCTGTCACTGCTTCCGCTTTTTCCCCTTCTCTTTGCCACGAAGTGATGGGGTCAGATGCCATAATCTTAGTTTTTTGAATGCTGAGTTTCAGGCCAGCTTTTTAACTCCTCTTTCACGCTCACCAAGAGACTCGAGCTCCTCTTCACTTCCTGCCATTAGAGTCGTATCGTCTGCTTACCTGAGGTTAATACCTTGCTGGCAATCTTGATTCCAGCTTGCGATTCACCTAGCCTGGTACTTTGCATGATGTGCTCTGCATATAAGTTAAAGAACTGAAGGAGATGGCAACCCACTCCAGTATTCTTGCCTGGAGAATCCCATGGATGGGGGAGCCTGGAGGGCTACAGTCCACGGGGTCGCAAAGAGTCGGACACATCTGAGCAACTTCACTTTACTTTCAAAACCCAACAACAACAAAAAAAACAAGAATTCAACTCAAAAATAGCTAAAAGGCTTGAATGGACACTTCTCCAAGGATGCACAAAATGGTCAGCAAGCACACGAAAAAAATGCTCAACATCATTAGTCCCAGGGCAGTGCAAATCAGAGCTGCAGTGAGACACCACCTCAGTCTTGTTAGGATGGCTATAATGATTTTTTTAAAAGGACAAGTGCTGGCAAGAGTGTGGAGAAACTGGAAGCTCACGCACTGGAGGGAGAGTGAAATGGTACAGTCGATGGAGTTCCCTCAGAAAGTGGAGCACAGGAGTGTGGTGTGACCCACAATTTCAGTTCTGCGTAAACAGCTGAAAAAAATCCAAGGCAGAGAAACAAACAGATACTTGTATATCCACGTTCTCGGGGGGATGCACTGGAGAATAACCAGAACCTAGAAGCAACCCAGGTGTCCTTGGACAGACGAAGGCGGTGAAAACATAGAGCAGAGCGTAACTCAGCCCTCCAAAGGGAGCGCGCTCTGACACAGGACACGGCGTGGGCGGGCCTTGAGGACGTGGTGCGGAGTGGGGTAAGCAGAGCACAGGACAGACGGGCCCACGCGCGGGCTCCCTCAGGGTGTCAGCTTCAGAGAAAGAGAGTAGACGAGTAGGGCGAGGGCTGGGCAGGGCTGGGAGTGAGTGTGTCGTGGGGACAGTCTCGGTTTGGGCGATGGAAAGCCCTGGACATCTTGGTGATGGTTGCACAACAGTTTGGATGTGCTTATGCCAGTGAGCTGTACGCTTAAAAATGGTCAAAGTGGCCGATTTTACGTTACGTGCATTTTATCACAGTAAAAAAAAAAACAAAGGGAGGGAAAGAGAAGGAGCAAGAGGTCATCTGACGGGGCATGACGCAGGGAGCAGTGGGGAGCCAAAGAAACTCCCCCGGGCCCAGAGGTGGCGCTTCCTGGAGCCCGTCCCCGCCCTGAAGGAAGGGCTGGTAAACGAGCTGGCCCCGGGGAGTTAACTGAGGACACAGCCCAGCGGCTCAGATGAATGGTGGGCGGGGAATTAGGGCTGGAGGCCGAAGGGAACTTGAGCGCAAGTTCCAGGACAGGAGAGAGGCTGAGTGAGGCCGAGCTGGCCCTGCAGGGCTCGGGGCCAGTCTGGGCTGGACGGATGCCCTGGGCAGCTGGGGCCAGCAGGTTGCATAGGAAACAGCAAGACTGCGAGGAAGCCCCAAGTCCTGCCCCGACAACCCCCACCACCCAGACAAAGGACCCGCGTGAGGCTCAGAGGGCCACCTGACACAGCGGACAGCAGGCGGGCCGTGGGCACACACATCACGCGCGCACACGCCACACGCACACACATGCCTGCAGGAGAGGCAGATGGTCCCCCGGAGGCACAGGCCTTTCACAGAAAGGGAGCCAGAAAAAAGTGAAAGGTATTTGATATCAGGGCAATAGATGAAACTCATGAAGATGCGGGAGGCCAGAGCATTGGCAAGACGCGCGGGGACCCGGCGCCCCTCGGATGACAGAGCCCCAGGGTGGCCCAGGTCGGGCCTGCGGAAGGCCAGACGCCAGCCGCCCCCCAGGAGCACGCGGCCCAGACCGCCGTGCCCCTCCCCAGGTGAGGGCTCGCGCGGCTCCCATGCTGCGAGCAGGCAGTGCCACTCGCGGGACGAGCCCCCGGAGCCCGCCTGCCGGAAGCGCTCTGTGCCCCTGGGCTCCGGTCGCACAGCCCGGCCTCCGCGGGCGTGGGCTTGTCAAGGAGCCTGCCCGGGACCAGGTCAGCACAGTTTCTTGGGGGAAAGACTGGGAGCAAGTATGGCACTGTTCATTTTGGATCATGGATTCCCGGGTTTTAAAATACACTTTCCTGTGCGTGTTCTCAAGTGGCTACCGTCCCAGTTTTGAACAAAACGTGTGCCTGAGGCAGGCTGGGGCGGGACAGCCCTTCCACTGGCAGGGCCTGGCGAGCAAGGTCTCCCTGCAGTGGGCACAGGCCTCCCCCCACCTGCGGCGACTCGGCTGCCCCAAGCACAGCCAAGGCCAGTGTTACCCGAATCCCCTGGGGCGGCAGCACGCACACGGCAGGGGCGTCACCATGCAGTCTCGCCTGGTGGGGGGATAGCAGAGACCCTGAACCCTGCTGATCTGAATCCATGTCACAGAGGGCTTTTCAGAACCCTGAAGAGACTAAGAGCAAAGGAAACTCTAAAGTGGGCCCAGACCTTCCCTAATGAGGGTTCGTGGGTAGGTGTCCATGTGCCCAAGAAGCGAATCCTCTGCGTCGATGCGGTCCTCGCAGCCCAGAGCGTCACCCTGGCACCCGTGTTGGCTGATGAGGCGGGGAAAGGAGAGGAGCGATGCCCTCTGACTGAAGCACAGGTTGAAAAATCCAGAAGTAGATCCAACCGCGCGGCAAACTCCGCGACCACAGAAGGCAGCCCCGTGCAGGACTGCAGGGCCTCCGCCCTCCTCAGCCCTGCCGACTGCAGGGCCTCCGCCCTCCTCAGCCCTGCCCCCAGCATCCAGGAGGGCGCACAGCACATAGCAGGTGCTCAGTGACCATGCCCTGAATAAACGGACTTGCATGAACGCAAGAAAACTGTGGCCCATGGATGAAGTGATTGGAAATCTCCTAGTCATGTTCTGAGCTTCCCTGGTGGCCCCGTGGTTAAGACCCTGCACTTCCACTGCAGGAGGCGAGGGTTTGATCCCTGCTTGGGGAGCCACATGCCAGCAGTGTGGCCAAAAAGATTTTTTTTTTAAAGCAAAAAATATTTTCTTCATTAGCAAAAGGAGGAAGATCACATGATTATTTCAGTGGGTTAGAAAAATAATGTTGATATATTCCAGTCTCCTTCCTTGGGAGAAAAAAATAAAAAACTGTCCATTCTTAATAGGTAGGAAGAAATGGACATTTCTGTAACCTGGTGAAGGGGCGCCAGAGAGCCCTCCGCGGTCGTCTTTCCCAAAGCGGCAGCTCGGCCGTCACCGTGATGCTGCTGAGACAGCTCATGGGGCTTGCACCAAAGTCGGGGCTGCGAGGACCGCATCAAAGAGAAAAGATACGCAGTCACCTGGTGGTGGTTCTTCAGTGGCTAAGTCATCTCTGGCTCTTTGCGACCCCATGGACTGCAGCACGCCAGGCTTTCCTGTCCTTCACCAGCTCCTGGAGCTCGCTCAAACTCTGTCCATCAAGTCGGTGATGCCATCCAACCATCTCATCCTCTGTCGTCCCCTCCTCCTCCTGCCTTCAATCTTTCCCAGCATCAGTAGCTTGGAACAGTAATAAATATTCTCATCCCAGTTTCTGTAGGTCAGGAAGCTGGGAGTGGCTTAGTTGGGTGGCTTTGGCTCAGAGCCCCTTGTGAGGTTATTCCAAGACACCAGAGAGAGATGCAGTCACAAGGAAGCTCGAGAAAAGCTGAAGGTGCCTCCCCGGTCTGGCTGGCAAGTCAGTCCTTGATCCCTGTTGCTGGCTGAGCAGCCCTTGGAGACCTGGGTGAGCGGGCACCACAAGTTTCAATGGCATCACAAGACTGGGAAGTGAGCGCCTCTGAACAAGTGGAGGGGACGTGGGCTAGAAACAACACCCGATCGAGCCAGAGGAAGGGGGCAGGGAAAGGCCCTGACATGGGCAAGGCCAGCAAAGCCGGAGACACAGCGAGTCAGAGGCAGCCGTCGTCAGAGTGGGCTGCAAAGGGCGCCCCCCCCCCCCCCCCGCTCCGACACACGCAGACGGCGCAGGGGGAGCCTGGGGTACTCTCGCGGCGGGAGGAGGCAGACTGCGCATGGTCTGCGTCAGTTCAGAGGCGCGTTGCTGCCAGGCGCGGCCAGCCACCATGGGCTCCAGGGGCAGGGTGGGTGGGAAAGGAGCAGACAGCGGGGTGCCCGTGTGAGGGGCTCCCTTTACTGAGGGCTCAGAAATGTGCAGAAGGAAACTGCGGTTGCAGAGTTTGGAAAATCGGAGATTTGAAGTTGTTTTTTTTTACCTGGAAAAGAAACCAGGCAAGAGTTTTAAAACAGAAGAGCAGGGCCTGGCTCGCCTGCTCTGAGCAGAGAGTGTTGCGTGGCGCTGGGATGGATGCTGGCCGGGGGGCTCGAAGCCTGCACAGACTGTCCAGGTCGAATCCTGGAGTTTAATTTCCCCGTGGGGAACACACTTTTCAGTGAGTAATATTGGGGTGACCGGCCATCCATCTAGACCCCCCGACTCGTCAGACACACACACACACACACACACACACGAGCTGCAAGTTAAAACCAAACGCAGAAGTGCCGGGAGAACGGGAACGGGAGCCGTGCTGAGAGTCCAAGGGGGAAACGCCCGAGCAAACCCTAACGTAAAACCCCAGCAAACCTGACTGCTGTGTGTGAGGCTGGTACAAAGACGCAATGGAGGTGCAGGACGGTCTGGGAAAAATACTTGTAACATTTAGAACATACAAATGTCTACCAACCAAACGTGTGAAGAGATGCCTGAGAGCAAAGAGAAGACAGTTTAAAACTGAGGAGAAAAGTACATTGAGTCTGAGGACATACATAGTTCATTAAGAAGAAACGGGGGCTGCCCCGGTGGTCCGCTGGCTAAGACTGCGTGCTCCCAATTCAGGGGGCCAGTTTGGATCCCTGGCCAGGACCTATTAATAGACTCCACAGGCCACAGCTAAAACTGGGCACAGCCAATATAAATAAATACTTAATAGAAAAGAAGATGGGCACTAAACACGGAAACAGTGGCAAAAATGACAGAGGTGGTTGATGGCGTGAGGACTATTCTGCTTTAATGGTTTTTCAAAAAACCAACTTTCAGTCACTGTCCATTGTATTTTCTTCCATTCTGATTTACTCACCAGTCTTCCCTAATTCTCCTTTTAAACTTTGAGAGGACCTCTTTCGTTGTTGTTTTTTCCTAGCTTCTTTAATTATTTGCTCGGTCCCTTGTTCCAGGGCTTTTCCCCTAATTTTCCAGCATTTAAAGCTGCCCTGTGTCCTCAGAGGCAGCGCTGGCCTCCCTCATGGCTGGTGGGAGTCCTCCTTGTCCCCTCCTGAGAATCGGGTCCCCTTCCGCTCCGGCTTCCGTGCCCGTGGGAGCTCCTGGTGCGGGTTACCAGGCAGGCCCACGAGGGGGTCTTTTCTGCCCATGGCCTGGGGTGGCCGCTGTTGGTGACGGTCGTCCTGTCGGTGAGCACAGGGGCCCCTGTGCGTGCCGTCAGGTCGCTCCACTCCGTAATGCCCGTCTCTCCTCGTAAAGCTGTGCGCCACTCTCGATACCCCACGTGAGCACAGAGCTGAGAAGAGCCGCCCTGAGGGCTCAGTGGAGGCTCCTGTCCCAGGAACGCGTGCTCGCTGCCTTCCCCCGTCCGCAGACACCTGCCTCTCCGCAGGTCCTGCTCCCCAGCGACCCTGGCCCGGAGCCGAGCGTGGGCAGCTTCCCTCCACCGAGACCGTCACCTCTCAGACAGCTACTGCGTCTCCTGGAGGTGACGATGGCGCCGTCCCGTCCCTTCTGCATCTTCTGACCCCTCCCAGACTTCCAGCACAGCTGTGGCCCTTGTCTCACAAACGACCTGGCGCCCCGGGCCCCGGCTGTCGCTCCCGCCGGGTGGGCTGGGGCCCCTCCCTGCCTCTGGCAGCTCCTCAGAAGGCCCCGCAGGTACTCAGTTCCAACTGGACGGTCCTGAAGGTACTCTGTTCTGCCTGCACACCTGGGTGGGTGGCAGTCCTAGCGCGAAGTCGCCCTCCTGCAGGAGTTTGGGGCCTTGGGTTCTCCCAGCGCTGGGAGCTCCTTGCCCCCCCACGTGCCCGTTTCTCTCCGCCTGGTTCTCAGATGTCCCCCACTGTCTCCCCTCAGTCCTGTGGGAGCCCTTCCAGCCTGGAGCCTTGCCCCTTGGAGGGGGTGTGTGCGTGCGCACGCCCGAGTCATGCGCGCGCCCGTGTGCGTGCGCGCGCGCGCGCGTGTCTGTGCGCGCGGCCCCTCTGTTCTCTCTGAACGCTGTTGTTAGCTGTCGGGCCTGCACGCCTGGCTCTCCCTTTCCTCGCGTTTCCTCGCCTTGGCTTTGGGGTTTGTTGCCGGTCCCGTCGCTAGTCTTTGCTGTGACGATGCTCTGTGACACACGGCTTGGCGGCAGACTTCTGTCCGTCTGCTCACAGGCTGAGGTCGGTGGGTCGTCCCGTGCCTCTCACCACCGGAGGTCTCCCCTGGAAGGCTGTGCTCGGGTGGACACACGGTCACAGGAGGCCCCCCTCGGGCCGCGTGGGCAACCCCCGTGCGCCACCAGCATCCTCGGACCCGCCCCACTTCAGGGGGAACGCCTGTGACGCCGCCTTTGGCGCCGTGGGCCTCGGTCACGGCGGCGGGCTGCCCGCGCAGCAGCCCCTCTTTGCTCTGTCCTCTTCTGTCTCACAGTCCGTGGGGTCCAGGAGGCGGCGGGAGGGGGAGGTGGCATGCTTCCTCCCACTCCCGTCGGAGCCTCTTGGGCCCGGCCGGGGCTCTCCCCTGTGTTTCTCGTCCGTGGAGGCTGCCCTGTCTGCACCCAGGGGCGGGCCCGTGGGCTGGCTGGAGGCCCCGTGTGCCGGGGGCAGCCTCGCCAGCAGTCGCGAACGTCGCGGGGTGATCGGGCAGGCTTCTGGCTGCTCTGCACTGGACGCCCCGGCTCTGTAGGGCTCTTCTCGGCTGGTCTTTTTCCCCAGAAAGGAGCCCTCCCCTCTCCTAGGTGGAGAGGTTGTTTAGCCAGGCTGCCAGGGTTCTTGATGTAGAGCGGGAAGAGGGGCTGGGGACTTCGCTTTATTCTTTTCCTTTTTTTTGCTTAAAAAACAGAAATGCATTGGTTTTCGGTCTGGAGGCAAGAAGGTCAAACTCTGTGTCAGCTGGGCTGGCTCCTCCTGCTGGCCGAGCCTCTCCTGGGCGGGCCTCTCTCCCTTCTCCTGTGTTGCTCACGCTATCCTCCTCCTGTGTGTGTTTCTGGCTCCAAGCATCCACTTCCCCCACCACACCCTGACCATTTTGAAGTGGTGTTAAGTGGTGTTAAGCACTGGGTTGGCCAAGAAGCTCGTTTGGGTTTTTCTGTCCCGTGGAGAACCCCGAATGAACATTCGCTCACCTCACCGTGAAGACTGCAGCAGCTTCCATGCTGCAGCTCTGAAATGCTGTCCACGTCAAACCGCACCCGCCCCTCCCCAAGCCCGGGCAGCCGTGGTGCCGTGCTCCGACTGCGAACCTGGCGACTCCAGGTAGCTCCCGCGAGTGGACCACACGAGACCTGCGTTCTCTGCGCCCGCGTCTCCGAGGTTCACCCACGCTGCAGCTTACGCAGTGTCTTTCCTTTTTAAGGCTGGATGTTACTCCGTCGTATGGACGGGCCACACGAGGCTGATTCATTCATCCGTTGATGGGCATTTGGGTTGCAGCCACTTGCTGGCTACTGTGAACAGTGTGGCTCCAAACACGAGTGCAGAAATATCTCTTTGACTTGCTTTCCATTCCTTCCGACGTATACCCAGAAGTTGGATTGTTAGGTCATATGGTAGTTCTATTTTTAGGTTTTTGAGGAATGGGGACTGAGTTTGTCTTAATCCTCCTTTTATTTTTAGCATGGCACCTACCCCAGCCCCCATGGCACTCTGAGGGTGACCTCCTGGACCCTGCAGGGAGGCAGCCAGCTGGCCCCTGGCTGGGCAGAGTGGGAGGGGCTCTGGAGCCCTTCAGGGACAGCCCACCTGGGCAGGAGCGGGGGTGCGGGTCCTGCAGGGTGCCTGCGGGCCTGTCCCGTGTGCCTGTGGAGCCCTGAGTGTCGTCTCCCCTAACGCCTCTCTGTGGGCATTTTGGAGGGGCCTGGGACGAGACTGACTTTTGGGCCCCGTCTTACTCGAGGCACCCACAGTCTGACTTCCTGTTCCGGGGGCCTCCCCAGAGGGTGGGCCGACTGTGCCCAGCTAGGAAGGGGCACTAGCGGAGGGCTACGACCTCTGCTGTAATGGCCCCCAACATCCAGGGGGCCAACCCACACACAGGGAAGCGGGACAGGTGCTGGCCTGGGTGTCCAGGCGCCGAGCGGCTGACGAAAGCCACACACAGCCCCAGAGCTGTGCTGAAGCTCTGCCCGCCCGCCGGCACTGCGGTGGCTGTGTGGAGCGCAGAGGGCTGGCGGGTGCGGGACCCCGGGTGCGGCCGGCGCAGACCCCTGCCTTGTCCCCCCAGGTGTGCGAGCCGCAGGACAGCTGGCGCCGGAGCCGCCGCCGCTGGAGCGTCAGCATAGATGAGCGCCGGAGGCTGGCTGTGCTGCTGGGCCGCAGCGAGAAGCCGGGCGTCGCGGGGGCGCCCCCCTCCTGCAGGGTGCGGGGAAGCGCGGGAGCGCCGGGCCCCGCCCCTCCCCTCCGGGCCCGGCCCCGCCCCTGACCCCGCCCTCCCCGCAGGACCTCGCGCGGATCGTGGCCCAGCTGGTGTCCGAGGACGTGGACAAGGACGTGCTCTTCCCCCACCCGCCGAGGTCCTCCGAGTCCACCAACGCCTTCCAAGCCTTCCTGGTCCGGAGCAAGCCTTTCTGGCACAACGTGGCTCTGGAGGCCCCGGCCTCGAGGTCGCCGCCCTCCTAAGAGCCGACTCAGCCCAGCGTTCTGTCTTCCGGTGTCTTTCCTGCGGGTGCTGGGGAGGCGGGCCCTGCGCCCGCCCTGTAGCCCTCCAGGCAGCCGCGACCAGCCCGGGATACGGAAACAGGCCTGGGAGGACGTCTGGCTGGCCCCTGCTCAGGACACTGAGCCTTGGAGGTCCCCTCTGGTTGGGGTGACTGGTACCAGCCCAGCCTCCAAGAGGCCACCTGGAGGGTCCGGGGACAGGGTAGAGTGGCCCTCCAGGATGGGCCCGGGGCTGCCAGCAGAGGGTGCCCGTCCCCCGCAGGGCCTTCCTCCTGGGACCAGCAGCGGTGGGTGGCCTGGGAGGGCGTGAGGCTCCAGCAGCTCCCCTTCCGGGCCTGCTTCACGGACAGCTGTCGGCAGCCCAGGTGGAAGGGGTCTGAGCTGGGGAGCCTGGCCCCTGAGGCGACTGGGCACCTGCCTGCCCGCTCACGGGCTACAGTCCATAGGGTCGCAAGAGTTGGATGTGACTGAGGCAGCTGAGCAGGTGTGCATGCGGGCAGTGTGTGGAGCAGTGAGGGGGGGCCACTCTCGCAGCAGGGTGGAGGTTTGGATGTTTGAACTGCTTGGTGCTGGCTCCACCCAGCCCAGGAGTACCCGGTCCTGGGCAGGCCCACAGGGAGGCGAGGTGATGTGGAGGCCAGAGGCCACAGGGGCCAGGGCAGCTCCCACACAGAGGGAGGCTTCCTGGAGGAGGTGGCGCTGTCCCTTCTCTGCACAGGGAGCGCGCAGGTGGACGAGGGCCCCGGAGGAAGGGTGGGAGAGGCCTGGGGTAGCTGTGAGGAGCTGGCCCTGGCCTGCCATGGTGTCTGCCTTTGCCTCAAGCTCGGGGGTGGACAGGCGGCTTCTGAGCTGCAGGTGACAGTGACATGGGGCTGCATTTGGGGAGACCAGGCTGGCAGCAATGGGAGGTGGGAGAAGGGGAGCAAGGAGGGGGTCACAGGAGCCCAGCCCCAGGGCGGCAGGAGGCTGGCGTTGGGCGGGTCATCTCCTGCACTTGGTGACTAACTGACGGCTAGGGGCTGATGGGGGCAGTGGGTTGGAGGGGGGCTTTGGGCAAAACGAGGTGGTCCACCCCACCCCCAGGCCCAGGATGTGGGTAGTTCCCGAGTTCTGGCCTCGCTTGCTCAGAGAGCCGGCTGCTGAGATGAACCTAGCTGCCCATCCCAGCCTCCTGCTCTGCTTTATCTTAAGGCTCAGCACAGGTTCCTCCTCCAGGAAGCCGTCCAAGATCACACAGCTAGCCCCCCCAGGCTGCACTCTCTGAGGTCCCCTGAGTGTACTCTTGTTCTAGGCCTGTGGATTTCTCCGAATCCCCAGGGTGCGTGGAAGGGCCCAGGGACTGTGGGCATGGTGAGTGAGAGTATGGTGGGGTGTCGGGAGAGGAGTGGAGTGAGGTCTGGACAGGGCCCCGGGGGCCTCATGACTTTCTCCTCCTCCTCAAGGACCCCTGATAAAGTGGGGGGCAGGTGTCAGGGGCCAGAACCTGCTCTGGGCCACTCTCCATGCCGGCTGGGAGGGCTCCCTCCAGCCCAAGCTGAAGTGTCGGCAGTTAAGACAGAGGTGGCAAGTGCTGTGAGTCCTTTGCCCCAGAGGCCGCAGAGGACCCCACATCTTCACTGAAGACCTGGGCCTTGCTGGGCTCTCCCGGCCACGTCTCCTGGTCTCGCCTGGGGGTTCTCCATAGGCCACGGTCGGTGGTGTGGGTCCAGCCTTGGGCTGGCTGGCCCGCTGCCCTGCAAGCGGTTTCAGGGCCTCTTCTTTGCACCAGTCTCCCCCTGACCACCCGGTGCTCCCCACCACAGCAGCAGCAGCAGCAGCCGTGGGGGGCCTCGTGGGGACCAGCAGGCAGCCTGTGGCCCTCAGTCGTGCCTGGAGCCTGGGGGCAGCTGACGGTGCCTGGAGACGGCTTTGTTGTCACCCTGGGTGTGTGGGTCTCCTCTTGCCGCCCTAACAAGATTCCGCAAGCTTGGTGTCTTCATGCAAATTCATGGACGTTAGATTCTATAGAAAGCCGGAATGGACCTCACTCAGCTAAAAGTGGGGTGTGGGCAGGGCTGCCTTCCTCCTGGAGGCTCCAGCCTTTCCAGCTTCTTAGAAGCTGCCCACTTCCCTTGGCTCTCGGCCCCTTCCTCCGTCTTCAGAGCCGCAGAGGAGCCCCGTTCTTCCGCCTCTTCCTCCACGTTCAAGGACCCGTGAAGATGTCGGGCCACCTGAATGACCCAGGATATCACTTCAAGGTCACCTGGTTAGCCACCGTAACTCCTCCCTTGCCGTGTAGCCCAGTATGGTCGCAGGTTTGGGGGAAAATGTTGACATCTTTAAGGGAGGGGCACTCTGCCTTCCACAGGGGCCCCTGGCACTGAGTGGGTGGGGGCTGGGGATTGCTAAACATCTCAGGCGCACTGGACAGCCCCTCACTGCTGAGAACGATCAGGCCCCAAATAGCACCAGGGGCCTGTCTGGGAACCCCCGGAAGAGAGGAGAGAGAGCCTAAGGGAGCCTGGCAGCCTGGATGAGAGGAGGCGGCCTGGGAGCAGACAGGTCAGGCAGCACCCTCTGGTTGGGACGCCACCCGTCACCGCTGACAGTGGGCAGTGCAGGGTGCCTTTACTCCACTTCCCTCCCTGAAGGCACCTCCCCAGACTCACAGGGACACCCCCAGGCAGAGAGGATGCCCCTGCACTGCGTGCCCTCCTTGCACCCTGGCACCCGTCTGTGCTCGAGGGTCAGGGGGACTCAGAGCAGGAGCAGAGGCCGCTCTGGACACCTCAAACAGTAAGGGGTGCACCCAGCCGAGTTTGCAGGGCGCAGGCCCCCGGGCCAGCAGGGTACCTGAG
This sequence comes from Ovis canadensis, assembly GCF_042477335.2. Lineage (NCBI taxonomy): Eukaryota > Metazoa > Chordata > Mammalia > Artiodactyla > Bovidae > Ovis > Ovis canadensis. The sequence goes on from NC_091262.1 coordinate 83,209,739, forward strand.
CCGTGTGGCCTCCCAAGGGCTGCAGACACTCAGTGCCCAGTGTTGCCCGTTGAGAAAAATGACTTCATTGGCTTTGCGAGAATACTTGCTCACTATTCAGCAATAAAATAAAATAAAAAAATCTCGCCTACAATTTCATCACCGAGGGGAACGCTGTTAACGTCAGGTGAGGGTGGTTCCGACAGTTCTAAGGGCCCAGGCAGAGAAGTGAGGGTACATGGAACCACAGAATGACTGCAGAATTCTTTCAAATTTTTAAAAATTTACGGGGAAACACGGTGCTGAAATTAGATGAACGCTTCTGCATCCGAAGTTCACAAGATTCTCTCGATTATTTTTAGAAATTACAGCAAACGTTGAGAGCCGGGTGTTGACTGGGTTTGTGCGACGCCCGTCTGCCTGCTGCTGGGTTTTGGACGGTGAGGGGCGCTGGCAGCTCTGTGCCTGTGCCCTGGCCAGTGCCGCCGTGCCCTGCCGTCCACGGCCCCTGCTCCTGGGCGGCGAGCTCCCCAGCCAGCACTCCCCTGGCTTCGTGTTCGTTACAGCCTTATTGGCTGCCCTGAAGGTCAGCTTTCACATTTTTAAAGAGCCTTATTTCTCAGGTTCTTCTAGGCTTAAAAGTGCTTGCCCAAGGCCTTTAGACTCTCACGGCGGCTCCCAAGGGCGCCTGTTCACCAGTGCCCTCACTGTGGTCACCCTGTGCTCCGACCCTCATCGCTCTCGTCTTCAAGGCCTCAGCTGTCCTGTCTAGCATCTCTTCCCTGCTCCCCACTGGACGGCACCCTCTGCAGGCCGGGGCAGGATTCTTTGGTAAAGTGTTCTCGGCCTCCTGACTTGGTCTTCAGGTCTCAAACGTTGCTGCGGAGAACAGGGCCAGCTTCTGTCCTTGCTGCGCGTGACACGGTTTTTCTGAAGAGCATCTCTCTCATCTCTGAGGCTGAGTGAGCAGGCGAGGTCGGCTCCGTGCGGCTCGCCTCGCTGTGGTCCTGGGGGCTCCCAGGTGATGCTGGGGAGAGCGGCCTGTGGTGGGTCTTCTGAGCCTTTTTCTAACCGTGCCTCCTGCGCCCTGTGCCCCCCCACCGGGGCCGCTGGCCTCCACGTGCTGCTGCCCCCATCCCTTGGCAAGTGGCCGCCAGGGCCAAAGGTCAGCTCAGGTCACCCGGAGCCCTGCAGGCCCTGCACAGGGACGCTGCCCTGTCCAGTGGCCTCTGGACCTTTCCCCCCACCGTTAGGCTCCCATGGGCCCCTCCCTCACCAGTGTCCCTGCCTCTCTAAACAAACAGCGCCCCCGCCGTGAGCGCTTGCCCCCTGACCCTTCTCGCCACTTTGTCTTCAAGGCCTGAACTGTTATAACCCTTCCCTGCTTGCTGCTGGACAGACTGCCCCTCCCCGCCCCCAGCATCTAAAGTGTGTGGCTTTGAAGTGGGTGCTTAGCAAGTGAGTGATGAAACGGCTGTTCTAATTGCTTGGTCTCGCCCCAGACCACCTCTAGGCCTGCCCGGGTTAGTCACTGCCACCCCGGGCCCCGCTTCCTGTCCTGGCAGCGGCGGGACCCTGGCCTGCCGCCTCGGCTCACATCTGCTCTTGCTCTGCTGTCTTGTCAGCCTAACGTCTGACCTCGGATCACGGGGCTCCTGTGGAGGCGACTCCGTCGCCCCTCGCCCCCGCTCCCCACTCTTTCTGCGGCCCTTGTGGTCTGGGACAGGGCCGCCCCGTCCCACGTGGCACGCCCTCGGGGCTCCTTCCTGAACGTCTCCTTTGCCACTAAATGCAAGAATTTCGAAGTCTTCTGCAAGGTGCCTGGGGCCTGTCGCCGTGCCTCTGAGCTGGTGTGAGGTCTGGGCCCTGCCTGCAACCCCCCTTGTTGGTCTGGAGAGGGGAAAGCAGTGTGAAGCCGGCAGAGGAGCGGGGCTTAGCAGACGTCGCTCTGCTTTGGGAGGGGGAGACGTGGAACCCAGCAGCGTGCCTGAGACTTCCAGGGAGAGGCAGCCCTGTCCGCCACTCGCCCCCATCCCCCACCGTGGCCCGAGGAAGGCAGCCTCCGCCCTTCCGCGCTTCTCCCCGCGGCAGGCGGGGGTGCTGCAGGTGGATGCCACTCTCAGGGGGACAGGAGCAGGCGCTTTGCAGGCGGGAAATGTGGGGTTCTGTGCTGCCTGGGCATTGATCCGTGGTTTTTACTGTTTGGTCAGCTTGTTGGGTGCTGGTGGATGGAGGCTTCATGGTACAGCTTCGCTGTCCAGAGGAGGAGACGCAGCTCACTGAGTTAGGATGGGCTGTGGGGAGGGGGACGTTCCTGCCCTCCCCTTAGGGGGGCCTGCCTGAATGGCCTCAGCGCTGAGCTCCTGCCTTCTAGCCGCCCTCAGTCTCCACGACGTGCGGGGCCTGGGGCCTGTCCTGGGCTCTGTCCCCTCGCGTCCCACAGGGATGTCCCCAGGCAGATGAGGCAGTCACCCTGGGGCCCTCACCTCCCTCCTCTGGCCCCCGAGCAGCGGGCTGGTCCAAAAGCCCCACTGGGCCCGCTACTGGCCAGCCGGGCCGCCCCCTCCACCCTCCGCTTTCTCCTGCGGGCAGTGCCCGGGCCACCGCCATCCTCAGACTTAAGCCCACACAGCGTGGCAGGTCCTGCCGGGCCTGCGGAGGGCAGGCCGGTGCCTCACCCACGGCCCTTCCACCTCGCTGTCCTCGCACGGACCGCCAGCCGCCCCGCCGTACCCCCGCCAGGCCCCCAACACCGCCCCCCGCCCCCACCATCCGCGTCGGGGCCCCCCCCCCCGCCCCGCTCCCGGGCGGGGCCTCCCAGAGGGTACCCTGGGCACGGCCACCCGGCCCCTTGGCCGGTCTCTCGGGCCGCAGCCCAGTGCGGAGGTGCCCGCGCGGAGGTGGGATGGGGACCCGCCGCCGTCCGGGCGGGGCCGCGGGGCAGGGCCGGGGGCAGGGACAAAGACCCCGGGGCCGGGCGCGGGCGGCGGGCGCTCGCGGGCGGCGGAGGCCGGGCGCGGGCAGCGGGGGCGCGGGGCGCGCGGGCGGCGGCGCCGGGGGCGCGCGGCGCGGGGCGGGGCGCCCGGGAAGCGGCCCCGCGGGGGGCGCGGCGGCGCCCAGGCCCCTCCCTCGCGCGGCCCCTCCTCTTCCTCTCCCGCCCGCCCGCGGCCTCGGTCCCTGCGCGGCCTCGGCGGCCTCGGCGGCGGCGGCGGCGGCGGAGCAGCGCGGCCCCTTTAAACCGCCCGCCCCCGCGCCCGCGCCCGCGCCGCGCCGCGTCCTCCCGGCCGCCCGCGCCGAGCCCCGCGCCCGCCCGGCCCAGCCCGCGGCCCCCGCCGCCGCCGCCGGACATGGCCGCCAACATGTACAGGGTCGGAGGTAAGGCCGCCGCCTGTCCGCCGCCGCCGCCGCCGCCTTTATGCGCCGCGGCCGGGCCTCCGCCGGGCCCCCGCCCGGACCCCCGCCCCGGGCCCCGGACCCCCGCCCCGGGCCCCCCGGACTCCCGGCCCCCGGCCCGGCCCCACCGTCTCTGCCCCCCCCCCCCCCCCCCGGCCGGCCTCGGTCCGAAACCGCCGCCCCGGGCCTCGCCATCCCCCGGCCGCTCTGCACCCCGCGCCGCGGCCCCCGCCCGCCCCCTCCCCGTTTCCCTCCCCGTTTCCCTCCCCCGCCCCCGCCCCCCAGTCCGGTCCCCTCCCCCGCCCCGCCCCTCCCCCACTGCAGGCCGGCCTGCCGGGGCATCCCCCCTCCCCCCGGCCGCCCGCACCCCTCGTCTGCACCGCACCCCGTCTCCTCCCCCCTCCATCGTTTCTGAGCGGCCTGCCCTCCACCCCCACCCCGGCCCGGCCACGCTCACTGCGGCCCGAAAGGGCCCCTGGGGCCGCCCCGCTGGAGCCGGCGGGGACAGGGGCCGAGCTGGGGAGGTGAGGGGGGGCTGTGCCCACCTGTTGGGGGCGGCCTGTGGTCTGTGAGGAGCTGTGGGGGATGCCAGCACCCTTCTGTGCGGGGGCCTGGCCTGAGCCCCGCGCCCCCAGCGGAGCGGAGCACGTGGTGCAGGAGGCCCGGCTGCCCTCCGGGGGTGGGGGGCTCCGGGGCCCAGGGATGAGGAGGGCCCACGGTGTGCCCGGGGGGGGGGGGGGGGAGGGGCTCAGATCTGGGGTGCGGGCCATGTCCCCCCCTGGAGCCCAGGACCGCTGAGGGCTTGGGCCTGGAGTATGCTTAGGGGCTGTGTTCTGGGGGATTTCCTCTCCAGAGCCTTAGCAGCCTGTGGTCACCCGAGCGTGCTTTCAACACACCCCAAACTTTTTTGCTGCCTCCTATTTCCCCAGGGCGGCAGGGAGGTGCTTTGCAGGGGTGTCGATGAGCCAGGTGGTCCCTGCTTGGGATGCTGAGCGGGCCGAGGCCCTGTAGGCTCCCCTCCTGGGCTGTTCCTCCCCTCGTTGGGCCCCGGGAAGCCCCTGGCATTGGGTCTTGCCCCACTTTGTGGGGAGGGGGCTCCGGGAGACGGCACTGCTGGTTTCCCGTGGGGTTCCCAGCTGGTCCGTGAATTCACAGGGAGGCGAGGTGCCCGCTGGCTGTCTCTCAGATCCTGAGAGGCCCGCGTGCCCAGCTTTGGTGGAGCGTGTCAGGCCTGAGAGCAGCCGTGGCCTCGCTGTCCGAGCCACTTCTGTGCGCCGTCTGCCCTGTTGCTGGCCGGCTGACCCCGAGGGCCAGGCCAGCCTCGTGACCTTGGGCGCACACCCCCACCTGGGCAGTGGGCAAGCAGGACACCTGCCGGCCCGTCAGGCCCTCCCCTGCCCGCTCTGGCTCACGGGTGGTCGCGGGAATGGGGGCCTGTGCCCCCTGTAGCACAGGCCCTTGGTGGACACGTGGGGGTCGGGCTCGGCTGCAGCGGCCCTTCAGGGAGGGGCCTGTTCAGTTCCCACCCTGGCCCATCCGAGCAGGAGCCGGTCACCTGGAGGGCGGTAGGAGGTCCCTGGGACCCACTCGCCCCCTCTGTGCTGGCAGCCCCCAGCCTCCCCCGCCCAGGTCCCCTGGCCACCCCGGCAGCTCTCCTCCCGCACAGTGTCCTCTCGGACCACATTTCTGCATGCAGGCCCCCTCTTTCCCGGCGTGAGACCCCTCCGGTTGGCCCACCTTTCTGGCTTGCCTGGTGCCCCTGAGGTTTACCTGGCCAGAAGCCCCCCCCCGCCAGGCTTCCGCCCTAGGGCCGCGTTGGGGTGCTGAATAAATGAATGAGAGGAGGCGCCCAGCTCCTGGGTGGAGACTGGAGGGGGGAGGCAGGGGGGTGCTGGGGGCCCTTCGCTGGCCCCCACTACACCTTGGCCGCCTGCCGCTCAGGGCGGGACCCCCACTGTGTGCTGTCTCTGCCCCTCCCAGGCCGTGGGCACCGCAGCCTGTACTCTCGTCCCTGCTTTGACGTGTGGGCTCCAGGCCTCCTGGCTGTGCAATCGACCAGGGCCTGGCCGCACTCAGGCCTTGCTGTGCCTCAGACACCTGTGTCCCCCGCGGGTCCCGGAGGCGCTCCCGGGGCCCGAATGGAGGGCCGCTTCCCCTTGGACTCCAGGTTGGTCCCTGCTGTTCCGTCCCCCACCTCTGGACGGGATCCCAAGGCGCTGTCCCCTGGGTCCACAGGGCCTGTGGGCAGGGTGTCGGCAGGTCGGCGTCCTGTCCCGAGGAGCTGCTGGCTTGGGGTTGGGGTCGCCGTCAGGGCCTCTCAGGACCCAGACGGGCAGATTCGCGCCTCTCCCTGGGGCTGGGGCCCACTGGGCAGGCTGCCTGGCCTCGGTGCACCACAGGGACAGAACCCGGGGAAGCTGTCCGCACGCAGGACCCTCCACCAGTCACTGGATCCAGCACGAAAAAGTACAGGATGCCTGTTAGGGTTGCATTTCAGATGCAACGTGTCTTAGCATCTGTGTGTCCCCAATGCCGCATGGGAGGGACACAAGAAAGTGGTCCGCGGCACCCAGCCTCTCCCGGGCGCCCTGCGTCCTGCCTGGCAGGCTGTCCCGAGGCCCTGCCAGGGTGTCTGGGCGGGGCGAAGGCATGGCCGCCGCTTCGTGCCAACTGACCGGCTGGGCGGAGTGGGTCAGCCTGGGAGGGACCAGGCCTGGTTCTTCCCCAGGAAGTGGCCGGGCCTGGACAGAAGGCCTCTTGGGCGGCACGTGGCGGGCGAGGCCTGGATGCCGGTGGCGGGGTCAGGGTCCGCGCCCCGCTGCGGGGGGCGGGGGGGTCTGTGCTCTGCAGGAGGGCGGCGGGTTCCTCTCTTTCTGCCCCTTCGTGAAGGCAGAGCTGATCCATCAGGCTCCAGGACAGACGGAAGCCCCGCAGCCCGGAGCCGCGGGCGCCTCGGTCACCGGGCAGTGGGCGCCTGGGGCTGGCTCCTGTCTGCTCTCCTTTGGCCTCGTTGTGCTCGCTTGCAGAAGGTGACAGGGCCCCCGCGCGCCGGGCCGCGTGGCGGTGCTCCCGCTGCCTCTGCTCATTCCCGTCCGTCTTCTGCTCTCTGTCGGAGACGCTTCTGCGCTTGTTTGCTTACCTTTTTACGAGGTAAGACGTTGCCAGGCGGGAAAGCTGCGCACGCTTCAGGGGCGGCAGGGACACGCTGGGGACCGTGGTGAGGGGAGCGGCCGCCTTGGGCTCTGGGCGGGAAGCGGGTGGGCCACTGTGTATGTGTGCACGCTTAACCTGCAGCCTGCCCCCCTGTTGGGGCTCTTCTGCGGCCTTCACACTCCTCTGAGAGGAAACTGCGGCCGTTGCCGCCTGGGGTTAATTCGCGAGGAGCTGTGGCTCAGGGAGGTCTGGGGCAGGTCCTGGGTTGGGGCTGGGCTGGGCGGTGGACGCCCTCCAGTTGGTGGTGGCTTTGCTGGGCACCTGGATGGGTGGGCATCGGTGCCGGACTCGCCAGGGCTGAGGGGGGGTTGGCCGAGGTTGGCGCAGGATCCCCTTCTGGGGCTGAAGTTGGGGTCACTATGGATTTGGGGGGCTGCCCTGGGGCCCTGGTCCAGGCCCCGCCCATGACTCCGCAGCCTGCCTTCTCTCGAGTCTGGCGTTCTGTGCTGTCCTCTGCTTCGCGCCTCTGCTCCCCCAGCACTCCTGCCCGTCTGTCCTCGGGGAGCAGGTGGGCTGGAGTCTGATGGCAGCAGGCCCGCTTCCCTGGGTCTCCAGGGGCCCTGCGTGGACGGAGGCGGCCGCTGGCGCTGTCCTGTCGGGGGCTCGGGGTGGCGTCAGGGTTGGGGCCCTGGGGGGGCCTGGCGGCCGTGCTTCTGCCCTCCCAGGCCTTGCAGCCCTTCGGCCGCCATCCCGGCAGCCTGAGGGGACGACCTTTCCGAGCAGCAGGTCTGTCCTCCCCTGCTTCCAACTGCAGGGTCAGCTCCCAGTGCCTTGAGGCCCCCTCCTCTGGCCCTGCCCCCAGCTGGCCCCTCGCAGGCCCGGGTCCCTCCAGCTGACCCACGTGACAGTGACCGCCGGATGTGGGGGTGAGGGGTGCGGGCACAGCAAGCCCAGGGGGTCCATGCCTGGCACCCGGGGGGCAGGCCCACTGCCTCCCGCCCTCTGCAGGGTGTGTGTCCAGGCGGGCCCCCGGGCCCCTGGGGCTCTGCCTGTGGACGTCGAGCAGAGGGGCTACCCTTGAGGAGGGGGCGGTCACCCCTGAGAGGCGGCCGCATCCCGTGTGAGGGGACCAGGGTCAGCACAGGGCCACGCGGGGGGGCATGCTCCAGTGGGCACCCTGTGAGCTTAGGCCTGCGGGTCCGGGTGTGGGTCAGCGTGGGCTCCGCGGGGCCTTTTCTGGGGTCCAGGTGGGGACAGTTCTGCCCCTTCGTCCAGAGAGAGCGCAGGGCGTCTGAGCTGAGGCCTGGTGCCCAGCCCGACCCCCCGTCACCTCCATCCTCTGAACCCCTGGATGGAGGCCGGCGCCTTGGTCGTCGGCCACTTCGGCTCCGGGCAGGGCCTGGCCTCCGTCCAGGGGGTGTGTGCACGGGGGTCTGGCTGGAGAGATGGCGCGGCCACACCCGAGGGGGTGTGCCTGCCAGGCCCCGGGCCCGTGAGGCTCGGCAGGTGAATGTGGAGGCTGGCCGGGGCCTGGGGCCGGGCTCCCGCAGGCTCCCAGCTCCCGGGCTGAGCCCCTGCGCCCCCCGCGGGGTCTGCGGGTCCGGGGCTGGCGGGAGCCCGTCCCTGAGGTGCCGGTGACCCGGCCCTTCAGAGGCCGCGCCGCGTCCCTGGGGGCCTCCCTCCGTCCCGCCCTGCCTCGTCGCTCCTGGCTGCTCGCCTTTGTGAGCCTGCGGGTCCCTCAGGGTGATGCTGACCAGTGGGGCCGCGAGGGAGCATTCCCCCGGCCTTAGGACCGTGCCGTTGGAGGTGCAGTGCTTTTAGTTGGAGGTTCCGGTGTCTGAGTGGGCCCGGCGATGCCCTGAGGCGCGTCCAGGGTCCCTCCGTGCCGGCAGGCTGCAGCCGTGAGCAGGTGGTGTGATACGAGCCAGGGTGTGGCTGTCAGTCTTCGAGCCGAGCGCGGAGAGCAGGTGCTGTGTTGATCCCGAAAGAAAGCCTGGCCTGAGGCTGCAGGAGCCTGACTCTGGCCTTGGCCCTGACCCTGACCCTGACCTCGCCCTGGGCCAGTGGGTCAGCTCAGGAGAATCCAGCGTTAGAGATGATTTCAGAAATGCGATTACTGTGGCTAAGGGATCTTTAACATCGGAAGCTAGGTCTGCCGAAGTGCTCGCTCACACGCCCTTTGTGGTTCAGCTCTTTGACTTGGACAGGTGTGCACAGCGGCTGCCACACGTGCTTCCAGGTGTGTGGTCTCAACAGGCTGAGGAGGGCCCCAGCTCAGACGGCTGGCACGACCCACCGGTTTCCCTCTCGCCTTGTGGTCAGCCCCCCGTGCCCAGCCCGGCTCCGCAGCACCGAGGGGACCCTGTCGCTCCTGACACCCCCTAAAGGGTGTCACGCAGCACGTCCAGGGCTTGCCCAAGTGTGGAGAGCACCTTCCTCTGCCTGCTGAGTCGGTTCTGTCGGACGGACGTGTCGTGGTGGACTCAGCAGCTGTGGGACGTTGGGTCTGGAGGCCCCAGCCTGAGGGCTGGTCAGCAGCAGAGGCGGCTGCTCGCAGTTGTGGAGGCTGCAGGTCCCCAGACGCGGTCCAGGCTGCCCCCTGCAGACCTGACGTCTCGGGAGAGCCCACTTCCTGGCAGGGAGCTCTGGGGTCTCCTGTAAGGGTGCAGACGCCCCCTTCTGGGGCTCACCTTCAGCCTCTCCCAGAGGTCCTGACTCCAGATAGCGGGCTGCCGGTTTGGGGTTTCAGCGTGACATTTGAAGGGCGCGTTCGCGTCGCTGCAGGGTCGTCTTCAGCCTCTGGTGGCTGCACGCTCCACCCTGCCGTGTCACCTGTCGTGGTGAGAGTCCTGGGCTGGGAGGGCCTGGTGGGGCGGGACACCCCCAGTGCCCCGGGCCCTCCGCACCCTGGCCGGCTGGCTCTCGGGCCAGTGTCTCTGTCGAGGGTCTGACAGGCGGGCAGGGCGCCTCCAGTCTCCCCGGATCGAGGCGCGGGGCACCTTTCCGCCTGCTGGTTGGCCTCCTAGCGTCTGGCCGTGTCTGCGCGCGCCCTCTGCCTGGCTCCTGAGGTCGGGAAGGAGCTCGCCAGCGAGTTGTGGCGCTTTGTTTTACGTTGTATGCTTTAGTCCTTTATCAGATCCATGTTTTGCAAATTTTTTCCTTTACAATTTACATGTTTTGTACATAAAATCCGCCAACCCCAAGGGCACGGAGGTCTTGCCCTGTGTTCTCTGGAGTGTTTATGGCTCCGGGCTTTGCCTGTAAGTGTGTGGGCCATCCTGACCTACTGGCATGTGCGGTGGAGGCAAAGGTCCTCGGCCTCTTCCTTGTGGGTGTGAGTGCCCTGTGGCCCGTCTCCACCTCTTACCGTTCGGACCCCCCATCTGGGGGGGTCTGGTCACAGCTGTTTGCCTCCCCGCACCGTGTGGGTCACTGTGACTTCACAGCAAGTCTGGGTCAGGTGGGACGCCTCTGATTCGTCCTTTCTCTTTCAGCTGCACTTGAGGCTCGCGAGGTCTTAGTTTCTCCAACAGGGGTCAAGCCCTGGGCAGTGACAGCGCTGAGTGCTAACCAGTGGGCGGCCAGGAAGGCCCTGGCTTCATGCCGTTTCCAGATTGCTTCATCTGTCCTGCTGTTTCGGATGCCCCATGTCAAGTGTTGAGTTGTCTTACTGACGTCTCTGCAGAAATCACTGTGGAGTTCGGTTGGGATTATGGGGAAACTGTGGCTGATACCAGCTTGGGGGAAGGTTGGCATCTTTTCCAGGGCTAGTCCCTCCTGCAGGGCCTGGCAGGCTGTGGCCCGCTGACTGCTCCTGTGACTCACGAGCTAAGAATGGCTCCTACATTTTTAAATGGTTGAGGGAAAAAAAATGAGAAGAAAACTTTAGGACGAGTGAAAATTCCGTAAAATTCCAGTCTCAGTGCCTCTAAGTGAAGTCACGTCAGAACGAGCCCTGTGGGCGTGTGTGCCTGTGCCCTCGGGCTGCTGTGGGGCCTTGACGAAGTCAAGCGGCGGATGGCGAGGTCGCCTGCCCACATGTCCGCCCGCCCTGAGTCCCACGCCCATGTCGTAAGGTCAGTGTCCCAGAGAGTGGAGCACTGGGCTCAGGAGGGTGCTTGCGGGGTGTGTGTGCGGGGACAGCGTGTGTGTGTGCGGGGACAGCGTGTGTGTGCGCGGGGACAGCGTGTGTGTGCGCGGGGACAGCGTGTGTGTGCGCGGGGACAGCGTGTGTGTGCGCGGGGACAGCGTGTGTGTGCGCGGGGACAGCGTGTGTGTGCGCGGGGACAGCGTGTGTGTGTGCGGGGACAGCGTGTGTGTGTGCGGGGACAGCGTGTGTGTGCGCGAGTCTAGCGTGTGTGTGCGGGGACTGTGTGCAGCGGACAGCGTGTGTGTGTGCACAGACATCGTGTGTGTGGGGACAGCGTGCGTGTGCCGGGACAGCCATGGACCTTCGAGCTCAGGGAGGGCCCGTCACAGCTGACCCTCCTCACCAAGTCCGTGAAGACAATGTGATGGGGCCTCCACGGATCTTTGGCTGGGCAAGAAAAGCCGGTCCTTGGCCATGACGTCCCTGCGTCGTGCTGGTGGTCAGCTTCCCAGGCTGAGGGCCCGGAGCCCTGGGGTCAGGAGCCTGGCTCTGTGAAGAGTCTGCCTGCAGGCACAGCCAAGATGCTCAGAGAAGTTGGGAAAACACCAGCCTGGTGGCAGTGGAAGCGGGCTCTGCTGGGACGCTGTGTCCACCTGGTTGGGCTCAGGGCGGCTGGGGGTTGTCATCCCAGGGTGTCCGCCAGGGTGCTTCGGGACAGGTGTGCGCTGGATCTGAGCCCGCCTGGCGCCGCGGGGAGCGGCCGGCTCCTGCTCTCACCCGTGTGTCCGTCCCCTCTTGCCCTGGGGCGGCTCAGGGGCTCCCAGGTCTCAGGCCGTCAAACGCGGGCTGACCCTCACCACCAGCCGCCCTGGCCCCGGCTCGCAGACGGCACATCGTCTGACCTCTCGGCCTCTGTGTCCACATGAGCCGGCTGGTGGAACAAACCGCTGCGTGTGAGTGTGCACACACCCGCGTGCCACACACATACACGTGCCTCTTCCTGCCGTTGGCTCTGCTTTCCCAGAGAACCCTGGCGGGGGCAGACCTGTCACAGGTGACGGGTCAGCAGGGCGGGCCGCAGCCGGACGCTGGGCAGAGTGCGCGAGCACACCGGGCGGCTGCTCGGCAGGCACTGTGTGCAGAATGCAGGGTCTCCCTCCTCACCCGCCTGTGTGTCTGCCGCGAGCCGCGTCCGCCTGCGGGCTCTGCTGTCGTGAGCTCTGCGAGTCGTATCAGAAGTGGAGGCTGCGCATCTTGACTCGCCCTGCCCAGAACGGGAGGAGCGGCTCTCAACCGGTTCAAACGCAGACTGTCTCTGGACATCAGCTTTGGTGCAGCTTTAATGAGAGTTCTCTGTGAATTCATCTGAAAAGGACGTAAAACGGCACTTTCTGCAAGTTTACGCGTTTGGTTTGGCGGTGACTGATCCTGAATCACCGACTGCTCTGCGCAGGTTCCTCCTGTTGAAAGGCGAAATGGGGCCTCCGTTCGGATCCACGTTTGCAGCGGGCATGTTTTCTGAGCTCAGGCTGCAGTGCGGGCGGTCGAGGTGTCCGGGTTTCAGAAGCCGCTCCACCGCCTGCCTCTGAGGTGCTTTGGGTTTGCTCCTTCGCCGGCAGGACTCTGCGGACTCGGCGGAGCTGTACTCGAGCTTCAGCTTAGGATCCTTGAGGCAGCAGGATGCAGACCACGAGCAGCAGAGGAGAAAGGCCACGCTTCCTGCCCGTCTCTCCGGGGCTACAGACACTGTGACCGCACTTCGGCGTCCAGGGTGTTCCTCCCAGCCGGCCGTGTAGCCAGGGCTGGCCTGGGGCCTGCTGGGCTGACCCTTCACTGCACAGACGCTGAAAGGGGCAGAGAGGAAGCTCGGCAAGTTCGACACGAGCGTTCTCGATTCAGCTTTTGCACTGGCCGATGGATTCTGGTGTTCAGGTGCTTCCTGTGTGGAGGGATGCGGAGACCGCGGCACCGGTTGGTGTCATCAGGGACAGGGCCCCGGGCTTTCGTGATGAAGCACGTGAACTCTGAGCCCTGCTTAAATGAATTGTTTCTCCCACCAACAGAATTTCTTAGACCAGTGTTTTATCAGAAAAAGCGTATTCAGTTGTTTACTTTAGATTTCATTGGCAAAACGTTTGTGGAAATGTATCCTGTAAATAAACAAGCTAGAGGGGTCTCTTTGGTCTCGCTTCCTGTCCTGCGAGGCCTGCAGTCCTTACTGTCGGGCCCTTTACCGGAAAAGGTTCACGGTCTGTGTTCTGACGATGCCTCGTACGTTACTGCTTGTTCAGACTTTGTTGGTTTTCCTCACTAGTGTCTTGCAGTTCTCAGCGTGCAGATCTCTGCGCAGGACTTCCGACCTTCAGAAGTTCGTAGGCGGTTAAGTCGATACCGCAGCCCTGAGTACTCAGTGGTGCTAATTTCTTTTCCCTATCAGTGTGCTGGCTCCTGGCTCTGCGGGATTGTGGCTGCTGCCGGCGGGCCCTCTCTGGCCGTGGGAACCAGGGCTCCTCCGCACGCTGCACGGTCTCGTGGCGCGCCTTCTCCTGCGGCGCGTGGGCCTAGCTGCCCCGTGACACATGCCGGCCTCCCAGACCGAGGGTGGACCCTGCGTCCCCTGTGTTGGCCGGCAGATTCTTAACCCCTGGACCACCAGGGGCGTCCTGTAGATGGTGCTTCTGATAGACTTTTGTATCCTGTGAGCTTGCTAAACCCTCCCTCGTGAGCTGCTTTCTTCTAACAAGAGAAAGCAGGTTTATGGAGCAGGCCGCCCTGGCCGCGAGCAGCTGAGGTCCTTCCAGCCCACTGAGGGGCCGGGGCGGCCCCAGCCTCACAGTGCTGGCAGCTGTTTGGTCGACCGGGAGTTTCTCTGCGGACAGCCACGTCGTCTGCACGGAGAGTGTCTGCCTCTTCCTTTCCAACCTGTACGCCTCGAGTATTTACTCTCACTGCTTGTGGAGCCGGCTAGGTCCGGTGGGTGAGCAGCAGGGGGTGGCGGGCGCCCAGTCCCGGGTCCACCAGTAAAGGCGGCGTCGCTGTGGACTTTGGAGAAGCCTGCCAGCGGGCGAGGGTGTTCCTTGGACTCCTGGTTTGCGTCTGAGTTTTAACCAGGAGCTGTTCAGGTGTCGTTGGCTGAGGCGGCTAGGTGGCTTTTCGTTCTCATTCCGCCGCTGTGACCCCCGGGCCGGGGGTATGGCCCCATCCAGGCTGCCGGCCTGGCGTTGCAGAGGTTGCGCCCTGGGGTGGGGGGCTCCATGCTGTGGTCCCTGGGGTGCCAGCGGGGGTGTTGGGGCCTCCTGAGCCGCAGACCTCTCCTCCAGCGCTGCGGGGGGAGTGTGAGTGGACCTGTGGTTGGCCTTCCCTCTGTATTTGGAGGGGTTTTGGGGGGTTCTTTTTTCTTTGTGTCTCTGCTAGGCTGTTGCTTCTCAAGTCAGGTCCTTCACGGGTGTCCCTGCAGCCCCCTGCCCCCTCGTGGCTGCTCAGGGTGAGGCTGCTGGGCCCCCCCTCTCCTGCCCCGTGTTTGTGCCCACCTTGAAGCCCGCCCTCGGGAGCGCGGGGGCCCTGGGGGTGTGGCCCCCACCCCTCTGCCGGCCCCCACCCCCCCCCGCCCCCCCGCCGCCGCCCCGGCCCTGGTCCAGGTCCAGGGAGCTGGGTGCTGCCCTGGACACACGGCACCCGGGGGCGTGTGGGCTGTTTCTGGTTCCTGACATGTAGGAGCGATTCTTTCAGGTTTAAGTTGCTTATCATCTGGTTTCTTAGAGTGAGAACTTAGATGGTTGATCTGAGGCCTTGCTGTAAAAACGGCTTCACTGAACAGGCTCGCATGCGATAAAGTGCGCCCACCGCGTGGCCAGCCCCCGCCCCGCCAGCGCGGACAGTGTGACCCCTGCTGTGACCCCCTGGGGTACTGTCCATCCGGGGTCAGCTGGGCCGTGTGCAAGCCTCAGCAGAGTCCAGCGGGGCAGCCCTCCCCTGCGGGCGCGCGGGGAGGCGAGGGCCCACGGCCGGGCTGGCAGCCGGTGGCCTGGTGGCTGTCCTGGGCCTCCTCGGGCAGGCCCCCCGATCCCACCGCAGGCCTCCCTGCGCCCACCCCAGGGTTTTGGGGAAACGAACTTCTGTGAGGGGAGTTTGCCCTGACCTGAGGCCTGGGACCCCGCTCCCCTGCGTGCCCGGTCTCCTCCCGCCCCCGCGGGAGTCCAGGACCCCGGCCAGCGCATTCGTCTTTCCAGGGAAGGTGGTGGTTTGCCAGGGCCGGGACTGGTGTGCGTGGGGTGGGGTGGGGTGTGGTCTGGCAGCCCTTCCCTGTGCTGACGTCTCTGGAGCCACACCGATCTGACCCAGGTGCCCCCCCGCACTGCGACGATGTCCCAGGGGGCGGGCTGTGGACGCCCGCCTGGAGCAGCGACCCTGCCTCAGCTCCCCCGCCCCCATGGCGAGCACCCTGGGGCAGGTGAGGGCTCCGCACGGCTGACATGCTCTCCCCCCGCCCCCTTTGCAGACTACGTCTACTTCGAGAACTCCTCCAGCAATCCGTACCTGATCCGGAGGATCGAAGAGCTCAACAAGGTAGCGTGTGCCCGTCCCTGCTGGAGCCCCCTCCTCGGGGTCTCTGCTGGCCTTGCCGAGATGGGGGGGGGCACCCCTGACCGAGGAGTGAGAGTGAAGGATGCCCCTGCCCATCTCCCTGCCCGCCCCACACTGGCAGTGTCCTGGGCGGGGGCTCCTGAGCCCTTCGAGCCCTGGGAGCCACCCCGCCTCTCCTGCAGGCCACCTGGTTGGCTGCATGGGTAGGGGTTCTGGGGGGCCGCCGAGCACGCCTCCTCCGCAGCCACCGTGGAGCCCGGTCAGCGGCCCTGGGGCCTGCTGCTGCTCCCTGCTAGGTTCCTGCGGGGGTGGCTGTGGCCCCCTCCCCAGAGCAGCCCTCCAAGAAGCTCCATGTCGCCCGTGCAGGCGAGGGGCTGCCTTGTGGGGCCTCCATGCCAGGCCGGTCAGGGCACTTATCCCCCAAGGATCAGACTTGGCTTGCGGCTGCACCCCAGCCCCACGACCACGCTCGCCAGGACCAGGCGTGGGTGGGAAGTCGGGGCCCCCGGAGTCCCAGCGCGGGGCTGGCTGCAGTGAGCCCGTGCTCCCAGATGGCCTCAGGCTGGGGCTGGGGCCTGGCCAGGGTGTGCCGTGCGGTGGCCTCGCTGTTGGAGCCTGGGCCCTGGGGCACCTCCCCTGCCCCCTGCTCACCGCCTGCTGGGGCCACAGGGCAAGAGGGCCCCCCGTGCCTGCTGCTGCGACGGGGTCAGGCCGTCACCCCCGTGTGGTGGGTCCAGCACCGGCTGAGGGCGCAGCTCAGGGCCAGGCCTCTGCCCCCAGCGTCTCCTCAGCCAGTGGGGCCGCGGCGGCTGGGCTCTAAGAGCAGCCGTGGGGCCCTTGCTCTGGCTGCGGCCCTCCCCCTTGATCCCTGCCCGTGGCAGCCCGGGGCCTCTGCAGGTGGGGCGGGGGAAGGCGGATTGCAGGAGCCAGGGCGCGTGGCCCTCTGCCGCGGTCTGGCTGGTCCTCAGCCCCGTGCCCTGCCCGCCTCCCTGCCGTGGGGCATGGGGCTCGATCGCGGCTGGAGAGGCGGTCGCAGCTTGGGCGAGCGCGGCTCAGGCAGAGGCTGCAGGCCGGTCAGCCGGAGGGCTCTTACCCTGACATTGGCCGAGGCCTGGCAGCCCCACGCACGTGGGAGGTGGGGAAGGGCAAGCTCCGGGGTCAGACCTGAGCCGCTGTCCCCACGAAACGCCTGCCCTTGGCCGGCGGCCTGGGGGATGGGAAGACGGAAGGGCAGCTTCCTTGTGAGGCCCGTCACGACGGCTGGGGACAGGGCTGACGCGGGCGCAGCTGATGAGGGAGACTCGGCCACTGCTGTGGTTGGTGGGGCTGGGAGACTCGGGGAGAAGTAACCCCTGGAAGGTGCTCGTGGAAACTGGGACGAAATCACAGAGAGAGAGAAGTCAGTCAAGTGGAGGATCCTCCGGGGGCCCAGCGGCCAGCCAGCAGGGGTCAGAGGGACAGGGGCTTCGCAGGCAGAGAAGCGACCGAGGAAATGTTCCCCCACCCCACCTGCCCCCACGGCCTTCCTCCCAGAGCCGCAGGCCTGCCCAGCCCCAGGACAGCGGATGCCCCTGCGGAAGGGTGCCCTGCAGGTGTCTGGCCCGTCTCCACGCCATCGCCCCGGAGCGGCCTGGGGGGGGGGGGTGCGGGGGTTCCCAGCAGGCGGAGCAGGCAGGCCCTGGAATGGCCTGTGGCGGGCGGAGGGGAGCGGGCCGCGTGGCAGGCGGGGCCGCCCCCGCGCTTTGCTGCCCCTCTGTGAAGGAGAGCAAGTGGACAGTGAGCTTTCTTTAGGAAAAGCGCAGTTGCTGTCGTCCTATGGGTTGGGGTCTGCGTCTCTGCTGATTCGCCCCCTCCCCCTGACCCCGCAAACCCTCCTCGAGCTGCGCCTGCCACCCCCTTCCCTGGACCTCCCAGGACTGGGGGCTTCTGTGAGCTTGCGAGGGGACTGCTGAGTTTCCCTCTTAGGAGTCTGATTGGGTTTGTATTGGATCTGCCTTGACTGCGTGGAAACGTAAGTCTTTGTGCCGCTGGAGCAGATGACTTGCTGTTTTGTAAGGACGGAGAGGCCTGCTGTGGGGGTGGGAGGGGCAGACCCTCGGGGCGGGGCTGTGGGGGCCCCGGCAGGCTCCCCCTAGGAATTAGAAGGCAGATTTCAGAGTGAGGTCAGAACCTGGGTGTGGGAATCTCCACAAAGTCCAGCAAGGGGCACCAAGTAGGTGTCGCCAAGCCCGACAGGACATCCCCTGCGCGCCGCACTGTCATCCTGGTGGAGGACCCATTGGGGCGTCTGCTCCCGGGCAGGGCCCCCTGGGGGTGCGCTCGGCGATGGTGCCCTGAAGATGCGAGCCCGGCTGCTCCGTGGTTGGCCTCCCGGCTCCGTCCAGTCGCTGCTGCCATCCTGTTGAGGTGCCGGGTGTCTGCATCTGTCAGAGGCCCCTCGCCCTCCCCAGCTCGGCGGATGGCCTCCAGACTGTTTCTAGCGATTGCTTTTTGGTCTGGAAATCACAGTGCACAGAACTCGGGACGCCCGTGAGTCCTGCAGACTGCGTCCCGATGAGCCTGGCCATGCTCAGGACAGGCGTGCCACCTGCAAGTATTCTGGACCTTAGTTTTCCCTGAAGACATCTTGGTTCTCGTCACGTCCCTTGTAGGCTGGAGGGAGGCTGTGTGCCCTCCGAAGTCTCTGTGGCGACCTTGTAAAGCAGCAGAGAGGGTAACACTTACTTTACGTCAGGAACGCGAAAAGCTCTGAAGACTTCCTTGAAAGGTTCCTGGTCTAATGGAGTTGAATAACTAGAAGTTACATGCTTTGTGTAAAGAGACTTTATTTAACCTACCGTGAAAATTTCTTCAGTGTTTTACTGTTAAAAACGCCGTGGACGCTGCTAGTTTAAACAGTCTTCTCCGGGGGAGGCGAGCGCCCCTGGCTCTGCGGCGTCCTGGCAGCCACTCGCTCGGGGCCTTGTGGGCCTCGGCAGCCTGACTGTCCCGGGCCGTGGCGACCGCTCCCGCCCAGGTGCCCGCGTCCCTCGAGGCTCGGGCTCTCCTCACGAGGCGGCTGGGACCGGCGCCCCGTCCTTGGTCGTGCCTGTCTGGTGCCCGCTCGCAGGGGCGCGGGCGGCTTTAGGTCCGCTGAGCCTCCCCGGCCCTGGCCGGCGTGCCCTGCCCCTTGGCTCCCTGTGCTGGCCCCTGCCCCCACCCGAGGCCCTGCATGGGGCCGCCCCTGCGAGGGCGCTCAAGGCCCGCCTTGCTGTTGCAGACGGCCAGCGGGAACGTGGAGGCCAAGGTGGTGTGCTTCTACCGGCGCCGAGACATCTCCAGCAGCCTCATCGCCCTGGCCGACAAGCACGCCAGTGAGTCCTCCCGCGCGCCGCCCCGTGCCCCGGGGCCTTCAGCCGGGGGCGGGGCTGCTGTCCGTGTGCTCGCGTGGACTGCCCCTTGCACAGTGCAGGGGTCACAGGCCTGGGGGTGGGCCACGCAGGGTGGGCGCCTCTGGTGGGGGCGGGCTCCACCTGTGGGTTCCGGCCCGCGTGCTCGCATGCGTACCTCCTATCGACAGCGTCCTTGTGGCACGAGCCTCCGTCCAGTGCAGGACCTGGTGCTCTGCCCAGAGGGGCAGGGGTGGGGTTCAGGGCCGCTGGGCCCTCCCAGAGCCTGTGCCCACCAGCCTGGTACTGCCTGCGGCCTCCCGGTGCTGAGCAGAGGAGGTGCGGTGTTAGTGGGCCCGGCCCCATCTGCGCCATCCCGATGGTCAGGGCCCTGAGGCGGGCTGGGGGTCTGTGTGGCCTGGGCATAGCCAATGGTGGGCAGTCTCCTCTGTCTGTGCCCAGCCCTGAGTGACAGCAGCCCTGGCCCTCTGCTCACGGTGGCGGCCGTGTCCACGGGCCCAGCTCTCCTGCCCTTGGGCCCCAGGGGAGCTTGTCCAAGCGTTAGGTCACGAGACCTGCGGGGAGTGGGTCCCCCCGAAGGAGGGAGCTGGCGGGGCTGGGGAGGCCCCCACACCCGGCTCAGGGCAGGGCCTCCGTCTCCCCAGGATCCTCCGTCTCATTGGGCCAGGGTGGACCAGGGGAGTGGGAAGGATACTCGGGCCTCTTCTGGCAGGAGGGATGGAGGCTGGGTGGGCGCCCACTGCGTGGTCGGATCTGCTGCTAGAGCTGCTTCTGGGCCTGGAGCCCGAGGCACGAGCTCGCGCCCCGCCCCGCTAGCACAGATGCCCCGGGCCCGTGGGCCTCCCCAGAGCAGGAACGCCCTCACCGGGTCTGCAGGCCTTGGGCTGCCTGCCCGGCCCTGCTCACAGGTGCATGGGCCTCCCGCAGAGCTGTCCTGAGAGCCGGACCTTGCCTGAGGAGCAGTGGGCGTGGGACAGGTCCTTCCAGGAACCCCAGAGCGAGTGCGGGGCTCGGGAACTGGTGGGGTGTGTGGGTGAGGCCCCAGCTCTGAGCCGAAGGCCAGGACTCGCTGGATCCCAGAGGGAGGGGCTTTGGCCCCAGGGGCTGTGTGCCCCTGGGTTCCTTGACGCTGGGTACCACAGCCCATTCATGTCTGTGGCTGCAGAGCCACGCAGAGACTCCTGGTCTCCTGGGGGCAGGGGTCAGCCTGGCCGAAGCCCTGGCTGCCCCTGAGGCCGCAGTGTGGCTCCTGGCCGCTCCTCGTGTTGCTGACGGTTGGGAGCCCCGGTGGGCCTGTGTCGGCGTGAGGAGGGCGAGGTCTGCGGCCATGATATGGGCCCCCAGGGCCTGTCTCTGGCCCCGGCTCCTTGCTGCTCTGCCGGTCCGGCGAGGCTGCCCCTGGATGGTATGAGCACCAGTGTGGGCTGGGGGCCGTCTGAGTGTGGGTGACCCCCTTGCGTGGGGCTGCCCTGGGGCCCCCAGGGGTGGGCAGGGTGTGACGTGGCTGCAGTGTGGGTGGGTGCCCAGGTCCCTGCGGCCCCCGCCCAGATAGCCTGGCTCGGCCTCCTCCCCAGCTGCCCGCACCCCAGCCCCGCCCGCCGGCTGCAGAGCTGTGGACTCTGGGGGGCAGCGCGGGTCCCTGCGCAGCCGCCACAGGGGGGCAGCAGAGGGCTGCAGGCCGCACAGGGGCCCGAGCCTGCTCCATGCAGCCTCCTGGGGGCCTCGGGGTGGAGGGTCGTCTGGCTGTGGGCTTGGCTTTCCCTGTCCTCCTGCGTAGCCCCAGACCACCACTGCCAAGGGCACTCCCGCCCCAGGCCTGCCTGTGCGGAGTCCACATCCTGGAGGCCCCCCGCTGCCCCCCACATGCCAGACTTCCAGGCTCTCCCTGTGGGCGCCAGTGTCTTAGCCATGGGGGGTGGCTGAGGACCCCGGGCAGGAAGCTGTGCCGCTGATCTGGCTTGGGGACCCATCCCGCCCCCACCTGGTGCCCTGGGCCCGATTCTCCGGAAGGTCTGCCTCCCGCCGACTTTGCCCAGACAGGCCAGCCCAGGCTGGTCTGGGGTCTGCTTGGAGGCGTGGGTGGCGTGGGCTTGGGGGTGGGCAGGGCCGAGGTCAGCTAGGTGGGACGTCCTCTGGCTTTGGCTGGGTGGTCTGCGGGCTCCTGTCCACCTTGCCTCCCAGCCTCACCCCCTCAGCCAGGCTGGGTGCTGAGGCTGACCTGCTGTCTGGGCGCTGTCTGTCTGTCTGCTGTATAGCCCTGTCAGTCTGCTGTAAGACCGGATCGGGGGCCGACGCCGGCGAGGAAGGTAAGAGCCGCCCTTGCCGGAGGGTCCTGGCGCCTGTGCGCCGGGCTGCATGCCCGCCCCTGCCTGCCTGCGGTGAGGTGGGCCTGCGGAGACCCCTGCAGCTTGGCCTTGAGGGGGTTCTGGTGCAGGGGGGGCACGGGACATGGCTGTGGGGTCTCTGCCCCCCGGCCCTGGACGTGCAGCAGCGGCCGCCTCGTCTCCCCTGTCTCCCCTCGGCTGGCTCAGGACACGTCCTCCTTCCTGATGAGACTCCCCGGCTGCGGGCTGCTGGGGCGGCTGGGCTAGAGTGCCTGCCGGGGCCCCCTGCGGGGCGGGGGCCGGGGGAGCCAGCGGGTGGGTCTGTTCGGTGGCCTGAGTCCGTGTCCGCTCTGTCCTTCAGGAGAAATAGAGGAGGAGATGGAGAACCCGGAGATGGTAGACCTGCCTGAGAAGCTCAAGCACCAGCTGCGGCATCGGGAGTTGTTCCTGTCCAGACAGCTGGAGTCCTTGCCTGCCACGCACATCAGGTACCGGAGGCCTGGGGGGGACTGCACGTCAGGGGCCGCAGGCCCGGGTGGTGGGGACCGCACGTCAGGGGCCACAGGCCTGGGCAGGGACCGCACATCAGGGGCCGCAGGCCCGGGCGGGGACCGCACATCAGGGGCCGCAGGCCTGGGCAGGGGACCGCACGTCAGGGGCCGCAGGCCTGGGCAGGGAGCACAGGTCAGGTACCCCAGGCCTGGGCGGGGACCGCACGTCAGGGGCCGCAGGCCTGGGCGAGGACCGCACGTCAGGGGCCGCAGGCCTGGGCGGGGACCGCACAGGGCGGGGACCACTACCGCAGGCCTGGGGCAGGGAGCACAGGTCAGGTACCCCAGGCCCGAGCGGGGGACCGCATGTCAGGGGCCGCAGGCCTGGGTGGGCACGGGAGCACCCGCCCGCCCTGATGCCCGCCCTCCTGTGTCCTGCCTCGCAGGGGGAAGTGCAGCGTCACTTTGCTGAATGAGACCGAGTCCCTCAAGTCCTACCTGGAGCGGGAGGTGAGGCTCCCCCGCCCCCCGAGGGGCACAGCTTGTCTTGCTGGGGGCGGGGAGGCCCGTGGCAGCTGCCCTGGTTGCCGTCTGGGCTTCCCCAGCAGGCGGGTGCCAACCCAGCTGTCCTGGTGGCCATGTCCCGGCCACACTGCGCCGACCCAGCGTTGCTGGCCGGGCAACTGGAAGCGTCTGAGTTTGTGAAACGGGTCGTCAGTGCTGCCCGGGCCAGGGGACCAACCTCGTCCCACCGGTGGACGGGCCTTGCGGTGATGCCCAAGCTCCTCACCCTGTGGCCGCTGTCCTTCCCGCTGTGACCCCCAGGGTGGGTGGTTCTGGCGGGCTTGCCTGTCTATCGTCCCCTCTCCTGAGAAACGTGATGATCAGAGCCGTCTCCAGAGGACACACGCGTGTCCCTGGAGCAGCAAGACGCATCTCCAGGGAAGCAGGGGGGCCACCAGGGGTCGCCGCAGCGGGGCTCGGGCGTTATCCTGCAAGGGCAGGTCAGGGCACGGCCAAGGGGACACGCGCCGCTGGCTCCCAGGGGACCTGCCCACGGATCCCTGCAGTTCCTGCCGGAGTGTCATCCCCTGCGGGCGGCACCCTCCCCAGGCAAGGCCAGGCTCTCCCGGGGCCCCGAGGAGCGAGCGGAGGGGGCGGTGTGGACTGGGAGTGCAGGTGGCTGCCGGTGCCAGCGGTCCGGCGATCCAGCGAGGGCGGCCTGGTGTGCGGCCTCCCTGATGCCTGACTCAGGGGTTGGAGAACCGCCAGGCGAGAGCCTGGAGTCGGCGCAGAGGAGCTGCCGGGGCAGCCCGGCCCCCCCGGGAGCCCCTGCCTGCGGGAGGCCTGGTGTGGCCTGGAAAGGTGGCGGGCAGAGCCGGGCCGTGGCCCCAGACAGCTTCCCCTGGGGAGCGGACGCGTGGCCTGCAGCTGGGAAAGGACCCCCGGTGGCAGCCGCCCGAGCAGTGCCGTGGCGGCTGTGAGCAACCTCTGGAGGCGCATGGGTCCTGCCGAAGCACCGCGTGTGCCTCTAGGGTGCACAGCGGGCGTCTTCTGCTGTTCTCCTTCACCCGTCTGGGGAAGGGGGTGCCTCCGAGGAGAGGGGGGTGGCCCAGGCGAGGGGCTGGCCGCACAGGCGCACAGCTGCAGCCCACGGGACCTACGCCCAGGAGCCCTCGGCCCTGATGCGGGGGCAGCCCCTGCCCGCTGCCACCTGGGGCTGAGGGCTGTGGGGGCACAGCCACAGTGGAGTCAGGGGCACAGTGGGGGCGCGGGGCCAGGTAGACCCTGCGGGATACAGGGAGGCGCCAGGGGAAGCCCTGGGTGGCAGGCTTGCTCTCGAGAAGCGGCCCAGGCCGGCTCTATGCCGCTTCCTGGGGGCCAAGGACGGTGCCCACGGGCTGGGGGCAGCCAGCTCTGGGCGCCAGGCCCGGGACGTCCTGTCACGTGGCTGCTCTGTGTGTCTCCTGTGACAACTGCATGGGAGCCCTGCCGTCTCCTCCGAGGCCGAGCCCAGAGTCTGTCAGCTTTGTTCCCAGACGTCTTCGGGGTTTTGCTGCTGTTAAATGCCTCTGTAAACTAGGCTGCAGGCTTGCCGCTGACGGGCTCGAGGCGGCTCGTGGGCTGCCCGCGTGGCCGCGGCGCTGAGTGTGACAGCCCCGCCCTGCGCTGCTTTCCAGGACTTTTTCTTCTACTCCCTGGTCTACGACCCCCAGCAGAAGACCCTCCTGGCAGACAAGGGGGAGATCCGGGTGGGGAACCGGTACCAGGCGGACATCACCGACCTGCTGAAAGAAGGTGGGTGGGGGCGCGGCGGGCCCAGCACCCCAGCGCCTGTCGCTGGACCCTCCACGCTACCTGGAGACGTTGTTTCCTCTTAGCAGTTGTTTTCATAACTTTTTAAAAGCTCTTTCTCTGTTCAAAGAGCTCGTTTGAGTGATTGCTGGTATCACTGACTTCTGGTGGACGGTGCTGTCCACGAGGCCACCGTGCTCGGGGGACAAAGTGCCCGGCTCCCCTGCCCGCTCAGGCCTCCAGCGGCCCGGGGTCACGGGTGGGCCTGACCCCTTCCTGCAGCTCACTCTGTCCCCATGCACGCAGCACAGAGGAACTCGGGCCCCGATGACCCCCCAGGCCTTGCTTCCTGCAGGGGCCCCATGGTTGACAGCAGACCTGCCGTGAGTGGCCCTCGTCCCTCGGGTGGTGGCCTTGCCCAGGCACGTGGGGCTGATGCAGCGGGCCGCGGGGGTCCACGCTCGTGGGCGTCCTGTCCTCTCCCGTCCTGCTCGCGCGGCTCGGTGAGGCAGGTCTGGCAGCTGGACCGCACACGTGCTTAGCCTCGGGGCATTTGGGCACCTTGCTCTCTTTGGAGCCGGTGTCCCCGCAGAGCTGGCCCTGTGTGAGGTGCCCAGGCCGCCTGGGGTCCCCGGTCCCTCGTGGAGCGCGTGGCCGCTCCACTCTCGTCCTCAGGCGGCCCTGGCGAGCGTCTCCCGCATGGGTGGGGCGTGGGCCAGGCCTGGCTCCCCTCTGCTCTGCACCGCAGGCTCCTCTGTGCAGGAATCCCCAGAAGCCCCCTCTCCGCGGCTGCCACGCCTCCCGACCCCCAGCTGCTCCGCTCACCCTGGGCCCTGCTCTTGGCCCGTGTGCACGTTTCCTGTAGCACACACGTGTGGCACACCTCACTCGGACCTCACCCACACGCTCACACCCGCCTCCGTGCCGGGGCCTCGGTCTCCATTTCGGGGCGCCTGCTTGTCTGCTGAGCCAGGCTCGTGGGAAGCGGGTGGTGGGGCGGCTCCCCCGTCCGCCCTGCGTGTCCAGCTCCGTCGCAGGCGGGCCTGGCCGCCCCTCCCTCCGGCCCCATGAGCACTCGCATCATCCTGGGGGCCCCCGCACTGCATCTCCCGCACAGACACCCCTCCGGGGTCAGGCGTCCTTGGGAGTCCCCGGGGCCCCTCAGGCCTGTGCTCCCGCGGGGTGGCTAAGGGTTCCTGGTGAGGCCTCAGGAGGACGCTGGTGGCTCAAGTGTCCAAAGAGCTCACGTTGCCCACCGCCTGGGTGCTCGGCGGGGTTGAGCCTCTGTTCTCAGGGGCCCTGGGCGAGCCCTGCTCACAGCCCAGGCTTTTCCCGCTCCTGACTCGGGGACCCTGGCGAAGGCCTCAGCCTGCTGTCTCCCCGCGCCTCCTGGGGCATGGACCCTGCCAGTGTGAACCTGTGCCCCGTCTGTGAGTGTGTGTGGTGGCCACAGAGTGTGCCGTGATGCTGCCCGCCCGCTGGCGTGGCACTGGGACGGGGGTGCCACTGCACCTGGGGCTCTGGGCCTGGCTGCCTGGCCACGTCACTGGGGCCTAGATCCAAGGGGAGGGTCCCTGGCTTCCCTGGGGAGGGTCTCAGTGCCATGTAGCTGCCAGGAGGGAGTGCACCATGCCCATCCTCCAGACGCCCCATTGCGTCCCACAGACCTGGCACCCCAGGCTCTCGGATCTCCGCGCCCCATCCCTGGATCAGCTCTGCATGTCTGCGGTGCCGGGCTTCCCTTCCATGGGCCCCTGGCCCAGCGCGCCCCTGTAGCCCGCCAGGGTGACCTCCCCAGGGCGAGGGGGCACGTGTCTCCCCAGTGACTTTCAGCCGTGCCGGCCCTACTGACCCATGCCCACCCCAGGCTCCGTGGGCTTCCCGAGTGCACAGGGGTCCTGGGCCTGGAAGCGGGTTCCTGCCAAGAGTGACCGTGGCCGAGGGCGTCTGCAGGTGTTCAGCTCAGGCGCCCGAGTTGAGGGTGGGTGTGATGTGTCCTCCATGCCAGCCCAGCCACGCCGGGTGGGCATTCTGCAGACCCTCCTCGTGGCCCCATGCCCCCTGCTGATCAGAGCACACTGGCCCTTGGCACAGGTGCTGCCCAGGACAGAAGCGTCCACGGCTGGGCCCTGGGCTCCCCCGTGCCACCCACAGGCCGAGGGAGAAGCTGCCCTGAGACGAGGCCTCCGGCCTCAGGACCCCGGGTGGTGGGCGAGTGTCTGCTGAGCTGGCATCAGCGCACTGGTGGTGAGGGGCTGGCACGGGGGGCCGGGCGCGGTGGCACCCAGCCCTGCGGTGTCTTAGGGTAAAGAGCTCGACCGCTCAGATCCGGACTGCCCGCCCTTCCCCCCATGGCTGCGCTGCTGGTGCCGTCCCGGTGGTTCCTCCGACGCCCGGGGGCCCACACCCAGACCCCACTCCAGAGGCGAAGGCTTGCCCCATGCCACGCTTGCCCTGGAGCGCCGACCGGACCGCGTCCGTGTGTGTGTGTGTGCACACGCGTGCCGTGTCCCCGCCCCGGATTCACTCACCCTCTCCCTCCCTGCAGAAGGCGGTGCTCCCGCTTCACCCCAGTAGGCCAGGCCAACCCTGGCTCCAAGCTCTCACGAGAGCCTCGGGGCTCTTCCGCAGCCCCGGCGGCCTCGCCCCGGCGGCCTCACCCCGCGGCATCCCTTCTCCACAGGCGAGGAGGACGGCCGAGACCAGTCCAAGCTGGAGACCAAGGTGTGGGAGGCCCGCAACCCGCTCGTGGACAAGCAGATTGACCAGTTCCTGGTGGTGGCCCGGTGGGTGCCCGGCAGGCAGGGCACAGGCTGGCGCGGCCTGGACGCTCGCCCGCTCTGGTGGGCTCTGGGACGTCTGTTCCTTGGGGTGTTGCCCAGCGAGGGCACACGAGGCCAGCGGGGCGGGGCCCGCTCTGTCACGACCCTTCTGTGGTCCCCAGGGAGGCCTGGCCCTTCCTGCGTGCAGAGCTGGCTCTGAGGGGCTGCTCAGGGCCCCCCAGCATGCTGGGGTTCTTCCCGCAGACTGCGGGGTGGGATAGGGTGCCTGTCCAGCTCCAAAACCGGGCGGAGGCTGCTGGGGCGGATGTGGCCAAGGCCCAGGCCTCCTGGACACGCGCACCTCTTATGAGGCCGCCGCCCTGGCCCCCACTGGGCAGCTCCGGTGAGCACTCAGGCCACATGCTCCCCCCAGCCCCGCCCTGGGCTGGGCGCCATCCAGCGCTGGAACCCAAAGGCTGTCTCGGGAGAAGAGCTCTGTGGAGACAGGCAGAGTCCCCGAGCTCCAGAGCAGAGCGCTCCTCCCCGAGACAGCTGAGTCTGGGCCCCTCTGCGTGTCTGGCGTGGCCTGCCTGGCCTCCTGCTTGTCTGCTCCAGCGGTCAGCGTCTCTTCCCCTCCCCGCCCCCCCCAGCTCTGTGGGTACCTTTGCCCGGGCCCTGGACTGCAGCAGCTCCGTCCGGCAGCCCAGCCTGCACATGAGCGCCGCGGCCGCCTCCCGGGACATCACCCTGGTAAGTGGGTGCTGGCCAAGCAAGGCCCAGCACGTCTGCTCAGGCCAAGCCCCTGGGCACGGCCCCACCCAGGGCAGGGCTCTCAGTGGCCCCGCGTGGCAGCCCTGTCTTCGCACAGGCTCAGGCTGACCTGCACATCCTGGGGCCGCCCTGCTCCTTCCTCCGGCCCTGTCTCAGGCAGCAAGTCTCCCAGAAGGAGGCTCACGTGCCCCGGGCGGGCCCTGCCTGCCCACGGCTCTCTCCCCACATTCTCCCCAGAGGCCCGAGCCTGTGGCCTTCCACATGTGACCCGGGTGTGTCCGCCATCTGGGCTGGGGCTAGGTCCCAGTACAGGGCCCCAGTGACCCTGCCTCCCGCCCTGCACAGTTCCACGCCATGGACACGCTGCACCGGAGCGTGTACGACGTCGCCAAGGCCATCTCAGCCCTGGTGCCGCAGGGCGGGCCCGTGCTCTGCAGGGATGAGATGGAGGAGTGGTCAGCCTCGGAGGCCAGCCTTTTCGAGGAGGCCCTGGAAAAGTACGGGAAGGACTTCACAGACATTCAGCAAGACTTCGTGAGTTCCGCGGGGCGGGCTCAGGGCCGCGCTGCTCCCCAGCTCTCTGTCCCTGTCCCCTCGCCTGTTAGAGGCGCCTGCTGCGCCTCCAGGTCCTCGCTGGCCCTCAGGCCCCGGGCGTGTTTGAGTCCGGTGGTTTTTAACCAGCCGAGCTTCCGCATACGTCCTTGGAAGTGTTCCCCAGTGAGTGCGTGGGAATCAAGTCTGCAGGGATCCCTCACTCTCACGGCCCCTAAAACACACTTGAGCTCATCTGAAAGGAGGTGAAATGCTGGTCATTCAGAGGAGCAGGTCCGTGCGGAGAGGGCAGCAGGGCGGCCGAGCCGGCCTGACCACAGGCCCTAGGGAGAGGCTGGAGTGCAGCAGCCTTGCCCGCGTCTGATGCCCACCAGCATCTCCACTGGAACAGATGAAGCTGGTGCCGGGCTCGCTGCAGGAGGTGAACAGGTGTGGCCCGGAGGCCCTCAGGGCGCCCTGCAGAGCCCTGGTGCTGCGGGTGCAGGCTGAGCCCTGAGCTGGCCCCTTGACCGACATGCTGGAGTGTGCCGAAACCTCAGCAGGGGGGCACGGGCTCCCCACCAGAAATAAGCGGAGCGCGCCCCCCACAGGCCCCGGGCACCTCACGCTCCCGTGTGACGGCCCAGGTGCAGGAGGCACGTAGCCTGCGATCAGCTCACCCCAGCGGATGTGGGTGAAGGTGCTCAGGGGAGGCAAGGCCCGCAGGCGGCGCAAGCCCTGCTGGACTTGGGCTTGGCCTGTGAGCCCGGGGTGACGCCAGAACCGCGGGAGCAGAGGGTTCTCGCATGTGCAGCCCACAGCCTGGAGGGCTCGGGGACCTGAGTGCCTCCTGCACCGCCCCCCTTTCCCCGGCACTGTGCACCAGGGGCGGAAGCACCTGCCCACCCAGCCAGCCAGCCAGCCCGGCGCGGGTGCTGCGACAGGAAGGGAACCTGGGCAGGGCTTCTCAGCCATGCAGTCTGCCCAGGAGGGGGCGAGCCTGGGCGGGGCCCGCCCCCCGCTGACACACCTGCGTCCCACAGCTTCCCTGGAAGTCGCTCACCAGCATCATTGAGTACTACTACATGTGGAAGACCACGGACAGATACGTGCAGCAGGTGAGGGCCGGCCGGCGCAGGCGGGTCTCCCCGCAGACCCAGCTGCCCGCTTCTGACCCTGTGTTCTGTGCTTTAAGAAACGCTTGAAAGCGGCTGAAGCGGAGAGCAAGTTGAAGCAAGTTTATATCCCCAACTAGTAAGTGTACCCCCGGAGCACCGCCGCCGTGGCTCCACACCCGCGGGTGGGCCAGGCCCGCTGCTGGCCTGATGTGGCTCAGAGTCTCGGCGAGTCGGGGGCCTGTCCTTGAAGCCCAGGATGGCAGGGGTGGTGGGAGGGCAGAACCCCGCCCTGGCTCTCCCTCGGCCAGCCAGGCAGCCCCGGGCGTGGAGGCTGGAAGCCGTCCCGCCGGGGGTCTGACTCTGACCCGAGCCCGCGGGGAGAGAGCTGGGGTTGGCAGCCGCCCTGCGGCCCAGCGAGTACGGATGGGGCTGCCGGGGTTCCAGAGCCATGCACCCGGGGCTCCGTGCTCGCGTGACGCCCTCCCTCTCTCCCCTACCCAAGTAACAAGCCAAACCCGAACCAGATCAGCGTCAACAACGTCAAGGCAGGCGTGGTGAACGGCGCGGGGCCACCAGGCCAGAGCCCTGGGGCCGGCCGGGCCTGCGAGAGCTGTTACAGTAAGTGCCCCCAGGCACACCCTAGTCCGCGGCCCTGGGCACCCCTGCACCGTCCCGGGGACCGGCCTGGGGGCGGGGGTCGCACTCTGCCGGGAGGAGCCCTGATGGGGGAGCAAGGGGAGCGCGGTGCCCGGGCCCGGGGTGGTGTGGGCGGGCGGCAGCTGTGGAATGCTCTTTGCCGTCACTGGTTCTGCTTAAGAATCCGTCTATTTTCAACTTTGTTGTCCGTAGCCACCCAGTCTTACCAGTGGTATTCTTGGGGTCCCCCTAACATGCAGTGTCGCCTCTGCGCATCTTGTTGGACATATTGGAAGAAATATGGTGGCTTGAAAATGCCAACCCGGTTAGATGGAGAGAGGCCGGGACCCAACCGCAGTAACATGGTAAGCCCCGCCCTGCGCCCCGCCCCGCCCGCCCGCGCGCCCACCCCTGTGGCCCGGCCCGCGGTCATGGCGCTGTGTCGGGGCGGCGCGCCCCCTTCCGCAGAGCCCCCACGGCATCCCGGCGCGGAGCAGCGGGAGCCCCAAGTTCGCGATGAAGACGCGACAGGCTTTCTACCTGCACACCACCAAGCTCACGCGCATCGCCCGGCGCCTGTGCCGCGAGATCCTGCGCCCCTGGCGCGCCGCCCGCCACCCCTACACGCCCATCAACGGCGCGGCCATCAAGGCCGAGTGTGAGTGTGCCCGGGGCGGGCGGGGTGGGGTGCTGCCGGCGGGCGCGCGCACTGACCCTGGCGCCCTCCCGCAGGCACGGCTCGGCTGCCGGAAGCCTCCCAGAGCCCGCTGGTGCTGAAGCAGGCCACGCGGAAGCCCTTGGAGGCCGTGCTGCGGTTCCTCGGTGAGCCCGCCCGCAGAGTCCTGTGAGGATTCGGAGTGGTCTTCCCCATGCTGTGCCCTCCTGGGTGGGCTCTGGGCTGGGTGGGAGGCGTGCCCCCCAGGAGGGACGCACAGGGGCGGCCTGGGGCCCCGAGCATCCCGCTTGTCCGTGGCCCTCCGCTCTGCTGCGCTGGGCTAGGATTCGGTCTCTCCCCCTGTGCCCAAGTTCCCTTGGGAAAGACGCTCCGAGCTGGCGGGCCCCCGGGAGACACAGGCGGCTGTGGCCCCTCCTGCTATCTGGGCTCTGGCCTCTGAGAGCCGCTGAGGGCTGGGGCACTTGGTAGGTGTAGGCCTGCGCCTCCTGGAGCCGGTCTGGTGACCTGTCCATGGTCAGCTGATGGAGACCCTAGTTTATCATCTGGCCAGTGGCCAGCCTGGGCTGTCAGCTTTGTGGCCGCTAAGGGGACCTGCTCATTTGTGGGGATCTGGAGCCCGTGTGCTGGTTGGTGGTCGCCGGTGGGCCTGTTGGCTGGACCAAGGGGTCTAGCCCCAGCCTCTGTCGCTGCCCTCAGGGTGCCCAGGGTGCCACACTGGCGTGCCTACCGGGCCTGGGCTTCCCACACACTCCCGGGTGGTGGGGCTGCCGCTGAGGAGCAGCCTGTGCCCACTTGCCTGTGTTGGCCCTGCAGAGACGCACCCCCGCCCCCCCAAGCCCGACCCAGTGAAGAGTGTGTCTGGTGTGCTCAGCGGCCTGACCCCTGCCAAGTCGGCCCCTGTCATCAACAACGGCTCCCCCACCATCCTGGGCAAGAGGAGCTACGAGCAGCACAACGGGGTCGACGGTGAGTCCGGGGGGTCTCGGGCTCGGCCGGCGTGGCTGTGGGCCTGGGGTGCCCGGCGCCCGCCGCGCCCGCGCCTGCTGACCGTGTGTTCTCTCCTCTCTCCTGCCGCCGGGCGCTGCCAGGCAACGTGAAGAAGCGCCTCTTGATGCCCAGTAGGGGTAAGGCCCGGCCCTCCGCGCCTGCCTGTGTGCTGTGCTCACGTGTGTGTGGCGGATGGCTCAGGGCAGTCCACGCGGGCTGGGCCGCGCCCCTAACCCGGCGCCCACCTGTCACTCGGCAGAGACCTTGGGGCTGCCCCTGCCCCCACCCGGGCGCCCCGGCTCACGAAATGCCCTTCCGTCCGGGCCCAGCGCCGGTCAGTGGACTGTCCTCTGTCGGGCGGCTGTGGCGCCCCTGCCGCCCGCCCGCATGCCGTCAGCCTCAGCTCACGTGGCCGCCCGCCCTGTGCTTGTGACCTTGCCTGCGCCTTGCCTGGTGGGGGGCTGTGGGACCCTAGCCCCTCGGGCGCCGACGGGACAGAGCTGTGGTGTGGCTGGCATGGCTGGGTGGGGGTCTGTGAGGCCCAGGGAAGGCCCAGGCCGGGGCCCCACGGGGAGGTGCACCCGGGGCTGAGACTGTGGGCCCTGTCCCAAGTGGGGGGCTCGCGCCGGGGCATGAGGCCACCACAGGGCTCCCCTGCTGTTGGGCGCAGCTGGCACTGGCTTCCAGAGTGTGGCTCCCTCGCCCGCCCAGTGGTCCCGGGCTGCTCTAGTAGGGGTCACCACGGTGCCAGCGAGGAGCGTTTCAGCCTTGTGGGGGCCAGTGCCCCCGACAGTCAGCCTGTGGCAGGACCAGTGAGGGGGAGGTGAACGGAACCAACAGAAGGGGAACTTAGGGGGATGCACTCAGAGCTCTTCCCGCCAGCCCCTCCCAGCAGCAAGGTCCGGCCTGGCGTGGACACCCCCACGCTGCATCATGGGCAGCCAGCATGGACGTGGCCGGAGTCTTCCCCCAGTCTCAGGACTGGAGACCTGCCGGCCCAGGAGGCTGGCCCAGGCTTGGTTCTTGGATCTCTGGAAGGTGGTGGGAGGCAGTGGCTATCTGGCCCAGCCTGGTCCCCTGGACATGCCCATCTCAGTGTGTCCAGGAGCCCGGCAGGCACCTGCTGAGGGTCAGCTGGTGGCACTGAGGTCGGGTCCTCTCACTCCATCCGGACACAGGCTCTTCCCGCCCCAGGCCCCCTGCTGCCTTGCCCACGACCCCTTGGGGAGCCAGCTCACTTGAGCCTTGCCCCCTTGCTGACCTCCCCCTTCCCCTGGAGCCATCCTTGGGTGTTCTCACAGTCCCTAGTCTCAACAGAGCGGCTGGTCCACTCGGCTGCCCACATCCCACAGGAGGGGAAGCGGGTCTTATCAACAGGGCTTGGGGCTTAGGGCTTGACTTGTAAAGAGCTCTTGATAGCAGTGGGATAAACTCTATTCACTTCCGTCAGTTTTTCCAAAATCCACGTGTTCCCGTAGCTACTTCAGCGCCAGCCCTGGATCCCGGGCGGGCGTCAGGGGCTGCACTCAGGCTCACTGGGGTGCTGTGTGGCGGCCGGAGCAGCGGCAGATGGCAGGACCGGCTCTAGGCCAGGGCCCTGACCCCAGGGGGCCTTAACTCCCTAAGCTGGCCCTCTGTGGCCTGTGGCTGCCTCCGCCCCAGGGCCCCGTGTGTACATCCCCCCACGCTAACTGTGTGCTTTCTTCTCTCTGCCACCCGTCCCTCTGGTAGGCACCTACCTGGGTAAGTAGCACACAGCCCTGAGCGCTGTGTGTAGCTGTGCACACCCGTGGACAGCTTGTGAGCGCTGCAGGCTGGCTGCCGGGGCCCCTGCCCCTGCCTGCTGGGGTTGCGGCTACCCCAAGTTAGGAGGTGCTGCAAATGGGGGCTGGACAGCTATTCCAGGCTCGTCTAGAGTCAGACCTGGGTCAGGAAGCACTTCTGGGAGGAGTTAGATGTGTGTGGCAGAATGCAGGCGGTGGAGACTAGCTCACGTGACCGTATAGTGCACACTGACACGCTCAGCCACGCACTCACCCCAACACACGTTCACGGGCCCGTGTACACACACCAACACGGGCCCGTGTACGCACACCAACGTGCTCACGGGCCTGTGTACTTGCACAGACACCTGCTCATGGGCCCGTGTACGCACACCAACACACTCATGGGCCCATGTACGCACACCAACATGAGCTCATGGGCCCGTGTACTCACACCAACACGAGCTCACGGGCCCGTGTACTCACCAACATGAGCTCACCGGCCCATGTACTAACACCAACACATGCTCACAGGCCCGTATACTCAGGCCAGCACATGCTCACAGGCCTGTGTACTCACCGACACACTCACTGGCCCATGTACTCAGACCAGCACGTGCTCACAGGCCTGTGTACTCACCGACACACTCACTGGCCCGTGTACTCAGACCAGCACGTACTCACGGGCCCGTGTACTCAGACCAGCACGTGCTCACGGGCCTGTGTACTCACCGACACACTCACGGGCCCGTGTACTCACCGACACACTCACGGGCCCGAGTACGGACACTGCTGCTCTGGTGGCCACGCGCGTAGACTCACTGCACGAGCGCTTGGGAGCTGTGGATCGTTCCGGTTCCCGTTGAAGGTGCAGCCTGTGGCCTGGGACAGTGCCTTTTCTGAGCCGCTGGTAGCGGCTTTCACCGCCAGACCCCCAACCACAGAGAGGAACTGTTAGCTGGAGCGTGGCCTGCTGACCTCTCCTGGGTGCCTCCATCAGCTTCCTGCAGGGCGTCTGGCCCCAGGCCCACGCTGGGGACTGGGAGCCCCTTGGGAGGACGTCTGGTAGCGTCTGAGCCCAGGGAGCGGCTGCCCTGCAGGGCACCCCTGTCGCTGTTGCCAGGTGTGACTTGGCTGCTCTGTAAACCGGGCCACTGTGGTCCTGCCTCCTCGGGGGAGTGAGCGCAGACCGAGGCTCCTGCACTGCTCCCCTCCCCAGACCGGGGCCCCTGAGAGCCACCTGGGCGAGGCCAGGGCTCGGGAGCTGAGGCCCACCTGGGTGTGGGCTGCAGCTCTGGGGAGATGGAGCCCCGGGCTTCCTGCGTCTCCGCTGTGGGCCCTTGGCATGCGTGTGGGCGCGGCACGTGCCCGCGGGGACCTCATGGCCTGTCCTTCCTCCTGTCAGGTTTGGCCAACCACGGACAGACCAGGCACATGGTGAGCGCAGGGGCCCTGTTCTCCACATGCTCACACACACGTGCTCACACACACGTGCTCACACACACGTGCTCACACACACATGCTCCCTGGGCCTTAGCAGGGAGGCTCCAGCCCTGCCAGGCGCTGTGGGAGCATCTGGGAGGCCCCTGGGGACCTGAGGAGGGGTAGGTGTTGGGGTCTTCATGGGGTCTTCGTGGCCCTCGGGGCGCCCCTGCCTCCACTGCCCCTGGGACAGCCACCGTGGGGCTCCTGGGCGCTGCGTGGAGGCCCCGAGCTCCCCTCTCAGGCCTGCCCCACCGCAGGGACCAAGCCGGAACCTCCTGCTCAACGGGAAGGCGTACCCCACCAAGGTGCGCCTCATCCGGGGGGGCTCGCTGCCCCCCGTCAAGCGGCGGCGGATGAACTGGATCGACGCCCCCGACGACGTGTTCTACATGGCCACCGAGGAGACCAGGTGGGGCGGCCGGGCGGGCGGGGCTCGCGGGGCCAGGGGCTCCGTGCTGTGCTGCGCGGCCGCCTCACTGCCCGGCTCCACCACAGGAAGATCCGCAAGCTGCTCTCGTCCTCCGAGACCAAGCGCGCGGCCCGCAGGCCCTACAAGCCCATTGCTCTGCGCCCGAGCCAGGCCCTGCCGCTGCGGCCGCCCGCGCCCGCGCCGGTCAACGACGAGCCCATCGTCATCGAGGACTAGGCCGCCCGCGCGGCGCTCTGACCGCAGACCACGCCCGCCCGCCGCCCGCCGCCCGCCGCCCGGTTTCGGTAGTGCCCCCGCCCGCCCTCACCCGCAGAGAAACCGCCCCTCGGCCACGCGGGGAGGAGCGCCCGACCTACTCCAGACCCGCCGGGGAGTCGTTTTTTTAGCTTTGTGTTTACTTTTTGGCCAGAGCGGAGCTGAGGAGCCGCCCGAGTGCCTGCCCCGCACGCGGGCTCAAGGGCCGGCCGGGAGTTTTGTTGTTTCTGTTGAAGGTGCCATTTTAAATTTTATTTTTATTACTTTTTTGTAGATGAACTTAAGCTCTGTAACTTACACCTGGAATGTTAGGATCGGCGTGGCCAGCGGCCGGCCGAGCTGCCTGGTGGGGTTGGCCCCTTGTCTTTTCAAGTAATTTTCATATTAAAAAAAACAAAGAAAAAAAAACTTATAAAAACAAAAATCCAACTAGCCCCTCCTGCGTCTTTTGTTCTCAGTCCGTCGCCCTGTCTCGGGCCCACTGCACTCCCGTCGCCTTAGAGGAGCCCAGTGTCCCCCCCGCCAGCCCCCTCCGTGGGTCTGGAAGCCACCCCCTGCTCGGGTCTGCCCAGCGATGGGACGTCCAGGAAAAGTCTGGGCAGCAGCATATGGCCCCTGCAGGCTGGCCCGGGGGCTCCCCTGCTGCCTCACCTTGGCCCCATGCCCACCACCTGCCCCAAGGGGGCAGAGAAAGGTCCATCGGGGCTCGGGGCTCCCACACGGGGAGCCGACACGCCATGTCTGTCCGAGGCAGGGGTGGTCCGGGCCTGGCCTGGGAGCCAGACTGGCAGGTGCCGGGCTCCCCTGCTCGGGCAGCCAGGGTGGCAGGGTCAGCCGGGCTGCTGGCCGGCCTAGCAGAGCCTGCTGCAGCTGTCCACAGATGGCTGCCAGGGGCCACGGGGCCACCCGGAGCAGGTGTGCCATTTCCTCCGGGAGACTCCGCTCAGATTTCAGCAAGTCCGTTCCCAGAAACCCTGCCTCGGCTGGCCCCCCGCACACCCCCTCCAGGCCCACTGGACAGGTTCATCCAGGCCAGATGCCGGAGGGAGGGGTCCCCAAGGCTGCCGGAGGGGGGAGTCCCCAAGGCCGCCGGAGGGAGGGGTCCCCAAGGCCCTCGGAGGGAGGGGTCCCCAAGGCCCCCGGAGGGAGGGGTCCCCAAGGCCCCCAGAGGGAGGGGTCCCCAAGGCCCCCAGAGGGAGGGGTCCCCAAGGCCGCCGGAGGGGGGGTCCCCAAGACCGCCGGAGGGAGGGGTCCCCAAGGCCCCCGGAGGGAGGGGTCCCCAAGGCCGCCGGAGGGGCTCCTCTGCCTGCTGTGCCTCCAGCCCCACCGTGATGTGTGGACGTCTCGGCTGGAGAATTAAAATAGAAGCCGCGCTGCTGCCTTACTGGGGACAGATAAGGGGTGTTCTGGCATCCAAGGGCCTGCTGTGGGCCCCACTGGGTGGCGGGCCAGGGTGTCAGGAGAGGCTGGGGCATGCCACCCCACACGGCTGGCCTCACACCCGCCCACCCCCCAGCTCCAGTGGTGGGGCTGGGTGGCCAGGCTGGTGACCTTGACAAAGACACTACCTTCCTCCAGTATGGTGGGCAGGGGAGGGGCCTCCCCCCAGCCGGGTCCTCCCCCTGCCCAGAGACAGGCAGACCCTCAGGAGGGCCGGGGTCCCCTCCCCCGCCCCAGCACTGTGCTGGGCAGGGCCTGGACTGCGTGTCTGAGAGGTCTGTGCCAGGCCTAAAAGTGGGGTGGGAGGCGGGTGCTGGCGAGGGGAGCGAAGTCTTGAGAACCCGAGTGTTGGTTAGCTCTGCCCGGCTCCTGTGGGCCCAGCAGGGGCCTGCAGCTCCATCCTCCAGGGCCAAAGGCATCGCAGGTGGGCGTGTCCCCATTCCCCACCTGGGACCTCCCACTGCCCACCACTGGGCACAGCCCAGGGGGCCCTGCAGGAACACGAGCCTGGCTTCCCATGTGCCGTTTGCCAGTGCCACCAGGACGCTGCTCCGCTGCAGCCTCACGGGAGGGGCCTGCCCCTGCGCCTGGCCAGCGGGGCCCCACCAGCTTCCCTCCAGCCCCGCCGTCCTCTCTCAGCCTCATGGCCCGTGCCTGTCCCAGCCTCTAGCTCTGAGATGCAGCTCCGTGTCCACTGATCAGTGCCCCTTCCCAACAGCCCCGCACATCAGCCGAAGCCCTGCAGCTGGGAGGCAGGGTGCCCGTGCCACCCACCCCTGCCCAGGGCCTCAGCCAGGGCCTCATGCCATCCCTTGACTCCACCCCCTCTCTCCAAGCAGAGCTGGGGCCCACAGGTAGCTGCCTTGAGAGGGCTCCTGTGCCCAGCCAGCCTGCCCTCAACAGCAGTCCTGCAGATTTCAGGGCGGGGTGGTCCCTCAGGCTGATACCCTGGGGTCCCAGGGGTCTCCCAAGCTCAGAGCCCCTGGCAAGGGGTGCCAAGTGGGGGCCCATGAATTATTCAGACACCAGACGCCCAGCCTGAGCGGGGAGCGGCCTGTGAAGCGCTGCCCTGCAGGCCACCTAGCCCAGGAAGGGGCCCGCTGAGGCCTCCTCTCATCTCCACCCCAGCTGGCTCAGGGCCAGAGCTCAGTGCAGGGAGAGGGCGCCCGCCTGCTGGTCAGCAGCTTGAGGGCTCTTGTCCTCACTCATGGAAATGGCAGTGGCTGAAGGGTGTGAGTGCGGGTGGGGGCCACCTCAGGGAGGGGGGGAGTTACCTCAGGGAGGACGGGGGCACTTCAGAGAGGAGGAGGGGACACCTCAGGGAGGAAGGGGCACCTCAGAGAGATGGGGGGCACCTCAGGGAGGAGGGGGGCACCTCAGAGAGATGGGGGGCACCTCAGGGAGGAGGGGGGCACCTCAGAGAGATGGGGGTACCTCAGGGAGGAGGGGGCACCTCAGAGAGATGGGGGCACCTCAGAGAGGAGGGGGCATCTCAGGGAGGAGGGGGCACCTCAGAGAGATGGGGGCACCTCAGGGAGGAGGGGGGCACCTCAGGGAAACGGGGGGCACCTCGGGGCACTTCAGGCGACAGGGTGGGGGGGCTGCCGTGGAACTGCCCTGCGAGACCAGCTCCCTCACCCCCTTTGAACACACTGGCACCGGGAGCCAGAAGCAGGCCCTGGAGACCACCAGGGAGAGGAACTGGGCGTGGGGGGACCCGGTGTCCAGCACAGAGCCTCAGAGACACAGGGCAGGGTGTAAGGGAGCTGGAGCCCGCTGCCCAGACTGGGCCCAGTCATCTGGGCTTAGGCATCTGTCCATCTGCCAGACCTGAGGCTCAGCGGTGATGGGGGCCCAGGAGAGAGCCCCTGGGAGATGGCTGCCGCGACCTCTGGGTCCCCAGACCCTGGGGCTCTGGCCAGTTCTGCGTGGCACCAGGTGGAGGCAGGCAGGGGTGGGAGAGGCCAGGCAGTCCTGCCGGGCGGGGGCTGGAGGTCCCCTGGGGAGAGGCCCTGCCCGCTAGCAGTCTAGCTCCCCAGCCCTCCAGGAGGAGGCTCTGGGGCCAACAGGCCGAGGTCAGAGGCCCTGGGTCCGATACTACTGGGTCTGGAGGAGAGATGGGGCAGGCGTCCGGGGCAGGACGGCATGGAATGCAGGCGGCAGCGTCTGCCCACGGGGTCGCTACGCCTGCAGAGGAGGCACCCTGGGGGCCCCACGCCTTCTGTCTCCCGTCTCCCCCCGCCCCCCACATCGCCCTTGGGTGGGAGAGCTTGGGGAGGGCGCCTTCAGAGCCTGCCGCACACACCGCTGGCCCCCTCGCTGCCAGGCACCCCCTCCCTCACCCCCTTCCAGCAGTTTCTCTCGCACTGTTTTTGGAAGTGGTGGAGGCCCTGCCCTCCACCCGCTGAGGCTCCAGCACCACTGACAGTGTTAGGCGGGGCCGGGACCGGGCCTGGACCGGGTGGCGCTCCCGCCCAAATCCCGCTCCTGTCCCAGAGCGAGGCCGTTGCTATAGAAACCGAGCAACAAAGGGAAGCGGGCGGCGGCGCGCAGCAGGGTGGGGTGGGGTCCCCTGGGGACCCGGACGCCAGCACCGCGCCGGGCGGGCTGCTGCGCCGTCGGGGCGTCAGTCTGCGTGTCCCGACGCCGCCCTTCCGGGCCGAGGCCCCGCTGGCCAGGACGCCCCCCGTCAGGGGGCCGCGGAGTCCCAGCCCCACCCGCGGCCCAGCCGGTTGCCCCGAAGTTGCCATGGAAACAGGCGAGGACCGAGCGGGCCCGGTAGAGGCCACCCCGAGAGCGAGGCCGGGGGGCGCCGGGCGCGTGGCGTAGCCCCCAGTCCGCCCCGGCAGGTGCGCCCCTGCCCCCGCGGCGTCCAGGGCGGCGGGACCCCGGGGGCGGGCTCCCGACGCCCCGCCCCGGCCGCAGACCAATGGGCGGGCGGACAGCCGGGCGGGCGGGGCGGGCGCGGCGGAGGCGGCGGCTGCGGCGAGGAGACGGGCGCGCGCGGAGGACGCGGGGCGGCTGGGCGTACGGACCATGGCCTCCAAGTGCCCCAAGTGCGACAAGACCGTGTACTTCGGTGAGTGCCCGGGCCCGGCCGCCGCCCTTGGGGTCAGCTCCCCGCTGCAGAGCCGCGAGCCCCCGGCGCTCGTCGGCCAGCGCCCGGCCGCCACCCCAGGATGCCCGGCCCGGATCCGGCTCGTGCGCTGCCCACGCGGGTGCGGCCGGAGGGTGGAGCGGCGACGAGCTGGGGGCGGCCACGCCCGAACCCCCGAAGTGGCCGACGGGGACGAGGCGGGGGCCCGAGGCCTGGCGGGCGGGGGCTCGTGGACCCTCCAGAAAGCGGCCAGGCTTCGGGGAGCGCTGTGCGCTCGCGGGCCGATCGCGGTCCTGCCTGGCGGTGCCCAGCGGGGCGGGGCGGGCGCAGCAGCAAGCTCTGCGCACTTTTAGCGCGCTCCCGCCTTTCTCTGCCCTTTCGCTCGGACCCCAGTCGCGCCCCCCGCGGACATGTGGCCGGGCCGGCTGGCTTCATGGCTCCCAACCCCAGCCCCGACCTCGGCCCACGGCGGGCCAGGTCTAGGCTCTGTCTGGATTCAGCCCATGCGGGGGCGACCTTGGCCTCCACCTCTTATGCGCTCCGACACGCTCCTTTTCTTGGCGCCAAGTTCCCCCTGGACTCTCCTGCGGTTGGGGTGAGGAGGGAACCCTCACAAGCAGGAGGGGACGCTGGGACCCAGGTGGCCAGGCCCCTGACCTCCTCAAGGTCCCAACAGTGGCGTCCAGGAGGAGGGAGTGGGGAGGAGAGCCTGTCTCTGCCTGGAAGCCCCCTGGGTTGGCGGAGACTGCCTCCCATGGGCGCACCCCCCCCGCTGGCGCTCCTACCCTGGTGTCTGGCTCACTCCCCCACTCTCCCTCACCCTGGCTGGCCCTCTCCCCCACTTTGTCAGGGTCCCTGCCCACTGAGCCTCCCACCAGCACCCGCACAGACAGTGGCCCAAGTCAGAAAAGCAGGAGAGACAGGGCCAGAGAGAAGACCCTTCTCTCGTCATCCGTGGGGCAGTGGCCAGGGTCTGAGGTGGGGACTGGCCGAGGTGAAGATGGCCCCTTGGTTTCCCTGCGGACGGTGGGAGGAGGCGCAAGCCGTTGTTTGCTGTTCCCAGAGGGGAGGGACCGGATTTGGCCTGGAGTGCTTCTGGCCTGGCTGGGGCCTTGGGGCTTCCGGCTGCCTGCTGGGGAGCCCGCCCAGCCCTCAGTCCCGGTCCCCATCCTGGACAGGACTCATCCCTGTAAGGCTCAGGGTAGGGGCCAGCCCCAGGGTTGTCCTGCCAGCCCCACTGCCCACGTCTTTACCCTGGGCCAGGCCAGCTCAGGGACGGGCTGACAGTCCCGTGGACAACCCGGAAAAGCACTTCTGCCTGCTTGGGCGGCTGCTGGCTCCCAGCAGAAAACAAAGGCTGGCTTCTCTCCTGGTCTGGAGGCCCTGGTGGAGGAAGGGGCGGGGCCAGGACGCTGCCACCCCGAGTGCGGCTGCACCCCAGCGGGTGCACGGAGGAGCCAGGCCACCCCACAGTCACCTCGGGAGGCTAAGTCTCTGTGTCGCCGACAACTGCAGCTGGGTGGGAGCTGGCTCCTTTCCAAGCCATTAGACTCAATCGATTCTGCCTTCCCAACTTGGGCTGGTAACGTGTGGCCATTGACCTGCTCGGTGGGTCCGAGGGTCATTCCCCTGCCCCCCGCAAGTGGCCACAGCCTAACAGTGAGCCAGATCAGCATGGTTCTGGCTGCCCTGAGCCGCAGCTGCCTCAGCAACCGCTGGCCAGCGGGAGAGCTGGGAGAGGATGCCAGTCTGGCATGGGATCTGAGCCCGCCTTGGGCTCAGCCAGCTCCCGTCTGCCCTGGCATGGACCTGCGGGAGGCCTGGCCAGCCTGAGTCCTAGCCTTCTAGGGTGGAGTGGCCAGGAAGATCTGTAAGCCTGCGGAAGGGGAGGGTGGGTGGGGGTCCTAGAGGCTGCCCCTGGCCAGGCCAGCAGGCGCCAACAGGGCCACTGGGGCCAGGGCCCAAGCCCCGAACCTGAGCCACCAGGAGCGCGAGCCGTCCTCCAGGAGCCTCCCAGGCCTCCTGGGACTGGGGGTGTCCCGGCCAGTTCCCGCTCCCCACCCTGCTGGTGCCCTGGGGGAGGCCTGGCCCAAGCAGGGGCTGCTCTGGGAAGGAGTCCCTGCTCCCTGGCTAATCCTGCCTGATTAGAAGGGCCCCAGCCCACCCACCCCTCTCCTCCCCTTGCCTCTGGCCAGGCCCCTTCCAGTCGGGAGGATTCCAGCTTGGCTCCAGCGGCTTCCTGCCCCGTCCTCCGCCCTTTTCCTGCTGTGCTTCCCTGGGGAAGCCCCAGCTTCCGTCC
This sequence comes from Ovis canadensis, assembly GCF_042477335.2. Lineage (NCBI taxonomy): Eukaryota > Metazoa > Chordata > Mammalia > Artiodactyla > Bovidae > Ovis > Ovis canadensis. The sequence goes on from NC_091262.1 coordinate 83,251,687, forward strand.
ACTGGGAGATGGCCCAGCAGCCCCGGAGTTGGGGGAGGCAGGGGGCAGGGAGGGCCCCCAATGTGACCCTTAGCAGCTGGTCTCAGACCTTGGGCGCCAAAGCCAGAGGCAGGAGGGGGCAGTGCTTTCGAAGCTTAGGGTGAGGAGGCCAAATATGGACAGCCAGCGCCCTGCCCTGTCCCCTGGGGGGCCACAGGGACTGGCCTCCACTGGGGGTCTGGAGGCTTGAGGCCACTCCCCTCAGCGGGGCTGGGGCTCTGCCAGCTCCTGTAGGGCCCTCCTGGAGGGTCTGGGGCTGTGTGAGGGGCAGGTGTGTGCGGCATGTGTCAGGGAGGGGCAGGTTTGAGCTGGAAGCCCGTCCAGGTTGCCCGGTCCAGCAGTGACCCAGGGTGAGGAGCGGATGGCAGGGGTGGCCACATGGCTCCGGGGGGGGGAAGGGGACGCAGGTGCCGAGGCTGCCCGGGGCCTGGGAGGCAGCGGGGCTCAGTGCAGGGGCGGGGGCGCTGTGCTGACACTGCCCTCCCACCCAGCTGAGAAGGTGAGCTCCCTGGGCAAAGACTGGCACAGATTCTGCCTCCGGTGTGAGCACTGCAGCAAGACGCTGACCCCAGGGGGCCACGCCGAGGTGAGCGCCTCCCTGGGGCAGGGAGGGGTTGGGGAGCCGGGCCAGACCCCGCCCTCAACGCCTGCCCTCTGCCTAGCATGATGGAAAGCCTTTCTGCCACAAGCCCTGCTATGCCACGCTGTTTGGACCCAAAGGTGAGACTGGGGCCTCCGTGGGCCGGGCCGGTGGGGACACCCCGCCCAGCTCAGATGGCCCCGGTCCCTCCTCCCCTCGGCAGTGCGGCCCCCTCCCTCCTGGAGGGACAAGCACTCTCCCTTCCTTGCCCACCAGGGCCCTCTGGGTGGGGGCGGGGAGTGGTCCTGGATCCCCGTGGCTGAAGGAGCCTTCCTGGGAGGTTGGGGGTGGCTGAGAGGTGCGGGGGTGGGGAGGGCCCTGGCTCCCGTGTCCCGTGCCTGCCCCCACCAGGGGTGAACATCGGAGGGGCCGGCTCCTACATCTACGAGAAGCCCTCTGCCGAGAAACCCCAGGTTACCGGCCCCATCGAGGTCCCCGTGGCCCGAACCGAGGAGCGGAAAGCCAGCGGCCCCCCGAAGGGGCCCAGCAAAGGTGGGCGGGGTGAGTGTGGGGCGCGGGGGTGGGGTCGGCGCCGGCAGGCCCTGACCCCGCCTCTCCCCCAGCCTCCAGCGTCACCACGTTCACCGGGGAGCCCAACATGTGTCCTCGCTGCAACAAGAGGGTCTACTTCGGTGAGTGCCTGCGCCCAGCCCTGGGCTGGGAGGGTTCCCCCGCGCGCCCCGGCGTCATCCTCTGTCCCCTCCCCAGCCGAGAAGGTGACGTCTCTGGGCAAGGACTGGCACCGGCCATGCCTGCGCTGCGAGCGCTGTGGGAAGACGCTGACCCCGGGCGGGCACGCGGAGGTGAGAGGCGCGCGGCCCCCGACGGCCAGGGGGGCCGGCGGAGGCCTGAGGGGGCCAGCGGGGGCCTGCGGGGGAGCCGGGCGGGCCCAGCCTGGAGACCGTGGGCCCAGAGTGGCAGGCCCGAGGGGGGCTATGAGGGCCCGGGAAGCGGGGCCCGAGGGGGGCTATGAGGGCCCGGGAAGCGGGGGCCCCGCCCGAGGGGGTCTGCAGGCCGGGAGGGGCGGGTGGGGGCTGCGGTCTGGGGTGGGCGGGCGTGCCCCGAGGGGTTCTGCGGGCTGGGACGGGCGGGGGTTGCGGTCTGGGGTGGGCGGGCGTGCCCCCGAGGGGAGCTGCGGCCCGGGAGGGGCGGCGCGCTGCCCCCTGGAGGCCGGCCTGGCGCCGTGTGCGCACGGACGCTGGTGCTGCGGCAGCGCTGCGTCCTCCAGGTCCACCTGGGAAACCGCGGGCTCAGGGTGCCAGGCGTCTGGAGGTGGAGGCGGCCACCGGGGGTGGTGGGCGTGGAGCCTGTGGCCGCCTTCTCACCACCTGCACCCTGTCCTTAGCACGATGGCCAGCCTTACTGCCACAAGCCCTGCTACGGAATACTCTTTGGACCCAAGGGTGAGTGTGGGCCGGAGTGTGGGCCGCGGGCCCCCTCCCGCCCTCCCCTCCACCGAGCGGTCTCTCTCTGCAGGAGTGAACACGGGAGCCGTGGGCAGCTACATCTATGACAAGGATCCTGAAGGCAAAGCTCAGCCCTAGGCCTCGGGGCTGCTCTGCGTGGGCCCCCGACCCCAAGCCCACTGCTTGGCTGCGCGGGGAGAGTGCACCTCCAAGTCCAGGGCCAGAGAGCTGGGGGAGGACCCTAACCCCAGGGCCCTGCCCCGTCCCTGTCTCCTGGTCTATCTGCCTGTGTGTCCCTGACTGCCCGCTGCCCCCTTTCGTCCTGGCCCCATGTGTCCCCACCTCGGGGTCTCATGGCCCCCCATGCCCCTGGTGTCTCTGTGGCCTGGGTGACCTTTCTGAGGTGGTGCCGCCCCCGCCCCGCCCCCAGTGTTATTTATGTCCCTCTTGCCAGTGACACCCACAGCCACGCCTCCACCGCATTCCTCCCGCCTGCCAGCGCCCGCCCACCACCCTCACGTGGCTCACACTTGAGTGCTGGGACTTTTGCTACCAATAAAAGGTCTGAAGGTCAAGGGCGCACGTGTCTGCAGCTCTGGGGTGGACTTGCAGCCAGGGGCCCATCTCTCAGTACAAGTGCCCCCAGCATCCCTAGGCCCCGGTTTCAGGTGGGGGCGGGGCCCTGTGCCCAAGGGTGATGCCCATGGGTGGGAGGCAGGGAGGCTCTGGTTTGGACTGGTTGAGGCGAGTGGGGGGCTGGGCCCCTGGGAAGGACTGGACTAGATGGAGGTGGGGAGTGCGGGAGGCTGGGGTCCTAGTGCCCAGAAAGGGGCACTAAAACCAGGTGGTGCCTTGGTCCAGCAGAGAGCTGGAGGGAGGGGAGCTGCAGGCACCTGGTGGAGGGAGGGAGGGACAGACGACACCTCCTGCAGGGGAGGAGCGGCGAGGGGTGGGCAGGACACCTGCGGCAGAATATGTGCCAGTCTGCCCAGGGAGCTCAGCTTCTCAGCTGGCAGGCGGGAGCCCAGGGACAGGGTGCAGGCTGTCTCCTGCATTCTGAATGCAGGGCCTAGTGCTCCTGCCTGAACGGAGTTTCTGCGTCTGGTTTGCGGTGTTGATGGAGTCACCTCTGGCCTCTCCAGGCTGTCCCTAGCAACCGGGAACCCCCAGCAGCTGGAGGAGCACCCCCCACCCCGAGTCCCGCCCACGCGCCTGCCTTCCCTTTATCCGCGGCTCCCTAGCAGCCCGCCAGAGGGCGCCCCTTCCCTTCTGCTCCGGGGCAGAGCCCTGGTAGACCCGCCTTCCACGGCTCAGCGCCTGCTCCAGCCTGCTCCGAGTATCGCATCCCCAGAGGCCTGGCCCTCCCGGAGCCAGGAGCTTCGGGGCCTGGTCATCTCTGGGCCTGTGTCCTCAGCACCGTAGGCAGCCGGCTCCATATGTGCCCTGCCCCCACCCCCTCATCCCCGGGGCCAGCTCCCAGCACCCCAGCCTCTGGCACAGGCCTCTCCCTAGCCCGTCCTCCAGGACGCAGGCTGAGACAGTTGAGCCAGAAGGCCGGGCTCATTGTCCTTCGAGCAGCCATCCGTGTCCCTCGGGTGGAGCGGCCGGCTCGGTGTCTGCAATGCCAAGCCGTCCTCCTTCCTCCCGGCCCGTCCGGGCGTCCAGCGTGGGCAGCAGTGTCTCCTTGCATTTGGCTGGCGCCGGGAACGCAGCCAGGATGTGCAAGGCGGGTTGGCCTGCCTCGGGGGTGGGAGGCCCTGGTGCAGGCGCCCCAGGGGCGCCCCTCTTTTACCCCGGGCAGAGGTAAGGGGTGCACTCAGAGGAGCGGCTGGGACACCTCTCCACTCCCGCCTCCCTTCTGCTAAGCCGAAGCTCCTTGGTTGGGGGGTCGTTGGGGGCACCCCCAGGCCCGCCCTTGCCAAGGGCTCCTCTTGCCGGAGGGAAACTTCCTGCGGTCCAGCAGGTGGGGGTGGCTGAGAGCACAGCTGGGCTCCTCCTCTTCTGTGACGCTCCAGTGGAAACTACGCGAGGGAAATGCGATCTCCTGCGAGCCCTTCCCCCAAACCCAGGAGGAGGGGCGCCTATGGTGTGGCTGCCGCCTTGCGGGCAGGGTGAGGGGCACCGGGTCCCCCAGAAGGCGGGTCGGCCGCAACCTGCCTGGCACTAGTGCCTCGCACTCGCGGGGTCTGGCCGCGGAGGCCGCCTTCCGTTTCCTGCTTTCGGGAGGGTGCTGAGCCTCCTTGTTTGTTTCCCCCGGGTTGTCATGGAAACCGGGGTGGGGCAGCTCCCGCCAGGCTCCTGGCGGTCGCCGAGTGCCGCCAGTGGGGGCCGCGGGGGCCCCGCGCTCCCGGGGCTCCCTAGGGGCCCCCAGCTCCAGGGAGCCTCTCCACGAGCCAGGTGTTTCCTCGGGCAACCCGCAAGATGCCGCGGACGCTTGTGTGCGGTGCGCCGCCCTCTCCGCCTGCCGCGGCCCGGGCCTCCACCCCACCCCGCCAGCGAGGCGGCCCTGAAATGCCATTTAAGCTCCTCTCTCCGCTCCAGAACCCCGGGGCTGGGCACGGCGCCCCGTCCTCCTCTAACACCCTGCTCCCCAGCCGCACCCCCCTCCCACCGGTCCAGTCTTCCCCACTTCCTCCACAGGGCCCTCTGAGCCCCCTGCACCCCATCAGCCTCCCAGGCCCTGGCTGGTGTTCCCTTGCGCCCCACGCCAGGCATCTCTTCAGCTTCCTCCGTCCCCACTTCCTGAGTCCTGGAATCCCCTGACCCCTGACCTAGATCCCCCAGCCCTTCTCCCCGCCAGCCCCACCAGCTTCCCCTGGGCTGCCCCTCTGCTGTGAAGGCTCGCTGGGGACCCCGCCCAACTCAGCTAGCCTCCCTGAGCCCCTCCAGGCCTGGAGGGGGCATGACCTTTCTTGCACCTGCGCACTGGTAGTGGTTCCAGGAGCTGAGGGTCAAGAAGTCACCAAGTGCCTGCGAGCCCGGCCCTCTGCCGCTGGGGGCTGGGCTGGGGAGGACAGCCAGGAGAGGCGGCCAGGTGCAGGCCGCACACTTTCTCAGGGCCCAGCCGCTGCAGGCGTGGGTCTGGGGCGGTGAACACGCCCCGCTGCCGGACTGGAGAGGCTGGAATCTGAGGCCATTCTGCATGGCCTTTGGCTCCAGGATACAGAGATTCCTGGCACCAGGCTCATCCTGGGGGGGTTGGGAGGGCAGGGGCACCTCAACGAGCTGAGCTGCAGGCCCTGGCAGGGCTGGCTGAGGGGGCTCATGGGTGCAGGTGCCCCTAGCCTCTCTGCCTCCCAGGCCTGCTTCCAAGAGAGGAGGGGAGGGACCCTCTCCTGCCTGGGCTGGTCTTAGGCCTGGAGGACAGGGTCGGAGCCCTCCTGGGAAAGCACAGATTCCATCCCCCTGCCCCCACCTCAGGGCCACCTGGGGCAGGACCTTGGGGCAGACAGGGGGTCCTGGGAGACAAGCTGCTAAAAATAGGCCCTGGGAATGTCTGAGTGCCTGTGACTCAGCCAGGCCTGGAGGAAGGGCAGGGAGGGGTGGACTCCGGGGGTAGGCAAGCCGGCTCTGGCCCTGGCTCAGCAGTGGTCCCGGAGCACACACTGGACCCGTTAGGCACTGGGTGCAGGAATGCCACAGAAGCCCTGCAGGCTTCCAGCCCTCGCAGGGGACAGCCTTACTCTTGTCCACTCTGAGGAGGAGCCCAGAGACTGGGGCGCGAGGTGGAGGCTTCGGGAATGGCTGGCAAAGGCCAGGGGCAAGCGCCACAGTGTGTGGTCTGGGATGGGGGTGGATCTGTGTAGCTCCGAGGGCAGAACTTCCCCGGAAGAGTCCTCAGTGGCCACTGGGGCCCAGCCTCGCCCCGCAAGCTCTACCAGTGCCAGGAGCCCAAGCGAGCCCACCGTGGGGCCCCCGCTGTCCAGAATCCTGCTGTGGGGCAGAGTCCCACCTGGTTCCCTTCTGGGTGGAACACGAGTGGGTGAGGGCGTGGCCGTGTGCACAGAGAGGGTGAGCACGCGCTGGTGGCCTTGGCCAGCAGCCAGAACCCCACAGTAGCCTCTCCCAGGTCTCAGGGCCCTGGGTGCCCTCACGCTGGCCGAGTGTAGGGGGTGTGTTCTGGGCACAGAGCAGCCTGGGGCAAGGGGCTGTGCTGGCCGCTCTGTCCCTCACACTCCAGATGCCCACAGCCCTGGGGCCAGTGCTGGGAGGGAGAGCGCGGGGCTGGGTGCTGCCAGCGTGGGGGCCGTGTCTTGGAATGTCCCCGGCGCTCCACCGTGCCTTCCGTGTGTTCGTGCAGCAGACGCCACTAGTGGCCCCAAAGGGCCAGGCAGGGCAGGGCTGGGTCTTCAACTGGCCCGGTGGTCCTGAGCTTGGTTGACCTTGGGCCAGGTCAGCGCCCCGCCCCTTCAAGAGCTTCCTGGGGCAGGTGAGCTGATGGAATCAGGAAGCCTGCTCCTGGAGGGGCTGTTAGGGCCTGGCCAGCAACTCACAGGGAAGCCTCAAATGGGGCCGTGCCTGGTCAGAGAGTCTAGAGACTGTGGGAGCTGTCCACCCTGCACACCCCCCAGAGCTGGGGGACTGCAGCTTTGGGGGGTCCCTAATTTCACAGGCGGGCAGGACAGACAGGGAGCTGGGGCTTTGGGAGGGCTCCAGGGAGAGAGAGTGTGTGTGGTGTGTGTGTGTCTGGAAAAACTGTGCTAAGTACCAACCCGAGGGCTACGCCCATGGGCCTTGGCCCCTCTCGGCCTCCTCCCCACACCAGCCTGCGCTGTGGCTATAGCAACAGCAATAACAGCCGGGCAGGCCCGGAAGACTCATCACCCTGGTTTGCAAGGGGGGGGGCTCTTGCTCCCCCACTCCCAGAGTCTTGGGGGCTTGGAGTCCAGTGCGGGGAGGGGTCATCCCCAGGGCCAAGCGTGCAGAAGGAAGCCGAGCCCAGCTCAGGGTGGCCCCCCGTGTCCCGGAGCCCCCCAGAGATGCTCAGATGGGTGTGCCCACACAGGCGTGCCTGCAGGCCCTGAACACACGTGCGCATCCAAGCTGCCAGCCGTTCACTGCCCCCTCGGGTTCATCACGTGGGTGGAGCTGACCTTCACCCAGCACGCCTACTCGGGCGGTGCAAGCCCCGTGTGTGGCCCGACCCAAGGGTCTGCCGTGACAGATGCCCACTTCCCCAGACGGTCCTGCCTGGCACCCCCACCCACCCAGGCCAGCCCTCTCTGTCACTGGGGGTCTCAACCCTTCCTCCCCTCTTTGCTTCTGCCCGTCTGTCCGTTTGTCTGTTCCCAGCTGTGTCTGTCCGTGTGCCTGTCCCCCTCCGGCTGTCTCTCATTTCCACTTCTCTCTCAGTCATGAAGCCAGGAGTGGAGGGAACCGGGGCCAACCCTCCTGTTCCTGGCCTGGCCTGGTAGACCAGGCACAGGCCAGGGAGACACCAAGGGCTGAGTGGGGGCAGGCGGGCAGCCACAGCTCCAGAAACTGGGGAGGCACTCCTGTGCCCGGGGGGAGAGGGTGATGAGGCTCAGGGCAGGGCAGGCTGGTGTGGCTCCTGCAGTGGAGGGTGGGCACCCCTCCTGAGGGCAGCGGGCAGCCAGCCACCTAGGGCTCCAGGGCAGGGCTCAGGCTTTGTGGATCCCAGGGCTTTCGGAGCCCCAGTGAGGGGCAGAACTGTGGCCTACTCTCAGAAGAGGGTCCCAGGGAGGGAGGACTAGAGTGGTGGTGGAGGGTGGGGTCCTGTGCGCTGACCTCCCCGAGGCTGGGGCGTGCTCCCCCACCGCAGGGCCTGGCGGGGGGCAGAGGGCAGGTCGGGTCGAGGTGGGGTTCTGAGGTGCAGGTGGCCGTGGCTCCCCCCTTCCCAGAGACAGGCCCAGGGGGCAGGGTCAGGGGTGGGGGGAGGCTGGGGGGGGAGGGAGAGGGGTTCCCGCCACTCAGGGCTGAGGGCCTCTCAGACGATGGTCTGCAGCGCCCTCAGTGCGGACAGGGCCTGGTCAGGCCCAGAGATGATGATTTGTTTTGAGGGACGGGTGTGTCGAGGGGAGCCGAGGACACTGCTGAAGGTTCGGGGTGGGGGCCGGGATGGAGAGAGGACTGAGCGCTGAGGTTGCTGAAGCCAGGAGCTGGGTGTGGCTTGGGGGGTCACGGTGGACCAGAGAGGTGGAGGGTCTACAGGGAGGGTAGCCACTCCTGCAGCCGAGGGTGAGAGGGGGTGCCCTGGGCGACACTGAGAGGAGGGTGGAGCTGGGCAGTGTCCTCCTGGGGTGGGGAGCAGGGGGACCCCACCCAGGCCTCCCTGCCTCCACCTGGGCTGAGGGGCAACGGAGACCGGTCCATCAGCCTCCCCACCAACCCCGGACCATTCCATGAGGCCGCAGGCCTCTCTGCTGGTTAGCGGAGGATGGCCTAGGGCCGTGCAGCGCGCCAGCGCCAGCCCCCTTGGCCTTCCCTCATTCCTGGAGCGGGTGGGGCCCACAGTCTCCGCCTGGCACCGGAGAGGCTCCGGGCCGCCCGCCCTTTCCTTGGACGTCGGACTTGGGCCGCTCGGCCCTCGGCCCTCAGCGCTTTCTGCGGAGATAAGGACCCCTCCCCCGCCGCTGCGCAGCTCCATGGAGGCCTGGGCGTTGCCGCACAGACTCCCCCCACCCCCAACATCCCGCAGAATCTCCAGCCCTGCCCTTGATGAGCGGCCCCGCCTTGGGAGGGGATGTCCCGTTTCGGAGTCCCCGGGGAGTTCCGCTGCGGTCCGACGGACGTCCAGGGGCGGGCCGAAGGGGGGCTCGGTGGACACTGGGATGTCCCTTGGCGGTAGGAGACTGGGGCGGGCCAACCTTCTGGCCCCACGCGTGATGAAGGCGGAGGGCAGTTCGTGGGGGAGGGCTACTAGGCTGAGAACGCCCTGTGGGTGGCCCCCGCCCTCTATCTAGGGAAAGGCGCGGAAAGGCACGACACGCTCGTTTGCATCCATCTGCATTGTAGCGGTTACCTTCCGGCTCCAGCACTCTGAGGTGGGGGCTGGGGTGCTCCCTCCCGCTCTGGGGAGACCCCGCCCAGAATCCGGGGCGAGGGCGAGGCTCCTCCGGGGTTCCAGCCCCGTCCAATCGGCGAGACAACCCGCCGACCTCCTGCACCCCTCGGACCGCGCTCTGCCGTCGGCCAGGCCCGGGTCCTGCTCCAAGGCGAGGGTGGACCAGATGACCTTTCTAGGCCCGTTGGCTGGAATCCGAGGCCTCCGGGTCCAAGTTCAGGACCCAGGCGGGCGGGGCGCTGGGGGCGTGTCCCAAAGGGGCGGGGCCCAGGGGTCCTTGAAAGACGCGGACCGGGCGCGACCCACCCAGTCCAGCGCTCCGGTCTGCTCCCGCCTGGCTATCTGCTCCGATCCGGTGCCACCATGCCCAAGTGCCCCAAGTGCAACAAGGAGGTGTACTTTGGTGAGCGCACCCCACCCTCACCCTCCCCGGCTCGAGCTGAGGCTTCCCCCTCAGCCCCACGCGGAAGCGCGGCCCAGGGTCCATCCCGAGGGGCCGCCCGGGTGGGCCGGGGGCGCAGGGGGACCTCGGGAAGCGCCGCGGAGCGACACCTAGCCTTGCTGGTGGCCGTCTGGGTGTGCCGGTCGGGCCCCCTGCGTCTGGCCGCCGTCCATCTCCGCCCCGCTCTCTCTCCGGGTCTCACTGAGTCTCCGGTCTGAATCTCCCTGACTTTGGGTCTCCCTGTCTCCGCGTCCCGCTATCTCGCCCCTTCCCTGGCGCGCCCTAGGCGGGGACCCCGGCGGATAGGAAGGAACACAGGGTTCGGGCCGCTTCTCCCATCGTTAAGTAGAAACAGACGCGGAAACCCGCGCCCCGGGCGGCGCAACCCCGGGCGCCGCCTCCCGCCCCGCGCCCCGGGGGCCCAGGGGAGGTGGGGGGGCAGGAGGAAGTGGGAGGTCCCTCCCGCCCCAGCACTGCGGTCGCCGGTGCAGAGGCGGGGGAGAGCTCAGTCCGGGAGCCCGGCCCGGTCCTGCCCGAGACCCCCACCTCCTCCTCTCCCAGCCCCACCCAAGCCCTCGGGGCGCCCCGAGGACCAGCGCCCACTCCCGCTCGTTAGGCGGGACTGTTTGGGGACTGGAAGTGCCCCACCCACGGGGGCACAGGTGCCGCTGAGCCCCCGGGTGGGCCGCGGGGCGCTGTAGGCGGGCCTTGGCAGAGGCCTCCGGAGCGCGTGGGTGTGAGCGTGTGCGTGTGCCCCGTTTCGCGGGGTCTCTCTGTGCCTCTGCAGCTGAGCGGGTGACTTCCCTGGGGAAGGACTGGCATCGGCCTTGCCTCAAGTGTGAGAAGTGTGGGAAGACGCTGACCTCCGGGGGTCATGCCGAGGTCGGTGGGGCCTGGCGGGGCCGCGGGGAGGCTGAGGGGTAAGGGCAGGGCACGTCGGCAGACCCTCATGGCCGCTCTCCCTGCAGCATGAAGGCAAGCCCTACTGCAACCACCCCTGCTACGCAGCCATGTTCGGACCCAAAGGTATGCTCCCCACGCCCCCGCCCGACCCAGCCCTCCATAGCCCCTGGCCACCCCTAACCTGCCCTCTACCTCTCTGCAGGCTTTGGGCGTGGCGGAGCCGAGAGCCACACTTTCAAGTAAACCCAGGTACCTCCCCACGCCTCACCCCGCCCCGCCCAGTGGCCCTGAGCATGTGTCCCTCGCAGTGAGGTCTGAGCGCCCTGGGCCTGCACTCACCTCTGTCCTTGTCTGTCTCTGCACAGGTTTTGGAGACCCATCTCCAGCTGCCCGCTGGGCTGCTGCCCTCCAGGCTGATGGCAGGCCTTTCTCCACAGGCACCTGGGGCTCCCCTCTAGACCCCCATGCCCTCAATAAAGGTGGACACTTGGGAGGCCTGCTCGTGTATTCGCATCCCCGGAGCAACGGTGCAGGGGCGTGGCCAGGGTCCTCCTGGGGGTCCCCACGCCAGGCCAGCGCGCTCCCGCTTGCTGCCTGCTGACCTGGCGGGGCAGGGCTGCTCTGCGGGGAGCCATGCTGTCCAGCCCCTCGTCCAGATGTGCAGCCCTCCTCTCTCGTTCTGGAACGGGTCAGCAGGAACAGAGGGTGCAGGGGAATCGCTGAGCTGGTTCCGCTTTTGAGAAGCTTTGGGGCGCTGTGGTGGGGAGCCCTTGCCTGCCCTCCCCACCTCCTGTGGCTCCACCCTTGTCTCCATTCCCTACCCCACCCCGCCAGATGGAGCCAGCCCCCTCTGCGCGTCCACCCAGACAACACTCACCTCCTCTGCCCCCACCCTATGCCCAGGGGCTAGCATGTGGCCGCTGCCTGCTGGGCGACTGTGAGGACTGGCTGGGGAGCGACGGCTGGGGGCTGTCTCACGTCAGCCTGAGACTGCCTCAGAGCCCTCCCGGTCCCCCTGCTTGGTCACTGCTGCTCTGGCTCTGGCAGACTGCCCCGTCCCAGGACTTGACCTGAAGAGCCTAGAGGGGTCATCTCAGCCTTGCGTGAGGCCTCCGCCCTGCCCCATGGCTTGGCTATGGGTCTGGCAGGCCAATGCTGGACAGGCGTGGGGGCCCCAGGGAGGTGTGTGGAGTCACGTGTGTGTGTGTGTGTGTGTGTGTGTGTGAGAGAGGGATTTGGGTGGTTCAGAGAACTCCGAGGGGTGGGAGCCGGAGAGCCTCTGGGGATGGATGGGACCAAAGAGGAGGGGGCAGAGGATGCCGAGTGAGCCTGGGTGTCTGTGTGCGCGGCCGCAGGAGTGGAGGTGTCTTGGGGGCCCGGGGACTGAGGGCTTGTGGGCAGAGCAAGTGCAGAGTGGGGAGTGTGTGCACAGGAAAGCCTGCCTTGAGCTGCTGGGAGGCGGCCCTGAAGAGGCAGCCGACTCCTGGCCCCACAGCATGCTTCGCTGTCTGGGGGTGAGGGGCAGATGACTGCTTACAGAGCTGAAGCCTGCAGAAGAGTGGGTCAGCCAGGCCTCAGGCTGGGAAGGAGGGTACTCCACGCAGAAGGCCCAGCAGGTGCGAAGACCAGAGAGGGAAAAGGGCTCAGGAACCACTTTGGGCAAAGTCTGCCGGCACTACGGCTGGTGGGCCTAACCAGGGTGGTCTCCGAGCTTGGAGACAGAAGACAGCCAGACTGGAAGTCTGTGCTGGTCCCAGCCCTAGTTGAAGGAGGACCCTGGAGGGGACTGAAATTCGGGGTGAGGGGGCAGAGAGCAATGCCCCCATGCCTGTGGCGGGAGGACTCTTGGGAGGTAAGCTGCTAGTGGGTGGCCAGTGAGCAGCCTCCTGGGGTCGGGGTGCCTGGGTCAGAGGCCAAGTTCTAGAGAAGGGGGTCACTTCTGCGGGGGACACCAGGGATGAGCAGCTGGCTGTGCCTGAGATGGGGGCAGGCAAAGGTGAGGACTGGGAAGAAGATGGGGGAGTCAGGCATGACCACACTTCCTGTCTGCTTGGCCAAGGCTGGGGTTGTTTGGGGAGCACTTTCTCTGCCTTCTTTCCCCTACGCTTGTCCTCTTTACAGCTTTATTGAGGCATAATTTCATGCCATAAAACTCACCTATGCACATTCCGTGCTTTTTAACCAGTTCACAGAGTTCTGCAACCATCAGTACAATCCAGCTATAGACCAGTCTCTTCGCCCACAAAAATTCCCTCATGCCCATCTGCCACACCCCAGTCCCAGCCTCTGTCCAGGTCACCTGCTTCCTGTCTCTGTACACTTGGCTTTCTGAACACTTCCTATAGATGAGAAGTAATATTCGCTGGAAGGACTGAGCTGACGCTCTACTATTATGGCCACCTCATGCAAAGAGCTGACTCGTTGGAAAAGACCCTGACGCTGGGAAAGATTGAAGGCAGGAGGAAGAGGGGGCCACAGAGGATGAGATGGTTGGATGGCATCACACTCAATGGACATGAGTTTGAGCAAATTCTGGGAGACGATGAAGGACAGGGAAGCCTGGCGTGCTGCAGTCCATGGGGTCGCAAAGAGTTGGACACGACTTAGCAACTGAACAAAACACACCACGTGGTGTTTTGTATCTGCCCTCCTCCATGTCTACCCGAGTCCTTGTAGATTCCCGGAACTTGTCCTGTGGGCTTCCCTGGTGGCTCAGAGGTTAAAGCGTCTGACTGGAATGCAGGAGAACCGGGTTCGATTCCTGGGTGGGGAAGATCCCCTGGAGAAGGAAATGGCAACCCACTCCAGTACTCTTGCCTGGAGAATCCCATGGAGGGAGGAGCCTGGTAGGCTACAGTCCATGGGGTCGCAGAGTCGGACACGACTGAGCGACTTCACTCACTCACTCACTAGTAAACTTAGTAAGGCTAGCTCTGAAATTACCCAAACTGCTTTCCAAAGTGGCCGTGCGGATCCCGCTTTTCAGTGGTAGGAAGAAGGCTGAAGGGGCAGGACAGAGGCAGGCAGGGGTGGGGTTGGGACGAGGTAAGGGGTAAAGGGTTAGCTAGGCAGAAGCTGGATTGGACAGGAAGGGGCCGGGCGGGGGTCTGCAGGCGTAGGTTTGAGGGGGAGAGTCGCCGGCCGGTCGGGAGGAGCACCTGCCTGCGTGACGCGGGGTTGATCGGTCTAGGGACGTCCCCTGGTGCCCGGGTGCCGGCCCCCGCGTCTGCGGCCTGGCGCGCACGGCGGGGCCCGGGAGCCCGCAGCGGCCTAGCCCAAGAGGGCTCGAGGAGGCAAGAGGATCGCTCCCGGGGTTGTTGGCGCCCGGCAGCAGTGCCCTCCCAGCCGCCGGCTGTTGCCAGGCCGCCGTTTGGAGCAACCGGAGGTGCGGAGCTGATTGGTGGGATCCGGACAAGGCATGTCGGGGTTGCTGAGCTTGAGTCGCGGAGGGCGGGCCCCGCGGAGTTCTCAACGCTGACTGGTTCTCGACGCACCGGAAGTGCCTCCGCACGGGGCGGCACAGACAGCACCCAATGCCGGGGGCACCGCTCATTGGGGGAGCTGGAGGCGTGTCCCAGCCGGCGCGGCGATTGGGCGGGCAGGCCCAGGGGAGCGGGACTTGCGCGGCGACTGGGCGCGGGGACCCGGCGCTCGCGCGGATTGGACGCGCGGAGGCGGTGGCGCGCAGTCCGGGGGAGGCCAGTGGGAGCTCCATGGGGAGGCGGCGGCGGCGCCGGCCCGACCCGGCGGACGCGGCCCGGGCTCTGCCCGAGGCCATCGCTGCGTTGAGCCGGACGCTGCCCGCCGCGCCCAGCCCCGAGACCTTCCGCCGCGCCAAGTTCGACCGTCCGGAGGCGGTGAGGCCAGCAAGGCAGGCAGCCGGGCGCGGTGGGCCCGCGGGTGGACGAAGGGAGGTGGCCAGTTCCACTGGCAATGGTTCTTTGATCCCCGCAGGCCCCCGCGCTCTGGCGGCTGCTCTTCCGTGTGCTCTCGCCGCTGCCCGCCGACGGCGCCTTGGCCTCGCTCGCCCTGGGTAAGCCTTCCCGCCAGGCCCGCCCCGGCCGGCCCCGGCCCCGCCCACCATCCGCTCACGGGACGGCCCTCCGCAGAGCGCCGATCATCGCCCCGCCTCCCCGTCAGACCCGTCCTGGTGGCCCCGCCCCTCCCCCGCCCACCATCCGCTCACGGGACAGCCTTCTGCAGAGCCCTGCCCACCGTCCCACCTCCTCGTCGGACCCGCCGTGGTGGCCCCGCCCCCCCCGCCTCCTGGCTAGGTCCCCGTGTCCCTGCGGGACCCTCCGGAGCCTGCTCTCTGCTCTGGGGTCGCGCGTGGGGCCCTTCCTTAGAGTCTGGGGGAGTGTCGCCTCCAGTGGGTGGCCCCCCTGAGCTGGCGTCTCCTATCGCAGAGGCTCAAGCCCGCTGGGTGAAGTCGGCGCTGCGCTCCCAGGGCTACCCGAGGCGGGCGCTGGTGCAGCTCCCGGACGAAGGCTCGCAGGGTGCCCGCGAGCTGCTGCTGGCCCTGGCCTGGCTCCTGGCCCGCGGGCCCCTGCCCGAGCGGCTGCTGACCCAGAGCCACGTGCGGCTGGGCGACGAGATGCCCGTGTGCGAGGTGGGTGCAGGAATCCCAGCCTGGGCCGAAATCCGGGGTGCGGGAGCTGGATCGGCGGGGTCTGTCCTGTGGGGGTCAGCGTTGCCCTCCTGAATGCCCGGGCGAGCACACGGAGGCAGGGCAGGGCCCGGTGTGTACACAGGGTCTGTCCCCAACTCTTCCTGGCACCCCTCAGACTTGGCTGTGGCCACTCCCATGGGCCTCCTTTCCCTTTCGGGGTAACTGTGTGGGGCGCGGGGGACAGCGTGTGACCAGTGCCCCCTCCGCAGTGTGAGGCCCTGGCCAGCCCTGGCCTGCCTGCTCCCGGTGTGGAAGCAGAAGGCTGTGTGGACATCCGCCACGTGCAGTGGCTGACGGGGAAGCTGCGGCTCCGGTGGCGAAACCTGATGGCCGGTCAGCAGGAGCAGTGCGCCCTCCTGGGCAAGGTAGTGCCACTCTTGCAGCGCCTCTCTGCTGCACAGGCCTGTCCAGCTCCCCAGTTCAGGATGGGGCTGGCCTTTGGCTGGATGTGGGTCTTCCCAGGCCTGGCTGGGGACTGACTGGTTGGGGGTGGCCTGACGGTGGGACGCTAGGGCTCCGGATTGTCCAGGAGGGACCTTGAGCAGGTGCTGCTTAGCGTCTGTGGGGCAGGGAATCAGGGAAGCCGGGGGGGAAGGCACCTGGTCCTCCCTGAGTGTGGCTCAGGCACAGTGGGCAGCTCTCTCGGGGGTCCTGACGGCTGGTAGGGCTCAGTTGTGGGGGCACAGGGGTCCCCCCACTGGCCCAGGGCATGTTCTGGGCTGAGAAGTGACTGGGTAGGTGGCCTGGGCTCTCTCCAGCACAGGACTCTTTGGTGCTAGAACCCCTGGCAGAGGGTCTTTGGCTCAGCTTGCGTTTCCTGGGACGCCTTCACTCCCTCTTGTCTGGGCTCCAGCGGCTCCTGCTGTGTGGGGCGTGCCCCCTGCTGGCCTCCCTGCTACCTTCAGGCCTGCCCTTGCTGGTGCACCCCCCGCCCCCCCAGACCCAGGTAGCCCGTGTCCCTGCCACTGGCCTCACTGGACCACCGAGCCTGTCCGGGGCTGTTTCTGCCACCGCCCAGGCCTGCCACTTGATGAGCTGAGGCGGGTACAGGGGTGCGGGGGCTGGGTGGGGGTGCCCCTCCCTCTGCAGGGCCTCCTGGGGGGCCCCGAGCCAGCCTCAGCAGTGCCGACTACTCTCCCTTGCTGGGCCCTCTCTGAACCCCCTTTCCTGGCCTGTGCCGTGCCTAGTGCTGGGGGGCACCCGAATGCTCAGCATGGGGCCTGCGCTGCGTTTCAGATCCACTCATACACCCGCGGCTGTCACAGTGACCGCAGCCTTGGCCACCTGTCTGTCACCGAGACGGAGCTGCTCAGAGACCCCGAGGGCGGCCGGCAGGTGAGGCTGGTGGGACCGAGGTGGGCGTGGCCCAAGGTGAGAAGGGGCCTGGGAGGGTGGCACCCCCAGGCAGTGGATCGGCTGCGGGTGGTCGTCAAGCTCGCCATCTAGCTTGCGTGGGGGATGGGCACAGCCTCTGTCCCTCTCCTTGCCCCGGCCTGCCAGTGCCGCCATGAGTGTGTGTGGCTGGGTGCAGTCTGGGCCGTGGGGAGAGCACAGGTGTCGGGCGGCTGGCAGCCAGCTGTGGCGGTGGCGGGGGGACACTGGAATTAAGGAAGACAACCAGGGTCTGGGCTGACGGGTGTGGGTGCCTGTGGAGGTGTTGCCTGGTGATGGGCTGGGAGTGGTCCACTCTGCCGACCTTCTTTTCAGGAGCCCCTTCCATTCCTGTGTCCTGCTCGGAGGCTCATGTGGCCAGGGGCTCCTGGGACAGAGCGGTGGCCGCGGCTCGAGTGCTGGGCTCTGGCTGTCCAGAGTGAGGCTGGCACTGCCCGGCCTGGGGGCACTTGGCCGGGCAGAATGACTGAGGCTCAGGATGGGCCCGGCAGGTCTTGGCTGCACTGTTGCGTGCTCCTGGGGGTCTGCTCCCTGAGGTGGGGTCAGGGTGGCTCGTGGGGCCCACCTGGCTGGCGTTCCTGGCGGCTGTCTGCTGGCTCTGTGGGCAGGACTGTGCTTGGCCCTTGAGGTGCTGAGGCAGCAGCTGGGTGTACTGAGATGCCCTTGGCTTGGTCCCCTTTTGGGGTGACTCAGCGGGGCCCGGGCCTCCTGCCCCTGGTCCCCTGGTCAGGGGAGCGCGGGGGCTTTGGCAGCCCCAGCCTGGTGCTGTCTGGGACCCCAGCCTCCGTGGGCGCTGGTCGGGGGGGTGCTCCCCCTCCGCCTGGGGGCTGGTGTGAGTTGGTGCCGCAGGACTGAAAACAGTGTCGTGGCCAGGTGGAGGGGGACGCTGACTTCCTCCCAAGGTTTGAGGATGGTCTGCAGGTGGCAGCTGGGAGCAGCCTACTTGAAGGGCCTGTGCTCTCAGGATGGGTCCCAGAAGCTTCTGGGGTGGTCTCTGGTTGCTGTCAGTGACCAGGGGTGCTGTGGGGCGCTGGGCATTGTCCTTGTCCCCCATCTGCTTCTGTACGGCCTGCGTGTGGGGGGTGTGGGCACCCCCGGGACTGTTCTTGGGAACCGATGAAGCTGCTTTTCTCACTCGCCACCAGGTGTGTGCGTGTGTGTGTGCGTGCGTGCGTGCGTCTGTGTGTGGTATGGGCACGTGGCTCCGCCCTCCCAGGTCCACAGCCCTCCCCCAGGTTACGGGGCGGCTCTCACCGCAGGGAAGCCTGCCTCTACCTGCTCCACTGGCTCTGGGCTGGCCCTTGGCCTGGTGTTCCAGCCCCCAGTGGCATGCCAATGTTTGTGGCCTGGGGCTCCACGCAGCTCCTGAGAAGGTTGGCAGGGCAGCCTCAATGCTGGCTCCGGCTGCTTGTTGAGCCCTGGAGTACATTCTGGGCTGTCTTCTAGGAGTGGCCTGGGCCTTCCCAGGGGACCAGAGGCCTGGGAGGCGGTGGAGGCCGATGTGTCTCTCGCTTGCCGTGGGCCCTCTGGGTGGACCACACCTGGCCTCACCCCCTTCGGCTTCCTGAGGCCGTGGCGGCCTGGGCAGGCGGGGGGCTCAGCACAGGGGCCACCTGGGCCCACACGCGCCGGTGCGGGGTCTGCAGGTGCGGGCGTGGGGGCAGGGTGGGGCGCAGGGGGCCGTACGGCTGTGTTCTCCATGCTGGGCCCCTGCCCTGTCCTCCCTCACCCTGAGCCAGGCACCGCACAGCCCCTGCCCTGCCTTTGGGTTTAGGGGGTTACAGGGGAGGGGCTTCCCAGAGCCCAGAAGTCTGCTGTCCAGGACCCCCAGCTGCCCGAAGCCTCCAGGGTGCAACCCTCCGTCAGTGGGGATGTGGCATGGAGTCCCGAGTGAGGGGCACCAGCGCTTAGCCCCCACCCGCAGGACCCATGGTTGCGGCGGGCACGGGGGCTCCCGGGGTGGTCGAAGGCCTGGCGGGCCTGGCCTGGGGGTGCCAGAGGTGAGGCCGCCCCGCCCTGCTCGTCAGCCTGCTGTGAGACTGCTCAGCCCGCCTGGGCCGACTGGGCTCGGAGGCGGGAGTGTGGTGAGCACGATGGCGGGGCCCTGCGCTTGGCTCTGACGCGGGGCTTGCGTTGCAGCTGCTGCAGCTGCTAGAGAAGGAGAATGCGCGGCTAGAAGCGGCCCTGGAGTGGCGGCGCCGGGAGCTGGTCTTCTGGCAGTGGATGGTCAGGAGGCACCCCCCCTACCCCCTCCTGTCCTTCCCCTCTGCACCCCTCCCCTCCCGTCCCACCTCTCCCCTTCCCCTCCCCTGCCCTGCCCTGGCCACGGCAGCCCTGGGCCTTGGTGGGTCTTCCTGTTCTCCAGGAGAGAAGAGAGATCTCGGGGATGCCCCCTCGCCCAACCCTGAAGCCGGATTTTCACCTGGGCCTTGGGTTTCGAGTGTGGGGCTCTTTTCAGACATCTGTCTGTCCCATCTCCACCCTTCCCAGCTACTGGGGAGACCCAGACTTCTCAGGGGGTCTCAGCCTTCTGGAAGTTTGGCCTCTGTGCGTCCCTGGTATCCAGGCCCCCTGGGGTGAGGGTCGGTCCAGCCCCCTCTGTGGCCTTGGGGCGGGAGCTGAGCCCTGCACGCTGTCCCCGCTGGGTGGGAAACCTGGCCCGTGGTCGAGGCCCGGGACTGCCACCCTCCTTCTCACTGAGGTCTCTCCCTGCAGGACACAGTCCTGGATGCATGCTCCCCGGAGGACTCACCGCCCACGTTTCTGCCCAGGATCCCTGAGCCAGAGGCTGGAGTGGCGGGGCTGCTGGCGCGGGAGCTGCAGGCCTTGCAAGAGGAGCTGCGGGAGGCGGCAGAAGCCCGACGGGCTGCCTGGCAGGCTGCGGTGAGCTGGCTGCGGGCCTGGGCCACCTGGCCGTGGACTTCCATGCTGGGGTTGCTCCGTTCGCCGTTTGGAAGACGTGGGCTCACCTGCCAGACTCCCCGGTGCCCCACCCCAGCCACCCTGTTGGATGTCTGGAGTGCTGGGTGGGGCTGGGGGTGGGCTCCCCGGGTCTGCGCCCTGGGCTCTCAGCGGACCCCCGGGACTTGGCCTGCAGGCAGCAGCCAGGCCCAGTTCCCCGCCATACCTCAGGGAGGAGCTGGGCCCGAGGCAGGGTGGTCCTGAGGGCTCAGGGCTGCGGAGCTGCTCCGGCTGCGGGCCGCGTCCCAGGCACCCAGCACCCCTGGCTTGGGGCTCAGGTGCTCGATGAGGGTGAGACAGCCTGGAGGGACCAGGCTTCGGCACCAACTCGGGGTCGTCCCCCGCCCCGGGAGCAGTGACGTCTAGGCGGGGCTGGGGCGGGGGTCAGGCTCAGTGAGAGCCAAGGGGCCCGGGGCTGTGTGCTGGTGGGCGGCTCGCCCTTGGCTCACTGGCTGCTGTCTCCTGTGCAGGTTGGTGGCCACGGGCCCGAGTGGAGAGCTGCGAGGCGGGCCCTGCAGGCGGCCGTGGCGCAGGACCTGGCAGCCCTGCAGCGGTCCTGGGAGCAGGACCAGGGCCGGGCCCGGCCCCACGGGCCCCACCGGCTGGTGAGGACCGAGGCCAGGGTGCCTGGTGGCCCGGGCCTGCGGGCCGCCGAGGCGACGGAGGCGCTCAGGGCCCGGGAGGCCTGCCTGGAGGCAGTGCTGTGCCAGCTGCAGGGCCAGTGTCGGCAGGAGCTGGCCAGGCTGGCGGGAGCGCGGCCTGGCCTCACCTGGGTCCCGCCTCCCACACGCTGAGTGCTGCAGGCGCCCCACATCCGGACGGCCTTGGACGGGCAGGGTCCATCCCCAGTGGCGCAGGCTCTGGGCCCTGGGGCCCCACATCAGGCAGAGCACGCCTGCACCCTGCGGGCCTGGAGCAGGCCCGGGCTATGCCCCCGAGGAGGTCGTGGCAGCCCCGCGCCATGGGCCTCAGGCCTTGCTGAGCACTCGGAGGAATGCCGTGGAGGCCTGCTGGCATAGCCGAGGCTCTAGCTGGCCTCTATCTGGGGAGGCGGGCGCCCCTCAGGCCCGGGGGGCTGCCCGGGTGCTGGACAGACGGGCAGGGCCTGCAGCTCGGGGTGGGTGTGGGTCAGCGTGCCCTGGGTGCCCCTGCACAGCCTGCTTGGGCCAGCCTGTGCCTGGGACGTGTGCAGTGACGTGTGAGCGTTGGACCGGGATGCCTGATGGGAGCCCTGGGTGGGGGCTCTGCTCTGTCCCTGGGGGTGGTGCCCAGGGGCCTGGGAGGGAGGCCAGTGCGGACAGAGCGGCTTTGTTTCCGAGGCTGTTCAGGGGTGGGGCCCGGCCTGACAAAGAGCCCTCTGTCCGGGGATGTCCCGCCGGAGCTGGCCTGTCCCCGTCACGGGAGCTCGGTTTCTCGTGCCCATGCCCCACCTGCCGTGGGCACAGCCGGGGCCCGGCTTCCTGGGCCAGGCTGCCCTCTTCCCGGATCCTCGGGCCCCCCAGAGTACGTTCTCCTTGGTACTTTGCCATCCGCGGGGCACCAGCTGGTCTGGGCCTTTGTCCCGGGTGGGGGCATGCCCATGGCGCCTCTGCACTGGCCTCTGGAGCATCGGCCAGACCCAGCACTGGCGAGCGGACAC
The DNA here is from genome assembly GCF_042477335.2 of Ovis canadensis. Classification (NCBI taxonomy): domain Eukaryota; kingdom Metazoa; phylum Chordata; class Mammalia; order Artiodactyla; family Bovidae; genus Ovis; species Ovis canadensis. The sequence goes on from NC_091262.1 coordinate 83,272,802, forward strand.
CCCTGTGAGGACCGCCTGTCTGGCCCTACCCCGCGGCTGGCCCCTGGGTTCCCTGCACCCCCTCCCCGGCCGGAGCCCTCCCGCCAAGGCCGTGGCTCCCTGCTGCCTGCAGTTGGGGTCCAGGCACCTGACCCAGGCCCTCTGCCTCGGGTGTTGAGGCCACTTCTCATCTCCCTGCCACCACCCTCCTGCCTGCCGGATGGGAACAAGTCCAAGGAAGGACTCCCTGCCTCCTGTGGACTCCCTGGGGCTGCGATGGCCACGGCCTTTGGGAACCGAGCTTTAGAAGCTCAAGTGGAAACTCAGTGCCTTGGGGCTGGCACTCCTCTACTGACCCGCGAGCCCAGTACAGTTCAGCCAGAAGCCCCGTGTGTCCGTGTGTCTGTGGGACTTGGGGTGCTGACCCTGGAACACGCGGTGGCCCATCCTGAGAGGCCAGGCTGGTGGGCGGCGGGCCCTCTGCGGTGACCCTGAGGCAGGAGCTTGCCCAGGTTGCGGGGTGCAGGCTGGGGCCCTGGGGTCGGGCTCCTCCTGCTGCGGCAATAAATGAGCAAGATCCCCATCCGGCCACTCCGGGGGGCTGAGGCCCAGCGGGCAGGCCAGAGGCCCCGGAGAATGTGCCCTGGGCCACAGGCCTCACCCGCTCCTCCTCGGACCCTCTGCTTCCTGTCCACCTCTGCACTCCCCCTGGCCTGCCGGCCACGAGTCCCCTTCTGCGTGTGATGTGATAGGCTCACAGGCTGGACCCCTGGGCTCAGACCCTGCCCACGACCCCTGGCCTCTCGTCGGGCAGCGCAGGCCCGTGTGTGCCCTGGAGCCAACCCGGCCTCCCACCCGCAGACACAGCCCTGCAGGAGGTGGGCACACCGTGCCCCGCTCGCTGGGGACTCACTTCATTGAGGCGGAGGCCTGGCCACTGAAAGAAGCTGGAGCTGCGGCTCTTTGCGGTGCCGGCCGTGTGTCAAGGCTGGAGTGGAGTGGATGGAGCTGTCTGTCCAGGGGCCCCAGAAGAGAGGAAACAGGCAATCAGATGAACCTTCGCTGTAACCAGGGGCGACGGGCGACGGGCAGGGCCGCCTGTGGGTGAGGGGTAGGGCGGGGGCGGGGCGCCTGGACTCGAACCGCGGCCCCCAAGCCCCCTCAGGGACGTCTTTCGAGGTGGGCGTCCGCTGTCGCCAAGGGGAGAGGCAAGGAGCGAGGGTCACGGCACGCGGGCCCCCTGCCGAGGCCTCCTGGGGCCCACAGGCCGAAGCGCTGAGTCTTCTAGAAAACAAGCCCGTCGCAGAAGACGAGCAGAGCAGCCGCGACTCGGGCAGGGAGGGCTCGCCCCCGGGGGGCCTCGCTGGCGGTCACGCCGTGAAGACCCGTGCTTCCGCCGCAGGAGGCGCCGCTTCCACCCTCGTGGCCTGAGAGCCTCGCGTGACGCGGCCAGAAAAAGGCGCTGGCCACGCGCGCGTGACTTTGGAGACGTTCGGCTCTGGGGTCCCACTCGCTCCCGGGTCACCTGTGGCGTCAGAAGGCAGGGCGAGGGCCCAGGTGCCCCCCGCAGCCGGGCAGCTCCGCCCGCCGCGCCCGGACTCTCATCCCCGCCGCTCGTCTCCGTGGTCCTCCAGGCGCCGGCCCTCCCTGCCCGCCGGCTGGCCCCCGTCTCCCTCGCCGTATCTGCACTGGTCGGCCTTGGCCTGGGGGCGCGGCTGGCTAGTCAGGACCACAAGTCCCCCCGGACGCCCCTCCTGGCGGCCTGAGGGTGTCCCCTGATCCCGCTGAAGTCCAGGTGCGGGAGGGCAGGAGCATCTCCGAGCCGCATGTAGGAGACAGTCCCTGTCGGTGGGGCCCAGCTGGCCACCCGTGCCCTCCCCGTGGGCGTGGCCGCTGCCCACGAGGTGCCCATGAGCTCCGGGGGCCTCGGCTGGGTCCTGGCTGCCAAGCGTGGCCGGGCAGCGGGCTCTCCGCTGGGCGGGGCGGGGCGGCGCTGATTTTCCTCTGTCTGGCAGCCAGGACCCCTGCAGTGCCGGGCCTGCCCTGGGGCTGGGGGTAGGCGGGGGCCACGCGGTGCCTGGCGGGGAGCGGACACCCAGACGAACCTGCATAAGGGGTAGGGGCCTGCCCTGCGGGGTGGCGGTGGGGCGTCAGGGTGCTGAGCGTCCTGTCCAGGAGGGGCGTCAGGAAACGGGGCGCTTCCGGGGAGACTGCGTGGGAGGGGCACGGACTGCAGGCTCTCCTGCCTCAGGTTGGCGGGGTGGTACCCTGCCCAGGGCCAGGTCCCGTCTTGGTTCTGAAGGGCCGCTCTGCCCCGGGTGGTCTGGGGCTCAGTGAAGGGTGGGTGAGGGTCTGGCTGGCGCCGGGGGCCTCTCGCTCTCTTGGCTGTGGGCGTGTCTGCTGGTGGCTTGCCTTTAAAGCTGTTTTTCTTCCTATAGCCTCTCTGTCTCTTTTTTTTCAGCAGCCCTGTGTCTTCACTGTGGCCTGTCCAGCTGGGGCTCCGGGGCTGGGTTGTGGTGTGTGGAACCTGAGACCCCCAGCGAGGGGCTGCACTGGGAGTGTGGGGTCTCATCCACTGGGCCAACAGGGAATTCCCTCTTCTGGTCTTTATTTACAAGTCCCGTCTCTCCCCCTCCCATTTAGGGACATGTTTAAATCGTGGTGTAAAACACAACATCAAATTTGCCATCTTAATCTGCCTGCTAGTGCCGCAGACACGGGGGGCGCAGGTTCAAGCCCTGGGTGGGGAAGATCCCGGGAGGAGGGCCTGGCACCCCACTCCAGTGTTCTTGCCTGGAGAGTCCCATGGACAGAGGAGCCTGGTGGGCTGCAGTCATGGGGTCACAAAGAGTCGGACACGACTGAACGTGAACACAAACTCATTTTTTAAAAATTGAAATACAGTAGATTTACAATACTGTGTTAGTTTTGGGTATATAGCAAAATGGTTCAATTAGATATATATATATTTCAGATTCTTTTGCATTATAGGTTATTATAAGATATTGAATATATTTCCCTGTGTTATACAGTAAATCTTGGTTGCCTGTTTCATGTTTAGTAGACTGTATCTTTAACACCGTGAAAGTCAAAGTGTTAGCCGCTCAGTTGTGTCTGACTCTGTGACCCCAGGCTCCTCTGTCCTTGGAATTCTCCGGGCAAGAATCCTGGAGAGGGTTGCCATTCCCTCCTCCAAGGGATCTCAATCCCATACTCCTGACTGATTCTTCCCTACCCCCTTTCCCCTTCTGTAACTGTTTTTTTCTCTCCTATGTCTGTGAGTGCGTTTCTTCTTTTTTTAAAGTTAACGATAATGGCCTTTGGCTGCGCTGGGCCTTTCTTCTTTTTTTAAAGTTATTGATAATGGCCTTTGGCTGCTCTGGGCCTTCGCCACCGTGCTCAGGCTTCCTCCAGGGGTGTGGGCTGGTCTCTTCCTTGGGGCTGGGGCTTCTCACTGCAGCGGCTTTTCTCCTGGAGCACAGGCTCCAGGCTCACAGGCTTAGCTGCTCGGCAGCATGTGGAATCCTCCCAGACCAGGGATCAAACCCCTGTCCCTTGCATTGGCAGTCAGACTCCCAGCCAGGGCAGTCCTCAGTCTATTTCTGTTCTGTGAATAAATTCCTCTGTCTCGTTTCTTGGTTTCCATTTGTAAATGATATATAATATTAATATTTCTCCTTCTCTTTGTGATTTACTTCACTTAGTATCATAATGTCTAGGCCCACCTATGTTGCTAAAAGTCGCATTATTCCATTCTTTTTTATGCCATCCTAACCATTTATCTATTTTTAACTTTATTTCAACCATTAATCAGACTGAACACTGCCACCGGAACTAACTGGAGCACATGGACTTTTGCCTGATGTTCGCTGACTTTCAAAAGTTGCTTTGCAGGAGTTCCTTGGAAATTCGAGACATGAGCACATCATTGGTTTCACACATTATAGCATCTTCTCCATTCTGTCCCCCTCATAGCTCAGTTGATAAAGAATCTACCTGCAATGCAGGAGGTTCCAGTTCGACCCCTGGGTTGGGAAGATCCCCCGGAGAAGGGAAAGGCTGCCCACTCCAGCGTTCTGGCCTGGAGAATCCCAGGGACTGTTAGGACGGGGTTGCAGAGAGTCGGACGCAACTGAGCGACTTTCACCTTCCCTTTCCATTCTGTCGGCGGCTAAAAATTGGCTCATGGTTTCCCTCTGTTGAGTAGGACTTTAAATTTTGTCTTAATTGAATTATGCTTCTGCCTCCTGCTTCTTCGGTTAGTGTTTGAAGACGCGCTTCCGCCTTGTGTCATCCTCTCCACATCTCTGGTCAGTTTCTGCTGCGTTCCATCCAGAGTCCACTCTGTGTGCAAGCAGACAGCAGTCAGATCTCTCCCGTGCAGCGAGCCAGCTTCCAACACCGTCTACACACGAGCGCCCCCGGCCCTCCTGGCTCTGTGCTGTCAGCTTCTCCACACTCGGCCCCCTTCTCTCCCACCGGGCACTTCGTGCACCGGCAGCACGCTGCTTTCAGCACGCTGCGCTTCGTCAGGGTCCACCCTTGGGAGCAGAACCAGTAGAGCTGCGCTGTCTGTGGCTGCTGGCGTAGGAAGACCCTGTGGTGACGGCAGCTTCATCTTGGCCGCCTTGCTGACGCTTACCGGTCAGCATGGTGACCCTGCTCTTAGTCTTCAGGTTTCCCCGTGAAGCACGGCGCCACCTGTGCTCTTCTGGTACGTAACTTGTTACAACTTATAGAAAGTTTTCTGCCACTGTTATTTTACTAAGAGCCATTTTAGAATCATAACTATCAAATGGTTTATCTTCGTTAATTAAGACAGTCATGATTTTCTCCTTTCTTTATCATAATGAATTGCATTATATTAACACATCAGCACCCTTTCCGAAGTCAAGCCACCCTTGCATTCCTGTGAGAAGTCCTGTTTGGTCACAATGCTGCAACATTTAAATATGCAGTTGGTTTTGAGTAGGTATCATTTTATTTAGAACATTTATATCCATACTCGATGGGAAATAGGCCTATGACTTTCTTTCTTCTCTGTTTTTCTTTGTATTTCCCTTTTTATGTTATGGAATCAAGGTCACATTGGCCTCATCATAGCCTCTACCATCTATTTTTTGGAATAACTTATTAAGATAGGAATTAATTAGGCCTTGAAACTTTTTTCTTGGTCACACTGGGTGGCACTCAGGATGCTTGTTCCTCGGCCAGGGATTGACCTGTGCCCCCGCCCTGGGAGTGTGGAGCCCCCCCACCGAGTCCCCACCCCCCCCAGTCCCCCCCCCCCCGCCCTGGGAGTGTGGAGCCCCCCCAACCCGAGTCACCCCTGCCCTGGGAGTGTGGAGCCCCCCACCCGAGTCCCCCCCCAACCCCCGCCCTGGGAGTGTGGAGCCCCCCTGCCCCCCCCCCCCCCCCGGCCCTGCCCTGGGAGTGTGGAGCCCTCCTGCGCTGGGAGTGGAGTCTTGGGTTTTTTTAAGATTTATTTGTTTGGCCGCGCTGGATCTTCACGGCTGTGCGGGAGCGTCCTCTCGTTGCGGCGCGCAGGAGCGCCTGCTGTGGCACGCGGCCGTCTCATCGCGTGCTGGGCTCCCCTGGTCTGGACCATGAGCTCTGGGCATGTGGGCTCAGTGGTTGTGGCGATCGGGCTTAGTTGCCCTGTGGCGTGTGGGACCTTCCCAGACCAGGGATCGAGCCATAACCCTGGCACTGGAGGGTGGACCGTAACCGCTAGAGCACCGGGGAAGGCCTGGGAATGTGGCGTCTTCACCGTCGGACCAGGGAGGCCTGGACTTGGCTTTTACGAGGTGAAGGCTTTGACTTTGATGAGGCCCAGTTTCTCACTTCATCTCCTATGGGCTCTGCTTTTGGTGTCACTTTTTTTTTTTTTGACCAGTCCCAGGTCATGAAGATTTCCTTAGATGTTCCCTTCTGCAAATTTATAGTTTTTACATTTAGACATACTAACCACTTTGTGTTAATTTTTGTGTTAGATATTAGGTTAGCTTAAGGATTGTTGTGGGGTTTTTTGGCATATGAATGTCCAGTTAGTGAAAATTCTATCCCTTCCCTGTCGAATCACCTTCACACCTTAGTTAGAGCGCATTGGTTGTGCTCAACAAAGCAGGAGGGGAAAGGAACTTCCTCAGGCTGATGAAAGGAATCTGCCACTTTCAAGAGACTTGCGTCCAAAACATAAAAAGAATTCTTTCTTGCAACTCAACAGTAAGAGGGCCATAGCGCAATGGAAAAATGGGTAGTGGATTTGAACAGATGTTTCTCCAAAGAAGATACAGACTTGAGCAGTGAGCACATGAGGGGGTGCCCAGCATCGTGAGCCACAGTGGGAAAGGCAACTCCAGCTTCGAGGAAGCAGACGCCCCTTCACCCCTGGGGGGCTGTGATAAACAATACTGACAAGTAACAATCACTGGGGGGAATGTGAAGAAATTGGAGCCGATATACTGCTGGTGAGAGCGTAAAACAGCAGCTCCTCAAATTGTTAACCTTGGAGTCACCTCATGACCCAGCACTTCCACTCCTGGGTATACACTCAAGAGGAATGAAGACGTGTCCACACAAAGTCTCGTTCAGAAAACAATCTTGTACAAAGTGTCCATTGAAACATTATTTATAGCCAAAAAGTGGGAACAACAGAAATGTCCAACTGATAAATAGATAATAAATCTGGAGTAAACAGTGGAAGGTTACTTGGCAATAAAGAAGAAGACAGGGGCACCTGCTTTCTAAAATAAGTCACAGAAGAACATGTTGTGTGCTTCTGTTGGCACGAAACGCCCAGCACGGGCGGCAGATCTACAGAGCAGACTGGCGGTCGCCTCGCGCTCGGGAGACGGGAAGGATTGGGGAGCGGCTGCTAACAAGTCTGAGGCTCCTTTTCGGGGGTGATGAAAATGTGCTATGATTGTGACGTGTGCGAATATACTAAAAAAACTTTGAATTGTAAACTTCAAGTGTGTGAATCGCATGGTACGTGAATGACAATAAGTCTGAGTGAAAAGCTGACTGTAGTGGTGTGGGTTTATTTCTGGACTCCAGTCTGTTCATATGGATCTATGTGCTTATCCTTTGACAATACCAACTGGTTTGATTACTTCAGATTTACAATGTCTTTTTAAAAGAAATTATTTATTTGGCTCCCCTAGGTCTCAGTTGCAGCGTGTGTGATTTAGTTCCCTGACCGAGGACTGAACCTGGGCCCCTTGCACTGGAGCAGAGTCCTAGCCACGCGGCCACCGGAGGAGCCCCCTGCAATGACTCTTAAAGTCGGTTGGTGAGGATCCTCCAGCGTCTCCCCTTCTCTTCCAGAATCGTCTTGGTTACTGCCCTTCCTTTACATTTCTATAGAAATTTTAGAGTGACCTTGTCTATATCTACAAAACTTCCTCCACTGATTTTGACTGGAGTTTCATTAAACCAGTGGGTCATTTTGGAGGAGAACTGGCTCTTAACGACACTGCATCTTCTCCCTCGTGAACACAGCTTTCTGTTTATTTAATCCTCGGTCTCTTTCATCAGCATTTGCAGTTTTCATCACACAGATCCTACACATGTTTTGTTAGATTGATATCGAAGCACTTAACTTTGAGGGGAGCTAAAGTGTTTTTCCCTAAAATTTCTGGTTTTCACTTGTTTGCTTCCAGTCGAAGAAGAATTGAAGCTGTTTTGACCTTGTATCCTACAGCCTTGCTAACCTCACTTATTTGTACTCAGATATTTTTAAGTAGAACATTTGGGATCTTCTATATAGACTTTATTGTCATCTATGAATAAAGAGGGGTTTCCCAGGTAGCTCAGTGGTCGAGAGCCTGCCTGCCAATGCAGGAGACGAAAAAGATGCGGGTTCGACCCCTGGGTCGGGAAGATCCCCTGCAGAAGGTCGTGACGGCCCGTTCCAGTATTCCCGCCTGAAGAATGCGATGGGCAGAGGAGCCAGGTGGGCCACAGGCCATGGGGTTGCAAAGAGTCGGACACAGCTGAGGCGACTTAGCACACACTCACGCGTGCAGGCGCGAGTAGAGAGTCTTCTCACTGCTATCATATAAGCCACTTCTTTTTCCTATTGTATTGCGCTGGCTAGGGCTGCTAGTCCAGTTGTGAATAGCGGTGGATACGCCTCCTCATGCAGAGAGCTGACTCACTGGAAAAGACCCTGATGCTGGGAGGGGTTGGGGGCAGGAGGAGAAGGGGCCGACAGAGGGTGAGATGGCTGGATGGCACTACCAACACGATGGACGTGAGTATGTGTGAACTCCGGGAGTTGGTGATGAACAGGGAGGCCTGGTGTGCTGCAGTTCATGGGGTTGCAAAGAGTCGGACACGACTGAGCGACTGAACTGAACTGAACTGAACTGAACTGAGTGGATCCAGGGGACATCTTTGCCTTGTTTCTGATTTTAGAGTAAAACATCCAGTCGTTCAGAATTAACTATCACATTAGCTGTAGATTTTTTTTCTCTCTTTCTTTGAGATGTCATTTACTATATTTAGTGAAGACTCTCCTGTTTCTAGTTTGCTGAGAGTGTTTATCATGGGTGGATACTGAATTCTGTCAAGTGCTTTCTTCACATGAGTTGATATGCTCATGTGGTTTCTTCTTTAGACTGCTAATATAGTGGATCACACGGATTCATTTTCCCATGTGGAACCAGCCTTGTTTTTCTGAGACAATCTTCATGTGGTTGTGGTTTTTATACTTTATGTTGCTTGCTTCTATTTGCTAATATTTTGATGAGGATTTTTATGACATGATGACACTGGATTTTCGTTTCCCTTGTGGGTTGGTTGGATTTTCCCTGGTTCTTCATATGCAGAGTAATGTTGGATTGTATCCTACAATTTAAGCATTATGTTATAAATATCTGGTTTTGTTTAAACCCCATTGAGAATGGTGACATTTTTGTTTTAGCACACAGTCAACCCAGTTGGGTTCGAGCTGCAGATTCTAAGTGGCCTCTGTGGACAGCGGTTCCAGGGCTGGCCCTGCCCTCACAGCCTTTGCAGCGCTGTCTGACCTCTGTCCTGTGTGGGCACTGCCAAGTGGCCAGTGTGGAGCCTGGGCAATGCTGTGTCCTGCGGTTCACTTCTTGAACTTGGTGTGGCACACAGCTTGGGGGTGAGCCCAGAAGTCATAAGCCACCTCATGGCTGCTCTCTGGAGCCCCTTCCTGGCTCGTCTCTGTCACGTTCTGGCTGCCTGGGGCTCCGCCTTCCAGTCCTCTGGCAGAAGTTGGGGGCTTCACTCACCCCACGCTCCTGTACACTCCCCCGACTGAGCCTGCATCTCGAGACAGAAAAGGCCTGGCTCTCCCCCTCCCCTCGAAGCAAGCGGGTCCCACCCTCTGGAGCGTGTCTCCTCTGACTGGAGAGGAGGGTCTCACCCCTAAAAAGGTGCCTGTGAGCCCCGCTGCCTTGACTGCAGCCCGGCTACAGGTGGGACTGCCAGGGGCCCCAAACCAGCAAACAGAGCCACCCTCCCCATCCCTCTCCTCTCCCTCGCTGAGCCAGAGCTAGAGGGCTTCTGGAGCCCCCTGTCCTTGTCACAGCCCCTGGCTGACTTCTGGCGCAGCGGAGTCCAGCCAGGGCCACAGGGGGAAGACCCTGAGGCTCACCGCCAGGTTGGTGCTTCCAGTTCTGGTCCCCCTGCCCCCTGCCATCTGCCTGCCTCTGCTCTGTCTTCAGAGGCCTCAGTGCCTCCTGCGCCACCTTCTCTCCGCAGGTGCGCTTGCTGGGAGAGACCAGGCCCATCTCACCCAAAGTGGGAGCCCAGGAGACGGGAAAGAAAAAGACCACAAGCAAACGCACCTCCTTTGTCTCGCCTGGGTGGCGCTTCCTGTCTTGCCTCCTCTGGCTTTTCTTTACTGAAGTGAGTGAGTGTGACATGGACGTCGTATTCCGGACCACCGGAGGGTGAACTGCAGGTACCAGTCCACCTGGACATGTCATCATGCCTCGCTCCAGAAATGGCTCCTGGGGAGCAGCCTGCCCCGGAGACCTCCGTGGCGATGCCACGTGCCACCTCCTTCAGTGCATAATTGCACAACCGGTCCTTCCCCATCCACAGTCTCATAATTTATCTGTGTCCCTTGTAAACAGTATCCATTTTAATAAAAAAAAAACCCAAACAGACTGACCATCTTAGTCTTTCCAGGGGAGTGTTTGGTCTGTTTGCATCTAACGTAATTACCGATAAATGAGCTTGTGGACCTGCCGTCTTTAGAAGTTTCCTTAATTTCTGCAGCTGCGCTATTTCCCCCTCTCTTTTCTTGTCCATGGGGCTGATTACGGAGAAAAGTTCCGTGGTTTCTTTGCACGTGTGTGAGCGCTGCGGTCTGCTCATGTTCCTTCGGCTCTGCAGCAGGAAGCTGCCAGGCGCCGTCTCACCTCGCTTGTTGGCTGGCCCTCTGCGTTTCGCTCTGACTTCACAGGCCAGGTCTGCATTTTTACTTCATGTTTTCTAAGACAGGGTCATTCCGAAGCACCTAAAAATTTTTTTTTAATGTACCTCAGTTCACTTTTTTCATTTTAAAGAGCCTTTGTTGAATTTGTTACAATATCGCTTCTGTTGTGGGATTTCAGCTCCTTGAGCAGGGATCAAACGTGCGCCCCCTGCATGGGAAGGTGAGGCCTCAACACTGGACTGCCAGGAAAGCCCCAGTTTACTCTTATGTTTTAAAAAACATTCATCTGGCTTCGGCTTCGTTGCAGCGTGCGGGATCTCCGGTCTCCCCTGCGGCGCACGGGGCGGAACCCGGGCCCCTGTACTGGGAGCGTGGAGTCCCAGCCCCTGGACCTCCAGGGAAGCCCTGCTAAGCATTTTCATCACTGCCGTTATAGTCTGTGTTAAGACTGCCCCTGGATCTGCCGCGTCTTGCGCTCAGCTTCCCCTCCTGTCTCCCTGATCTCATATCTGGGATTCGTTTCTTTGCCCAGAATGCCTCCTTCAGCAAGCCTGCTACAGCCAACTCTGTCTGAGTAAAGTCAGATTTTAGGTTGGCCGCTGTATTAGTAACCCACCGCTGCTGTGACGAGTCGCCACAGGTGAGCGCAGCATAGATTTAGTCTTGCAGCCCCGCAGTCTCACTGAGCTCAAATCCAGATGCTCTAGAGGAGAGCGGCCTCCGTGCCTTTCCAGCTTCTAGAGGCGCCTGCATTTCTCGGCTCCTGGCCACTCCCTGCATCTTCCATGCCGGCTGCAGCCTCTTCAGATCTCTCTCACCTTCCAGGCCGGCTGCAGCCTCTTCAGATCTCTCTCACCTTCCAAGCTGGCTGTAGCCTCTTCAGATCTCTCTGACCCTCGCACCCCACCTCCCTCCCGCAAGGAAGCTGGTGATGACAAAGCCTGCCCCGGCAATCTGGGATGATCCCAGATCTCAAGGCCTGTGATTTAATCATGTCATCCAGAGGGAGCTGGCACACGTCCCAGGTGTTCTGGGCCTGGCCGGGGGCAGGGCAGGGGGCAGGGGGTGCAGAACACTGATGCAGACCTGTGGGACTGGGGTAAAGACTGGGCTTTCCCAGCAGCCCCTGGGTGAGTGGGGAGGGCAGAGTGAGACAGGAGGTGGGCAGGGAGGCCTGGCGGGCAGCCCCTCCTGCAGGGCAGATGGTGGCGGGAGGTGTGGGCTCAGGGGACCCTGGGGCTGCCCTGGTCTCCTCTGCCTTCCCGGCCAGCCAGGGTGGGTCTCCCACAGGGCTGCTGGTGGTGCCCGCTGACCAGCCAGAACCTGCACCTCCATGCTGCAGGAAGTGGTCTTGGTACCTGGGCCCCTGGGCCCTGGAGACTCCTTGGGGAAGGTAAGCCACCCTCGTAGACCTGGGGCCCCTCCCTGGGCACAGAGGCAGCTTTGGGGCCCTGACTGCACTTCCTCCAGTGAGAGCCAGCCTCCAGTGCTGGTATCCAGCAGTCAACCGTCCTGAGAGCCCCGCCCCAGAGCATCTCAGCGTCTTCCTCATGCCCCTCAGGAACGGCCCAGGGCAGCCTGCTGGCTCCAGGGCACCCCTGGAGGGCGTGATGCTGGGGAAAGGCGGCAGAGCCCATCATTGGCACAGACTCGGCCGCCTGTGTGGGACCAGGCACTGCCGGGGCCTGGGTGTGAGCAGACAGGTGCGGTGGGGCCCAGGGGGTCCCTTCACCTTCTCACCTGCTCTTCTCCGTCAGAGGCAGCAGGCAGGCAGCGGGTGCGCGCCCCTCCTCCATCCCAGGGTGGCCGAGGCTGCGATGTTGGGGGCGGTGCTCAGTGAGGGCAGGGTGGGGACTCCGGTGGGTGGAAAGCGGCCTGAGCCTCCAAAGCCTAGCCGCTCTCGGATGGCTGCTCACTGCCCCTGTTCTCCGGCCTCAGATGAGGACGGGGTGGGGCGGAGGAGCCCAGGACCCAGCATCTCTGGGAGGCGGCACCGCGTCCCCAAACGAGGCCCCGTGGGGCCACCTGCAGAGGGGCGGCGGCCACCGGGCCCTCCTCGGGGCCAGCTCCGCCGTAAGGCCGCCTGTTGCCGGCGATCAGAGTCGCCCTGGTCGGCGGCCTGGGTGTGGGCTGCCGCGGAATTTCAGGGCGCCCGCAGACGAGTCTCCCTCTGGTTGCGGAGTGACGCCGGTGGAGAGGCTTCCCGGGCCGCGCCTGGAGCCCGGGGGCGTCCGGCGAGGTCCCGGGCGCCGCTGCCGCGCAGTGCTGTCGCCCTGGCAACCGGCGCCGCTGAGGGGGTGGGGGCGCGGGGACCCGGGTCCGGGTCCGGCGGGTGCGGGCGGCCGGGAGCGTGGGGCGGGGCCTCGGGCCGGGGGCGGGGCGCGCGCGGGGGGCGCCGCGGAGCCGAGGAGAGCGCGGACTCGGCGGGCGCGCGGACGAGCTCCGTGGGGCCGGGCCCCGCGCGCGCAGCATCTGGCCGGCGGCGGGTAGGTGCGGGCAGGGCACGCGGGCAGGGAGCCCCGGTGAGCCCCGAGTGGCCGGCCGCAGGGGTGGCAGGGTGCAGCGGCGGCGCTGCAGGGGCGAGGCCTGGCGGCCAGACTGCCTGGACCAGGCCCTGTCGCGGGGAGCGGGCGGAGCGGACCGAGGAGTCTACACGCAGGCTGCCGGGAGCGGCCCAACCCCTTCACCGGCCTCGCCTCCGTCCGATCGGGCTGCGGGAGGGCCGCCTTTTCCTCTCACCCTACCACCCCTTGTGGGCACTGAGGGATGCTTGCGAGGCGCCAGGGAAGAGGCGGGCAGCGAAGCGCCCAGAGGCCCCGGAGTCTGTGAGGTCCGGGCAGCCAAGCAGGAGGCCCCGGGCCGAGCTCAGGACGGCGGGGGCAGCAGGGCCTGGGGCCGGTCCCCAGGGAGAGGCCCGGCGGCTGCGGGGGAAGGGCGGCCAGGCCCTGGCTCCGGCCTTCTGGAGCAGGGGCTGGGGCTCCCTCCGTGAGCGCCGGTCGGGACAGGGTCTGTCTGGCCCCCGCGGCCCTGGCCCAGGTCTGATGAGCGCGTGAGGGAGTGGAAACGCCCGCGGAGTGGATGGGAGGCGGGGTGCGCGTTGCAGCGGTTGTTTGGCTCCTTGGCCGGGCCAAGGGCTGGGATGAAGGAGGTTCCCAGGCCGCTGCTGCAGCCACGGGGTGGGGGTGGGGGGGGCTTCGTGGGTCAAGTGTGTCCACACAGTGGGGGTGAAGCAGGGGTGTGTGCGTGATGGGGGCAGGAGCTCATGGAATTGTGGGCGCAGGAGCTAGGCCGATGGCCCTCCCGAGGCACCTTCTACTCCAGGCGTCCACACTCAGAGTGGTGGGCTCCTGCGTGTGGTGGCAGAGCCCCTGGGAGGCGGGTGCCAGGTGGGGCAGCAGCTAGGGTGAGACCAGGGCTGGCGGCGCCCACTTGGAAGGGGGCCTTCCTCCCCAGGCAGCGGGGGCTGCAGTGCCGCCAGGGAGGCCGAGCGCCGGCTCCACAGTTGCGGGTGACATTAAATTTTATGTCTTTGTCTAGACAGGGCAGTAAACAGAGCTGGGGCCAGGGGTGCTGTGGGCGAGACTGGAGGGGTGGGGAGCCTGGCTAGGAGTGAGCCTCAAGTGACTTTGGGGTGGATGAGGCCGGGGCTCTCTGTCTTTCCTGAGGGTGTCAGCGGGCACACGGGTGCTGACCCACAGCCTGGAGTGGGGCTGTGACCAGCCCCGCCGTGACGGCCAGTGCCAGGGGTGTGAGACGGGCGCAGGGGCTGGCGGCCCCGCGGGTAGCAGAGGAGGCTTCCTAAGACTGCCACCAAGGCTCGGGGGCAGGGGGCGACTGGGGGCCCACCCCTTCGTGGTGAGCAGGGCGAGCTGGCGTAGGGCTGGGGGAGTTCAGAGCGCAGTAGGGCAGCAGGGAGCCACGGTGCGTGCAGGGCGGAAGAGAACGGGCCACACGCCCTGTGGAGAGTGGGCCACAGGCGAGACCGAGTTTGCGAAAGCAGGGAGAAAAGATGCCGGGGCTGCGAGGCAGGGGCAGGGGGGCGCGGAGGGGCTTTGGGGATGGAGCCTCCGGGACCTGGATGACTCTCAGTCCTGGATCGGAGAACCGGCTCACAGCCCCGGCTCCTCGCGCCTTCGCTTCTCGCCGAGCCGAGGGCGCAGGCCCGCCTCCCTCCCGGCGCGGCGCGGCGAGCGAGGCTGCCCGAGCGGGAACGGCCGCGGGACGGGACTCCGGGCGAGCGGCGCGGGCCGCTGGAGCCGGAGGGACAAAGCCTCGGGGCGCCGGGGCCGCGCGCGGCAGGGAGCAGCCGCTTCCGTCCCCGTCCCCCCTCGGCTTCGGCGGGAACGCGGCCCCGGCCTCAGGTGCGGCGGCGGCGCCCCCTGGAGGCCCGGGCTCGGCGCGCGGCCCCTCGCGCGCGCGCGTGCGGCAGAGCCGGGCCTGGGGCCCGGACAGGGTTCCTCGGGGGAAGGGCTCCGGGGGGTGGGGGAGCGGCCGCCCGCTCTGCGTGCTGACCCCGTCTGCTCTGATCTCCCCAGATTCCGAGCTCGCCGGCCCGGAGCAGCGGCGCCCTCGGGGCGGCTGGACAGGCCCCGCGCCATGCCCGAGGGCTGAGTGCCGCCGCCGCCGCCGCAGGGCCTCGTCCCGCCTCGCGTGGGACCGCGCGCGCCCAGGTCGGGGCCCAGGCGGCCGACCATGGTGCTGCCTCCCCCGGACCGGCGCCACGTGTGCCTGACCACGCTGGTGATCATGGGCAGCATGGCGGTCATGGACGCGTACCTGGTGGAGCAGAACCAGGGCCCGCGCAAGATCGGCGTGTGCATCATTGTGCTGGTGGGCGACGTGTGCTTCCTGCTGGTGCTGCGCTACGTGGCCGTTTGGGTGGGCGCCGAGGTGCGCACGGCCAAGCGCGGCTACGCCATGATCCTCTGGTTCCTCTACATCTTCGTGCTGGAGATCAAGCTCTACTTCATCTTCCAAAACTACAAGGCGGCGCGGCGCGGCGCGGCCGACCCGGTGGCGCGCAAGGCGCTGACGCTGCTGCTGTCGGTGTGCGTGCCGGGCCTCTTCCTGCTGCTGGTGGCGCTCGACCGCATGGAGTACGTGCGCACCTTCCGGAAGCGCGAGGACCTGCGCGGCCGCCTCTTCTGGGTGGCGCTGGACCTGCTGGACCTGCTGGACATGCAGGCCAGCCTGTGGGAGCCGCCGCGCAGCGGGCTGCCCCTGTGGGCCGAGGGCCTCACCTTCTTCTACTGCTACATGCTGCTGCTGGTGCTGCCGTGCGTGGCGCTCAGCGAGGTCAGCATGCAGGGCGAGCACATCGCGCCGCAGAAGATGATGCTCTACCCGGTGCTCAGCCTCGCCACCGTCAACGTGGTGGCTGTGCTGGCGCGCGCCGCCAACATGGCGCTGTTCCGCGACAGCCGCGTCTCCGCCATCTTCGTGGGCAAGAACGTGGTGGCGCTGGCCACCAAGGCCTGCACCTTCCTGGAGTACCGGCGCCAGGTGCGCGACTTCCCGCCACCCGCGCTGGCGCTGGAGCTGCAGCCGCCCGCCCCGCAGCGCAACTCGGTGCCGCCGCCCCAGCCGCTGCACGGCCCCCCGGGCCGCCCCCGCGGCCCCTCGCCCACGCGCGATGCCCTGGACACGTGACCGGGGCCCCCAGACTCCCAGATGCGTGGCGGCAGGCGCGCGCGGTTTGCATGGGATGGGGTGGGGTCAGGTGCGGAGAGCGCCCCTACCCGCGGGGCCTGCGGCCGCGCCTTCATCTCAGGGATCCCTCGGACCACGGACCTCGGCCCCGGCCCGTGAGCCAGTGTGTGCGGCCGGGGCGGAGCGGGGAGGGTCCCGCCTCCACCTGCGGGGGGCTCTGGGTGGCAGGGGAGCACAGAGTGGGCCGAGGTCTGGTCCCTTGGGGTCCCTCGGTGGGGGCCTCTGGCTCAGCGTTTGGGACCGAGGAGGCCTCTGTCATTTTAAAGACTCGTGTTTACAGTTTTGTATGTAACTGGCTGTGCTCTGCCTGTTTGATGCGTCCAGTCTCTGACAGCCGGGGAGGGGTGTGCCCGAGTCACGGCGGGGTGGGGCCTGTGTCCTTCCCAGGCCTCCTCCCAGGGGCTTCTCCCCAGCCCCTGCGCAGGCACAATTGCTTGGGCATTCTGAGGCAGACCCTCCAGCCTCCCTGCTCCTGTCCCCACCCCCACCCCCATTCCCGAGATGCTGGCCCTGTCCCTGCCCCTGCCTCCCCACCCCCTCACCCCCAGCCCAGAAGTGTCCAGCGCCCAAGTCTCCCTGGCCCCCCGGGGGCTCTCCCTGGCCAGGACAGCGTGATGCCAGACGGGACCCGGCCCCAGCTTGGCTCCCTGTGGCCCGGCACAGGGCAGTGGAGCCCAGATGCCTGGGGAGCCGGTGGCACCCGGGGCCCAGGGCTCGGTGCCCAGAGGCGCAGAGCGGCCACCTTGCTGGCTGGTCTGTCTGGAGAGCCCACGGGGCAAAGCCCATCTGCAGGGCTCTCTGCGGCTCTGCCCAGGCCCTTGCACCTGAGATGGGACTCTGGGTGCCCAGAAGGCCTGGGAGGGGCTCGTAGCCTCTGGGGAGGGGCCCTTTGCCTTGGGCCTGGTGAGGCTGTGGACCAGGCTGTTTGAGGAGGCCTTGAAAACCTTTCCTGGCTTCCTGAGGTGGCTTCCGGAGGCCAAAAGTGACCCAGCGCCGGGCAGCTGACTGACCGCCTGTTCTTCCCTCACTCATCGGCTCACAGGTCCTCACTGAGTGTCCACGCCCTGCTGGCCCCGAGCAGCCCTGATGCTGAGCCAGGCAGACTGTCCCTGTGGACACAGCCAGGCCACGGGGCCTGACGGGAGGGCTCTGCGCTGGGAGGCCTTCCTCAGAGCAGGTTTGGAGCCCGCGCGGAGGCCTGGGTGGGACAGGCCTGGGAGGAGCTTGACGGTCTCTGAGGCGGTAGGGCCTGGCAGGGGCGAGGCGGGCAGCCCCACCAGACCTGCTCCAAGTTGCGGGTGAGGGCTGGGGTCCCTGTGGTGGGGGCCCTGGGTGTCCCTGGGGGCGGGGGTGAGGGCGGGGGTCCCTGCGTGGGGGCCCTGGGTGGCCCTGGGGGCGGGGGTGAGAGCGGGGGTCCCTGCGTGGGGCCCCTGGGGGCGGGGGTGAGAGCTGGGGTCCCTGCGTGGGGCCCCTGGTGGCCCTGGGGGTGGGGGTGAGGGCGGGGGTCCCTGCGTGGGGCCCCTGGGGGTGGGGGTGAGGGCCGGGGGCCCTGCGTGGGGCCCCTGGGGGTGGGGGTGAGGGCGGGGGTCCCTGCGTGGGGCCCCTGGGGGTGGCCCTGGGGGCGGGGGTCCCTGCGTGGCGGCCCTGGGTGGCCCTGGGGGATGGGGGCAGGGCCAGAAGTGGGGACGCGTCGACTAAGACAGGCGGTGGCAGGGTGGACGGTCACGCAGGAGTTTTGGGGGAAACCAAGAATTTTGTGCGAGGCCCCCCACGCGGAGAGGATCCTGGGCCCGTCTCAGAAGCACACATGGCACTAGGCAAGGCCCGGGCCAGGGTGCCCCTGGACTCGCAGTGCGGGCGGGGAAGGGCCTGTGGGGGGTCGGGGGCAGCCGAGTGGACGGGCAGGTGGCCTGCGTGGGGTGGGCGGAGACGCGGTCAGGGCAGCTGGGAAGCCACAGGCAACTCTGCAGGCCCAGCCTGGCCTCCTCCGGGGGGCCTGATGTCAGTGTGCGTCTGGGGACAGAGGGCCCGAGGCCTAAGGACACACGGTCCCACCGTGTTCCCTGGCCCAGGGCGCTGCCGATGTCTCGATGTCTCCCGGGCTGTCCAAGGACTGCAGCAGCAGTGAGCCCCACGCCATCTCAGAAGCAGCGTCCGAGCAGCGGAAGGCGTGGGGGGGGGTGGTGGCGGCTCCCCTTGTGAGCCTCCCCGTGTCGTTGGGGGCGTCCTGCAGGGGCCCGGGTCCAGAACTGGGTCCTGCGTGGTCCCTGCCTCATCAGGCCTGGGTGCTGGCTGAAGGTGAGGCTCCTGGCTTCAAGCCAAGGGCCTCGTCTCCTCTCCGGATGTGAGGGACCCCACGGGCCCCTTCCTCCTGCAGGGACCGAGGGTCATCTGCACCTCATCTGCCACGGGGCCCAGGCAGGGTCGGCCGCCCTGCAGAAGCAGCTCCTCCCTCAGGACAGACTCCTGGCCCACCGTCTCGTTCCACAGCAGGTTCACTCCTCTGTAGGAAAACAGCCTCAGGTACTAATAGTAAAAGCCCACGCTGGCAACACTGAAGCCCCTCACATTGAGTAACACCTGCCTCTCACAGTATCAGAGTCCCGCGTGCAGCAATGCCCTGGAGACCCCAGGTGGCTGGTGGGCCCGGGAGAGGCTCGCCCAGCACCCCCGGCCCGGTCAGGACGCCGCCACCGCCTGCTGTCCGAGGTCTCTGGCTGATGGTGGGGCCGGATGCTCCAGAGTCACCAGCCTCTGGAGACTGAAGGGAGGGCGGCTTAACTGGTGGCAAAAGCCGGATGACTGCCGCATCATCAGAGAAAGATGGAGGGGAGGACACCCAGTTAGGCTGGGCGCTGCTCAGGGCAGGGGTCAGCAGGGCACATGGGTGCCCCAGGGACAGGGAGGAGGGGCCTGTGAGTCAGGGGCCTGCAGTGGGGAGGGGCCTGTGAGTCAGGGGTCTGCAGTGGGGAGGGGCCTGTGAGTCAGGGGTCTGCAGTGGGGAGGGGCCTGTGAGTCAAGGGTCGGCCTTGGGGAGGGGCCTGTGAGTCAGGGGTCTGCAGTGGGGAGGGGCCTGTGAGTCAGGGGTCTGCAGGGAGACAGCCGGTTGGGGGACACTGAGCCTCTGACCGCTTCATGTGGCTGGAGGCCGAGCGGCCCCGTGACCTGCGGCCTGGGGGCCAGAGGGCAGTGGCGCCGTTCAGCCTGAGTCCCGAGGTCCAGGAGTCTGAGGAAGAGGAGGCCGGTGGCAGAGAATCGCGCGTCACAGGTGGGCAGGGAGGAGGTGGGTAGCCCACTGGGGAGCAGGAGGCCGGGCGGGCAGGTTAGGTCCGCTGAGGAGGACGCTTGCTGGGCTTGCGGGCGGCCACCTCTCCGGTGACCCCGGGGCTGGCCTGTGCCCCCCCTCAGCCCTGTGATCAGCGTGGACTCCATCCTCCCCGGCGATGGGTCACTGAGGAAGGCGTGCTGACCTCACCGTGGACTCATCCGCGTCCCCCCAGCAAGACGTGGAGCCGGAGGGGACAGCAGTTAGACAACGTGGACGCTGGTGACGCTCCCACGCGAGTCTGAAGGGCTGTCCATGGCTGGTCCGCCCGCTCACGGGGACACGGACACCCCCTCCCGTCCTGCGGCTCCTCCCTGAGTCCTGCTCCAGAGGCGCGGGTTGGGGCTGAAGACCTCAAAGGAATGTGACCCAGCCCCCTGCACCCCCCCCGCCCCCGCCCACGCCCGGTTCCTGGCCTTGTTCACCGATAGAAATTGACCAGAGGCCAGACAGCAGATTCAGGGGAGGCTTTACTGGGGCCCCTGCTTCCGTGGGGAGGGAGGACAAATAACAGGCTTCCTCGCTCGCTCCCCGCGGCAGCGAGCCTGTTCTTTATAGGGGTGAGGGCAGGGCGTGGTCCGGGGCTGGGACCGGGGGCCCACTGATCTGCCCGCCGTTGTTGGTGTAGTGTGCGGGGGCGTGAGCAGCGTGCGGGGGCGTGTCAGCGTGCAAGGGCGTTTGCAGTGTGCGGGGGCGTGTCAGCGTGTGGGGGCGTGTGCAGTACGCGGGGGCATGTGCAGCGTGCGGGGGCGTGAGCAGTGTGCAGGAGCGTGTCAGTGTGCAGGGGCGAGTGCAGTGTGTGGGGGCGTGTCAGCGTGCAGGGGCGTGTACAGCATGCAGGAGCGTGTCAGCGTGCCGGGGCGTGAGCAGCGCGCAGGGGCGTGAGCAGTGCGCGGGGGCGGGGGGGGGGCATGTCAACGTGAGCAGTGTGCAGGAGCGTGTCAGCGTGCAGGGGCGTGTGCAGCGTGCAGGGCCATGAGCAGTGCGCTGCTTTCGCCCGGGCTGTGCAAGGAGCAGCTGGGCCTCCTGCGTCGTGTCGTTCCGGCTCGCCCCAGCTGCTGCCCGTGCGCGCCGCTCTCCTCAGTCCCCTGCAGTCCCTTTGTGCTCTGTCGCTGGAGGAGACGTCTGTCCAGGTGCAAGCCCTGCAGCACCGCGTCGGGGCCGCTGGTAGCACCTGGTGGTGCTCGGAAGCTGGCTCAAGACCGTGCCCGGCTTACCCCCGCTGTCCTGGCCTCTCCACAGGGAGACGGTGCCCAGGTGCCTGGGTGAAATTCTGCTCTGGAGGAATGGGGCCCACACTGGGGCCACTTACGTCTCCCAGAGAGCAGCTCCTTTCAGCTTTCCCGATTCTTCAGTTTTTACCCTGACGTTCTCACCGCAGAGTATGAGCCTCGCGGTGTCTCCACCCCTGAGGCGGGTGGGGGGTGTGTCTCACCCACGTGGTGGGGCTGGAGAGTGAGCCGCACTCACGCTTCCTGCGTTAACCGCAAGGTGGAGCATCTTCTCACGTCTCCGTGGAACATTCATGGTCCTCTGTGAATGGCTTGTATTCCGTTTTTCTATACGACTGCGTTTTCCTTACTGGTTTGGAGCCACCCTGTGTAAATTCTGGGCACAGTCTTCTTGTCTTAAATGGACACCAGGTGCGGAGAATCAGGGATCGCCACCCTTGCTTCATGCTACGCTCCCTTCCCGGCTCCACGCTGGGTGTGCGTTTCTGCACAGTCAGTCCTTTAGTTTGCTGCTGAAATCATAGAGGCACCTGCAAACCCGTCACCCAAAACCAGAGCTGAAATCTGGACAGTGACTGCATTTCTCTCAGGCCCACCCACCCACCCCTGCCGTGTTCGGAGCAGCCTCACCCTTAGTCCTGGGAGTGCCTTTCCTTTCTTTCCATTTTGTGCAGATCTGTTGAACCCTGGTTGGGAAGATCCCCTGGAGGAGGGCCTGGCAACCGGCTCCAGTATTGCCTGGAGAATCCCCATGGACAGAGGAGGCTGGCGGGCTACCGCCCATGGGGTTCCGAAAGAGACATGACTGAAGTGACTTAGCACGCACACGTACATGTTGGGTCCATATGTGTTTCTGAATTTGTATTTTGGCTTTAGCTGTTTTTAACATTATGGAAAGGGTATGATGCTGTATAGGGCCTCCCACATGGCACCGATGGTACAGAACTCGCCTGCCATTGCAGGAGACGTAAGAGACGTGGGTTCGATCCCTGGGTGGGGAAGACCCCCTGGAGGAGGGCACGGCCACCCACTCCAGTATTGTTGCCTGGAGACTCCCATGGACAGAGGAGGCTGGAGAGCTGTGGTCAGCAGGGTTGCACGAGTCGGACATGACTGAGGCGACTCGGCACGCACAGCCCATCACCCTGTTTCCACGTTCTCTGACTGACGTTTCACTCCACATTTTACTGAGATCCGTCCATTCTGTTGTGGGTCTGTTAATGCATTCTGCTGCCAGTGAAGGCCCCTGTGTGAATACTCCACAGTCTCCCATCCCGCCCCATCCACAGGTGTTTGGATTTGCCAGATTTTTGCCAACATGAGCCACCCTGCTGTGACTGCCTGCATCGCTCATCCTGGGTTGACGTACCCAGGAGCAA
Organism: Ovis canadensis; assembly: GCF_042477335.2. Taxonomy (NCBI): domain Eukaryota; kingdom Metazoa; phylum Chordata; class Mammalia; order Artiodactyla; family Bovidae; genus Ovis; species Ovis canadensis. The sequence goes on from NC_091262.1 coordinate 83,294,846, forward strand.
AACTGTGGGGTCGCAGGTTGGGGCTGTCAACCCTCTCCAGGTGGTACCACTCAGCTTTCCAGAGGCTGTGTCGAGTACCGCCCTCAGCGCCCCCAAGCTTGGTGCTTCTGCATCCAGGGTGGCTGTTGACGGTTTAACAGCCTTTAATGCTTGATTCTCGGTCTGAGACCTTCGCTTTTTCCCTGCGCGTTTGGAGAGTTGGTCTTGGACGGTCTTGAATCCCTGCCGTGTGTCCGGGCGTGGAGCTGTGCTTCTCGCTCTCGCCTCGCTAAGTCCTGGGAGTTGAGCGGAAGCATCAGGTGCGGGAAATGCATCGCCACTGACTCTGCCGCCTGACTCCTCTGCTGGTTTTGGGCGTGAGTGGCTTGCTGGAGCCTCGCGCCCTTGTTGCCTTTGCTGTGCACATCGTCATGCTAGGTTGAGGTTCCTGTAGGTTGCAAACAGGTTCGGTCTTCCCAGGTCCTTTGTTGCTACGGCTCTCTCTTTTTGGTTACTTACTTTCAAAGTCTGTGGCTGCGCTGGGCCTTCCTTGCTGTGTGGGCTCGCTCTAGCTGCGGTGAGTGGGGGCTCCTCTCTAGCTGGGGGTGCTGGCTTCTCACTGCCTGGCTCCTCCTGTTTGCAGAGCGCGGGCTCCAGGGCACCGGCCTTTGGTAGTCGTGGTGCCTAGGCTCGGCGGCTCCTCAGCCTGTGGGATCGTCCCAGACCAGGGATTGAACCCACGTCCCCTGCATTGGCAGGCGAATTCTTAACCACTGGAGCCCCCGGGACGCCCTGTGAATGTCTCATTTTGTCGCTGTTCATCTGTTGTGCCTCGCACTCCGTTCTGCCCTTAGAGAGCTGTGCCTCACGCTCCGCTTGTGTTTTTCTGCTTCATTCTCAAACCCTCTGCTGTGGACCGTGTTCCCACCACCCCCACGTGCTGAAGCCCCACCCCAGCGGGTAGTATTTGAAGGTGGGGCTGTTGGGAGGTGATGAGGGTCGGATGAGGTCATGCTGGCAACTTAATCCAGGACGTCCAGCCTCCAGGGCTCTGAGACCAAAGTGCCTGCTGTTTAAGCCCCTTCTGTGCCGCTTTGCCGTGGCCCTGGGCTGAGGGGGCTGCTCTTCACCGTTCTGTCCCGAAGGTGGGCTCTGTGGTTTACAGGTTACCTGGAAATCTCTGCTTGGAAAGGTCAGCGTCGTCAGTGTTCACTGGCTGTGAAGTCTGTTATGTTTGAGTCTCTTTGCCCTGCCTCGTTTTATGTGTCTGTCCTCTTTTCCTTTAAACCCTCCCCTCTCCACCCGCAGTCCGTTGGATCAGCCACATTTCCTATCATGCTTTCTTTTTTTTAATGGGAGCAGCCGCTTATTTGTTTATTTTTGGCCGTGCTGGGTCTTCATTGCCGCGAGAGCCTCTCTCGACTTGCGTGTGCGGGCGTCTCTCTGCAGCCGCTTCTCTTGCTGTGGGGCTCAGCGGTTTGCATGCGCTTCGTTGCCCCACGGCGTGTGGGGTCTCCCCGCATCAGGGATGAGATGCGCGTCCCCTGCGTTGGCAGGCGGGTTCTTTACCAGGGAGCCACCAGGGCGGCCCTCCATGGTACTTTCCAGAAGCCAGTTTCGTTCGCTTCTTTTTGGCCGTGCTGGGTCTCGAGCTGCAGAGAGCAGGGCTGCCCAGGGCGTGCTGCTCGGGCTCCTGCCCGCAGTGGCTTCTCTGTTGCTGAGCGCAGGCTCCCGGGCGCACGGGCTCAGCAGCTACAGCCCCCCGGCTCCAGAGCGCAGGCCCAGGAGTTGTGACGCGCGGGCTTCCCTGCCCCCTGGCATGTGCGATCCTCCCGGACCAGGGATCAAGCCTGCGTCTCCCGCATTGGCAGGTGACCCCTTATCCGCTGTACCCTCCGGGAATTCTGAGTTGGTAATAAACTTTACCCTCCAGGTCCACCTGGCCTCCTAGACGCCAACAGAATAAAGTTGCACAGCTCCGGCGAGGGCTGCCAGCCATCCTGGGGCCCCGCCTCCTTCCTCTCACCTCCTCCTGCCGGAAGGTGTGCATGGTGGTGGGTCTGAGAACCTGTGCCCGCCCGCCCCCCCCCCCCCCCCCCCCCCGCAGTCTCAGACGCGGTCCATGGAGGGTGTTCTGGACTCCACCTGTGTGAGCCGTCTGCTTTTCCCTGCAGTTACACAGCTGTATTTTGTCCTAATGGACCCAGAAGGGGTTTGGGGCGTCAGTTCTCTTAACCCTCGTATGTCTGGGCATGTCTCTTCTTTCTCCAAGTGAAGCTCGCTGGCAGTTAAGTCAGCCGGACCCGTGACCCTGGCCTTCCTGTGCTAACAGGCTGGAGATGGGCGTCTCCAAGCCCCGTCCTGCTTAGTTGGTGCCAGTTCTGGCCAAGAGGATGAAGGTGGACGTCGCTTCCCTGCTTCAAAAGTGACTCGGGAGGTCTGGCGGCTTCCTGACCTCACGCATCTGTCCCCTGGTCCTCTGCCCTGAACACCCCCAGCCTGCCGCCCCAGGGCGCTAGTCTGTGTGGCGCCACCGAGCAAGGTGGGAGCGTGCTGTTCCCCTGCTGCTGACTCAGACCTCAGCTTTTGCCCCCATTGCGCTCTCTTCCTGTAGATTCCAGAATCTCTTCTGCTTCCATCTCCTGTGCCGCCCCCGGGCCCCGGCAGCTCAGCTCGCGAGTCGCGCACCTTTGACCCTGGTCTCGGATCTCAGCTCTGGAGCTCCCAGCAGAGCAACCCGGGTGTGTGGCCTCCTCCTGTCTCCTGGCCTGTAAGCTGGAGTCCACGAGGATCAGGCCTGGTGACCCTGCAGCCCACCCAGGATAGGGGCTGGTGCCTGGAAGGGGCCCAGGAGGCATTTTCTGTTTGTGTCTTTTTTTAATGTTTGGAGCGTAGTGGATTCAGGTTCGGGTGTACAGCAACGTAAGGCTGCCCCAGTGGCTCAGCGGTGAAAACATTCCGCCTGCAGTTCAGGAGATAAACTAGATGGGGGTTTGACCCCTAGGTCGGTAAGACCCGCTGGGGGAGGGCAGGGCAGCCCACTCCAGTCTTCTTGCCTGGAGAATCCCATGGACAGAGGGGCCTGGCGGGCTGCAGCCCGTGGAGTCACAGACACCCGCACATTCACACACGTGCAGCAGAGAGTCAGTCACAGGCGTGCGCGCATCCACTCTTTCTCAGCTGCTTTTCCCACTAGGCCGTCACACAGTGGCGGGTAGAGCTGCCTGTGCCACACAGCAGGCTCCCGGTAGTTACTCACTTTGCGTGTTGTAGTGTGTATATGGGGTTTTGGGAGAGTATGTGTGTCAGTGCCCAGGCTCAATCCTTTATATTTCACTGGCAGTCTCAAAAAAGACTTTCAATCTTTCATTGAATTGAAAAGAAATATTGCAGCTGAAGTAATAAGTACATCGTATGACGGACAGAGCAAAGAACCGTACGTTGTAACACTCCCTTGAGCCGACTCTAGGCAGGGAAATCCGATCTCGGCAGGAAACTTGTTTCCGCAGAGTTTAACCGGGGAACACTGTGATGGTCGCCGTGGGCGGGAAAGGACACCCAAGGACGGAAGACAGGATGGTGCTGTTTGGCCCGATGAACCGTGACCCGTGCATCACGTCTACACTGCAGAATTCACGTGGACGTGAATCTTTCTCCATTTTTTTAAATGAAATGAGGCAGAAACCGGAGCACATCAGGAATGGTGTGACGCAGCGGAGGGCGAATCCAGGACTTCCCGCCCCCTCGGGGACCTTCGCTCTTTCTGGGGGCGGCTCGGTGTTGGCGCTCACAAGGTGGGGAACAGCCAGGGATGGCTGGCGGGCCGACTGCAGGCTGTTGTAGGAAAATGCCGGTTCCTCACCCGAGGGGTCGCACGCAGACCTGGGCGTGGGCCGTGGCCTGCAGGGGACATCCGGCAGGGCTTCTCCAGCGACGTGACGCTGGGACTCTGCCACGAGCAGGGATGGCGCGGAGGAGAGGAGGGGCGCCCGCAAACGCTGCTGCGGGAGAGCCCGCCGGGCCGGGCGGCCAGGACGTGCAGCGGCGCAGTGGCCCCCAGGGGGCGCGGGGGGCCCAGGGCTGCCCGCCGGCCCAGCGCCTCGCCAAGCTCAGTCCAGGCGGAGGGACCCCTCGCTCTGCAGGAGCGCAGCACGGCGTCACTTCGCACTGAGGAGCGTCCTGGGGATTCTAGCGTGAGAGCCCAGCGTGGAGGAGCTCTGGGGGAGCACGTTTCAACCTCAGAGTTCTTGGATATCGCGGGGTCAGGTCCCTGCGGTTTGGGGCGTGAAACAAGCCGCTCGCTGAACCCAGTTTCTGACAAATAGGGCTGAAAAGGGACCAGCTTTGGGACTGATCCGGACGATCACAGTTTCAAGTTTAATGTGTCAGGACGGCGGACACACCTGCCGCGCACACACCCGACAACGCAGGTGCACAGGCCCCGGGTGTGTCTGGCTCCCCGTGTGCCCCTTCCCTCGAGGCCATTCCAGGGACCTCAGAACTCACCTGCACTGCAAGGACGTGGGGTGGGCACGGGGTCCAGGGTGCACACCCTCACTGGGCTCCAGGGTGATTCCTGGATTCCCACCTCCACGGGCTGGCCACGCCCGCTGCCCCCAGCGGCCCGGGTCTGGGCAGAGCCTCTTGCTGGCCCAGTGCGTGCGATGCTGCCGATGGCCACACGGGGGCAGCAGAGACCAACATATTGTTATTCCGTTGCTCAGTCGTGTCCAACTCTGATCCCATGGACTGCAGTGCGCCAGGCTTCCCCGTCCATCACCAACTCCCGAAGCTAGCTCAAACTCATGTCCATTGAGTCGGTGATGCCATCCAGCCATCTCATCCTCTGTCGTCCCCTTCTCCTCCTGCCTTCAAGCTTTCCTAGCAACAGGGTCTTTTCCAGAGTTAGCTCTTTGCGTCAGGTGGCTAGAGCACTGGCGTTTCAGCATCAGCATCAGTCTTTCCAATGAATATTCGGGGTTGATTTCTTTTAGGATTGACTGGTTTGAGCTCCTTGCGGTCCAAGGAATTTTCAAGAGTCTTCTCCAACACTATAGTTCAAAAATATCAGTTCTTTGGTGCTCAGCCATTGAAATAAAAAGATGCTTGCTCCTAGAAAGAAAAGCTATGACCAACCTAGACAGCATATTAAAAAGCAGAGACATCACTTTGCCGATAAAGGTCTGTATAGTCAAAGCTATGGTTTTTTCCCCAGTAGTCATGTATGGATGTGAGAGTTGGACCATAAAGCAGGCTGAGCACCAAAGAATTGATGCTTTTGAACTGTGGTGCTGGAGAAGACTCTTGAGAGTCTCTTGAACTGCAGGGAGATCCAACTAGTCAATCCTAAAGGAAGTCAACCCTGAATATTCACTGGAAGGACTGATGCTGAAGCTGAAACTCCAGTCCTTTGTCCACCTGATGCAAAGAGCTGACTCATTGGAAAAACCCCTGGTGTTGGGAAAGACTGAAGGCAGGAGGAGAAGGGGACGACAGAGGATGAGGTGGTTGGATGGCATCACTGACTCGATGGACGTGAGTTTGAGCAGGCTCCGGGAGACGGTGAAGGGCAGGGAAGCTTGTGCGCTGCAGTCCGTGGTGTTGCAAGGAGCTGGACACCAGTGAGCTCCTGAACACAACAGCAGCCTTCTTTATGGTCCACCTCTCGCATCCATGAATGACTGCTGTAAAAACCATAGGTTTGACTGGACAGACCGTTTCAGCAAAGTGACGCCTCTGGTTTTTGATACACTGTTTAGGTTTGTCATAGCTTTTCTTCCAAGGAGCAAGTGTCTTTTGATTTCGTGGCTGCAGTCACTGTCCGCAGGAGCCCAAGAAAATAGTCTGTCACTGTTTCAACTTTTCCCCCATCTATTTGCCATGAAGTGATGTGACCGGATGCCGTGATCCCCAGGTGATGCAGGCCATGCTGCCCCTTGCTCTCTGCCCCTGTCTGCCCAGGGGCGGCGGGTCTGGGCAGAGCCTCCTGCCGGCCCACTGCATGCATTGCTACTGGTGGCCACACGGTGGCAGCAGAGCCCAGCATATTTAGGGGCCCAATCCCGAACGATTATACCGTGGAAGTGAGAAATAGATTTAAGGGACTAGATCTGATAGACAAGATGCCTGATGAACTATGGATGGAGGCTCGTGACATTGTACAGGAGACAGGGATGAAGACCATCCCCAAGAAAAAGAAATGGAAAAAAGCAAAATGGCTGCCTGAGGAAGCCTTATAAATAGTTGTGAAAAGAAGAGGTGTGAAAAGCCAAGGAGAAAAGGAAAGATATACCCATTTGAATGCAGAGTTCTAAAGAATAGCAAGGAGAGATAAGACAGCTAGTGGAGGTGATGGAATCCCAGTTTAGCTATTTCAAACCCTAAAAGATGATGCTGTCAAAGTGCTGCACTCAATATGCCAGCAAATTTGGAAAACTCAGCAGTGGCCACAGGACTGGAAAAGGTCACTTTTCACTCCAATCCCAAAGAAAGGCAATGCCAAAGAATGCTCAAACTACCGCACAATTGTACTCATCTCACACGCTGGTAAAGTAATGCTCAAAATTCTCTAAGCCAGGCTTCAGCAATACATGAACCATGAACTTCCAGATGTTCAAGCTGGTTTTAGAAAAGGCGGAGGAACCAGAGATCAAATTGCCAACATCTGCTGGATCATGGAAAAAGCAAGAGAGTTCCAGAAAAATATCTATTTCTGCTTTATTGACTATGCCAAAGCCTTTGACTCTGTGGCTCACAATAAACTGTGGAAAATTCTGAAAGAGATGGGCATACCAGACCACATTACCTGCCTCCTGAGAAATCTGTATGCAGGTCAGGAAGCAACAGTTAGAACTGGACATGGAAAAACAGACTGGTTCCAAATAGGGAAAGAAGTACATCAAGGCTGTATATTGTCACCCTGCTTATTTAACTTATACGCAGAGTACATCATGAGAAACACTGGGCTGGAGGAAGCACAAGCTGGAATCAAGATTGCCGGGAGAAATATCAATAACCTCAGATATGCAGATGACACCACCCTTATGGCAGAAAGTGAAGAACTAAAGAGCTTCTTGATAAAAGTGAAAGAGGAGAGTGAAAAAGTTGGCTTAAAGCTTAACATTCAGAAAGCTAAGATCATGGCATCCAGTCCCATCACTTCAAGGCAAATAGATGGGGAAACCATGGAAGCAGTGTCAGACTATTTTTTTGGGCTCCCAAATCACTGCAGATGGTGATTGCAGCCATGAAATTAAAAGGCGTATACTCCTTGGAAGGAAAGTTATGACCAAACTAGACAGCATATTAAAAAGTAGAGACATTACTTTGTCAACAAAGGTCCGTCTAGTCAAGGCTATGTTTTTTCAAGTAGTCATGTAAGGATGTGAGAGTTGGACTATAAAGAAAGCTGAGCACGAAAGAATTGATGCTTTTGAACTGTGGCTTTGGAGAAGAGTCTTGAGAGTCCCTTTGACTGCAAGGAGATCCAACCAGCCCATCCTAAAGGAGATCAGTCCTGGGTGTTCATTGGAAGGACTGATGTCGAAGCTGAAACTCCAGTACTTTGCCCACCTGATGTGAAGAGCTGACTCACTGGAAAAGACCCTGATGGTGGGAAAGATTGAGGGCAGGAGGAGAAGGGGACGACAGAGGATGAGGTGGTTGGATGGCATCACTGACTCAATGGACATGAGCTTGAGTGAGCTCCGTGAATTGGTGATGGACAGGGAGGCCTGGCGTGCTGCGGTCCATGGGGTCGAAAAGAGTCGGGCACGACTGAGCGCCTGAACAATAACAACAGCCTTCTTTATGGTCCAACTCTCACGTCCATACATGACTACTGTAAAAACCATAGGTTTGACTAGACGGATCTTTGTTGGCAAAGTGACGTCTCTGCTTTTAAATATGCTGTCTAGGTTTATCATAGCTTTTCTTCCCAGGAGCTAGTGTCTTTTAATTTCGTGGCTGCAGTCACAGTCCGCAGGAGCTCAAGAAAATAAGGCCTGTCACTGTTTCTAGTTTCTCTGCCTCTGTCTGCCATGAAGCGATGGGACCGGATGCCACGGTCTCCAGGTGCCGCAGGCCGTCCTCTCTGCCCCTGCGCGCCCAGCGCCCGGGTCTCCTGCGGGCCCAGTTCATGCAGCGCTGCTGGTGGCCACACGGTGGCAGCAGAGCCCAATACATTCAGGGGCCCAACGCCCTCCTCATGGGGCTTCGCCGGCACCAACGCCGGGAGTGGCCAGAGGGGACGCTGCACCCACCAGCCGCAGGTTCCCGAGCCCTAGGTCCCCCGGACCCCACCCCCAGGCTCAGCCTGGACCCCGACCCTCGCCGGGCTCAGCTCACTGGCAGTACTCGGTCACCCCCGGGCCGTGGGTCATCGGGGGCTGCGCTGACTGCACCCGTCCTGAGTGCCCACTGAGGGCCGCGTTTGGAGAATTCAGGGGCGCTGGGCCCCCGCAGTGAGACTGATGCTTGGCGAAGAGGAAGAGGATCCCCCTCCCTGTCACCTGTCCCGGCATCTTTGGGGTGGGCGTCCCTGTGTGGCAGGAGGGGGCGCCTGGTCCCTGCCTGGCAAGGGAGCCTGAGCCTGCGGGGGTGATGTGGGCCTCCGGGGAGGGTCTGGTGGTGCCGGTGTCGGGGGGAAGCTGCCGTGTGAAGGACTCAGATTGGAGCAGAGGGGCTGGGGGGCCCCAGAGCCTTCCCCGGCTCTCACACCTGCACACACACGTGGTGGGTCTGTCCCGAGAAAGCCAACAATCCGAGGGGAAACCTCGCCCCTGGTCTTACAGCGCGGGCGGCGAGGGATGCCTGCAGCGCTGAGAAGGCTGCTCGACGTGACCGCAGGCTGGCTTTGCACCCGTGGAGAGGAGGGTCCTTCCGGTCCCCTTGGAGAGTCTGGCTGAGGCCTGGGACGTGTGCTGGCTCTTGGGCTGCATCACAAACAGCCCAGCCCATGACTGACTGACTGTCCCTCCAGGCGTGTGGTCAGGGGTTCAGGCTCAGCTGACATTCTTGGCTCCTTAGGGCATTGAAGGCTCACTTGAACGTGGTTGCTGCTGGCTGGGTTGTTGCCAAACCTTGGCCATATATTGGGGTTCCCTCACCTCAGTGACTCAGACTGTAAATAACCTGCCTGCAATGCAGGAGGCCTGGGTTCGATTCCTGGGTGGGGAAGATCCTCTGGAGAAGGGAGTAGCAACCCACTCCAATGTTCTTGCCTCCATAGCCAGAGCAGCCTGGCGGGCTGCAGCCCAGGGGGTTGCAAAGGGTCAGACGGGACCTAGTGGCTAACACCTTCACTTTCGCCGGCAATGGTCCCTCCAGTCGGGGGCTGGAAGTCCCACCCGGGGCTCACACCTCGCACTGTCCCTCTATTATGTCTCTTTAAAGATTTATTTTTCTCTAGGGAGCATTAGCTTATTTCTGTACCGTGTTTTACGCCCCTGGATGTGTTCCAGTGTCTCCTGGTTGAAGTCTATGGGGACTTGAATAGCATCTGTACCCTGCTGTTGTGTGGAAATTCTAGAACCTTAATGACGTTAGATTGGTTCACAGTGCTTTTCAGGTCTACTGTACCCTTCTACTTTTCTGTCTATTTATTCCTATTAAGTTTTGAGAGTTTGGTATTGGAACTCCAACTAAAAGTCTTGCTTCATTCACTTAAAGAATACTTGCGACATGTAGTGGGGCCACAGGCACCCTCGTTCTGTGTTTTCCAAGTCTTCTGTAAATGTGTTGTCCTGCTTTCGTAATTTAAAAAATAGAAAAGAAAAAATATTGTTTCGTATGTTCAACGTATTTCTACTTCTGTATGCCTTACAGCGTGCATGCATGCTAAGCCGCTCCGGTCGTGTGTGACTCTGCGCGACCCCATGGACTGTAGCCCGCCAGGCTCCTCTGTCCACAGGAGTCTCCAGGCAAGAATACTGGGCTGGGTTGCTATGACCTCCTCCAGGGGCTCTTCCCGACCCAGCCATCGAAGCCAGGTCTCCTACGGCCGCGGCATTGCAGCCTGATTCTTTACTGCTGAGCCACCGGGGAAGACGCCGCCCTATAGCGTGCTCACCACCAAAAACTCAGTTTCCACCCGTCACCATAGAGCTGGGCCCCTTCACGGTCTTGCCTTTCCCACGCCCTCATGCCCTCCCTGTAACCTCTGCTCTGGCCGTTGACCCAGTGGGCCTTCATAGCATGCGGTCCTGTCTCCGCATACTGGTTACTTTTCCAGCTTTCTTCCTGTAGTTGATTTCTAATTTCATGTGATTGTGATTGGAAAAGATGCTTGATAAGAGTTCAGCCTTCTTAAATTTACTGAGACTTGTTCTGTGTCCCAAGACACGATCGCGCCTTGAGGAAGTGCCGTGTGCGCTTGAGAAGGACGTGCGTGCTGCTGCGCTTGGATGGAGGTCTGTAGAGGTCTGCCAAGTCCATCTGGTCCAGTGATTCAGTGAAGCCAAGGTCTGCTGGTTGACTTCCGATCTGCCTGCTGATGGAAGCGGGCTGTGGGAGTCCCCGGCGATCACTGCACCGCTGCCAGTCCCCCCGTTGGTCCCCTAATGATTGCTTCATAGATCCTGATGCTTCTGTGTTAGGGTCTTCCTGGCGGCGTGTGGGCTCCAGAGCCCGGGCGCAGCACTCACGGTGCACAGAGCTGCTGCGTGGTGTGTGGGACCTGCCCAGACCAGGGCTGAAACCGCCTCCCCTGCCTTGCGAGGCAGATTCTTAGCCCCTGGGCCACTAGGGGAGTCCCGACTGTCACGTCTCCTGGACGGGCTGTCCCCTTTATCATCCTCTACAGTCCATCTTTGTTCCTCGTCGCGTCTCGGCTTGAAGTCTTATCTGATGCGAGCGCAGCGCACGCAGTTTCTCTGGGCTGTGCTCGGGGTTTCACGTTCCGTCCCTTCCCCTTGGGCCTGTTTGTCTGCAGAGCTGAGCTGAGTCTCCGGAGGCAGCACATAATTGGTTTTGTGTTTTAACCCATCCGGGCACTCTGTGTCATTTCATTAGTGAGTTCAATCCATTCATATTTAGGGTGACCATTGGTGACTGAGGGCTGAGGACTGCTGTTTCCCTTTTGTCTTATGGTTGTGCAGTCTCTCCACTGGGGCTTTCCTGGGGGCTCAGGGGTAAAGAACCTGCCTGCAGGAGACACAAGAGACGCGGGTTCGATCCCTGGGTCAGGAAGATCTCCTGGAGAAGGGCACGGCAGCCCACTCCAGTGTTCTTGCCTGGAGAGTCCCACGGACAGGCAGGCTGCAGTCCAGAGGGTCGCAGAGTCAGGCACGACCAAAAGCAGCTTAGAACATCCTCGCCGCGGCTTTTCCCCTTGTGTTCTTGCTACCGTTTAGGTTTGGGGTTTCTAGGACTTTTTCTCATTTTCTTTTCTGATGTTTCTTGCCCCTGCTCTCAGTGTATGTCTTGTGGCCACCATGAGGTTTGTATAAAACGTCTCACGGAGGAAACAGTCCGTGCTCTGCAGACAGCGTCTATTTCCATTTGTCAAACAGGGTCCATCCTCTTCCCCACGTATTTTCAGCGTCTCAAAGTACTGCTTTTTACATTATGAGTTGGTCGCCGTGCTGAAGCGGCTGCAGTTGTTTTTCTGCTTTCCCCTTTATCCTTTATGCTATGGCAAAATGCTTAGAAGCCTTTACTGTTAAAGCGCCGCCGATTTCTGACTGCCTCTTCACCACTTCACTCAGCTTTGTGCACTCTTGCCTTTTTGTTCCTGGTCAGAGATCTCCTTCCAACAGCTCTTGTGAGGCAGGTCTAGTGGCGATGGACTGTCTCAGCTTTTGTCTGTCTGCAGAAGCCTTTATTTCTCCTCCGTATCTGAATGACACCTTTGCTGGGTGGAGGAACCCTTCGGTCTCTGGAGAATGCCATTCTACTCCTGGCCGCAGGGTTTCTGCTGAGTAATCTGCTCGTAGCCTAAGGGGGCTCCTTTGCAGGTGACTGTCTTTTTTTCTGGCTGTCTTCAAAACTCTTTGTCATTGGCTTTTGACAGTTTTGATAGAAGGTGCTTGGAAGGTCTTTTTGCGTTGAGGCAGTTGGGTGTTCTCTCAGCCTCACGGGCTTGTGTGCCCGGTTTCTTCCCAGGGTTGGGACTTCCCAGCTATTCTTTTCTTTCTTTCTTGGCTGCACCGAGTGCCTTGTGGGATCTTAGTTCCCCGACCAGGTATCAAACCTGGGCTTGGGGTAGTGAAAGTGCGGAGAGTTAGCGCTGGACTGCCAGGGCACGCCCAACTATGGTTTCCTTAAATAAACACCCTGTCCCTCCCCTCTCCTTTCCCTGTGGGGTTCCCTCACCCTCGCCTTGCTCTTCCTGAGAGTCAGCTGGAACTCACGGAACGCCTGCCTGTTCGGTGTCATGATTCTCTTCCCTCTTCTGCTGGCGTCATTTCTGGGTTTCTACCTTTGAGCTCACTCATTCTCCCTTCCGCGCAGGCTGCTCCGTTTCAAGCGCTCTCTAATGCGCCTTTCATCTCACTGGCTGAATTCTTCAGCTCCAGCGCTGCTGTTTGGTTAGTTTTACACTAAGGTTCTAATCTTCCTGGTGGATTATTCCTTGTGTTCATTAAATTTATTTCTAAGCTCACTGAAGTGACCCTCTGAGCTTCCTGTGGCTTGCCGGGTCTCCGTGACAGCTGTGTGACTTGCCCGTCAGTTCATACTCCGTGACTTTAAGCTTGGTTTCTGGAGAATCGTCTTCTCTTTGTGGGACAATGTCCCAGCTTCTTCCTGGTACTGGAAGGGGGAATGGGGGTTCCTGGCTGGCACCTTCCAAGTGGTGTGAAAGTCGCTCAGTCGTGTCTGACTCTTTGCGAACACATGGACTTCTCCAGGCCAGAAGACTGGAGTGGGTAGCCGATCCCTTCTCCAGGGGATCTTCTCTATCCAGGGATCGAACCCGGGTCTTCAGCTCTGCGGGCTGACTCTGCCCGCTGAGCCCCAGGCCCCAGGGAAGCCCCGGTGGTGTTTTGGATCAGAGCCCTCCCTTCCGTCCGGCAGGCGGCGCAGCGCAGGCCTCTGGCCTCGGCGCCCGCGGGCTCGGTTCCGCCAGGGAGGCGCCGCCGCCGCCGCCTCTGTCGGGGGGTCGCTGGAGCCCTGTCGGGGGGTCGTCTTTGCCCCTTGTGCCTTCGGGGTCGTGGGTGCCCCGCTGCTGCCAGTGTCTCCAGCATCAGCACTTGGGGCCCGGGGAGGGTGGGCTTTGCTCCGCTGCTCCCCGCCGCCCCCACCCCCTACGCCCGCCGCTGCCACAGGGAGACGGACACGGGGGTCCTGGCTCTGCAGCGGAGGCGGCCAAGGGGCGGGGAGGGTCCCGGGCCGGGGGCGGGGAGGGTCCCGGGCTGCGGGGCCGCCCACCGCTCCGGCTCCGCCTCCCTGCTGCCCGGGCTCGCCGTGTCCCGCCCGCCTAGACGCGCAGCCGGACCTCCCCGGTGCCCTCGTGCGTCGGGCAGCTGGGGCGCTTTCGCTGGTTGCGGACTGAAGGGACCCAGGCCGCTCTCGCTGCCCCTTGCTGCTGACCGCCCCTGCCCCGACGGCCAGGCCGGCCCAGCGGCCTTTGGCTGTGCTCCGTGGCGAACCGCAGGCATGGCCAGCCCTGTCCCTGCGAAGGGCAGGGTGACTCCCCACGCCCGCCCCCGGGCCGCCTGGACCCCTTCCTAAAGGGGTCCGTCCATAGGCCCAAAGTCCCAGCTGCAAGGCCGGACCCCAGGACGACGCAGCTCGTCCGTCCATAGTGAGAGCCCGCCGATCCTACAGAAACCGCAGCGGCATCGGGTGGAACCGTGGGCGGCTCCCCGGCCCCCCGATACGTGCTCAGCGCTGTTCCTGGGACCGCTCGGTGGGTGGAGCTAGGGCTACACATTTGTGAACACAGGCACTCTCGCACACACCCCGCGTGCTCACGTCCAAGTCTGTGGCTCTTGCCGGAGACCCGACTCCAGAGCCGAGGGCTGGCGGGGCGTGGCCGCCAGGGGCGCTGTCGGCGAGAATCACGTCGTGCGGGAACACACAGGGCTGTGTGCAGCTCTGCACAGGAGATTCTGCGGGGTGTGCGAGTGAAGAGCGCGCGCTCCCAGCCCCAGGCCAGCTTGAGAGAGAGCACGGGGGGCCCCAGTCCCTCCATGAGGCAGCGACCGCAGAGTGGCGGCTGCCTACCCGCCGTCTGCGCTCAGGGTCCGTAAAGACAGGCGGGTGCAGGAGGAAGCCCCGTGCGCGGGGTGTGGGGGGGTTGCCCTCTGCTTGGGGGAGGCGAGCATCTCCGTAGGTGTGGGTTCTTCTGCAGGGAGAGCTGTCTCTTCTCCCCCATTTTAATTTTTTCATTCAATGCCTTACTCTGAATCCATTATGTGGTTATGTCAGTGTGGACTCAGGGCGTTTATTGTACACTGTGAGGTCTAGAGGAATACCCGGACGGTGGTCCGTGTGCCAGGAAGGGGCTGCCCTGGGACCCCTTGGTCCATTGCAGTAGACCTCACAGTTCAGTTCAGTTGCTCAGTCGCTCAGTCGTGTCCCGCTCTTTGGGACCCCATGGACGGAAGCGCGCCAGGCCTCCCTGTCCATCACCAACTCCTGGAACCTGCCCAAACTCATGTCCATCGAGTCGGTGATGCCATCTAACCATCTCATCCGCTGTCGTCCCTTCTCCTCCTGCTTTCAATCTTTCCCAGCATCAGGGTCTTTTCTTTCTTTCCTTTTTTAAAATTATTTTTATTTATTTATTTATTTTTGTTTTTAATTTATTTTTAAATTGGTTTCGACATACATTGACCTGAATCCACCACGGGAGTACATGCGATCCCAACATGAACCCCCCTCCCACCTCCTTCCCCACAACATCCCTCTGGGTCATCCCCATGCACCAGACCCAAGCATGCTGTATCCTGCATCAGACATAGACTGGTGATTCGATTCTTACATGATAGTATACATGTTTCAATGCCATTCTCCCAAATCATCCCACCCTCTCCCTCTCCCTCTCGCTCTGAGTCATCAGGGTCTTTTCAAATGAGTCTGATCTTCACATTAGGTGGCCAAAGTATTGGGATTTCAGCTTCAGCACCAGTCCTTCCAATGAATATTCAGGACTGATTTCCTTTAGGATTGACGGGTTGGATCTCCCTTCTGTCCAAGGGACTCTCAATAATCTTCTCCAAAGAGACACAGATGTATAGAACAGTCTTGTGGACTCTGTGGGAGAGGACGAAGGTGGGATGATTTGGGAGAATGGCATTGAAACATGTATATTGACATATGTGAAACGAATCGCCAGTCCAGGTTTGATGCAGGATACAGGATGCTCGGGGCTGGTGCACTGGGATGACCCAGAGGGATGGTATGGGGAGGGCGGTGGGAGGGGGGTTCAGGATGGGGAACACATGTACACCCGTGGGGGATTCATGTCAATGTACGGCGAAACCAGTACAATATTATAAAGTAAAAAAAAAAAAAAAGAACCTACAGAAAAAAAAAAAAGTATCTTCTCCAACACCACAGACCAAAAGCATCAGTTCTTCGGGGCTCAGCTTTCTTTATGGTCCAACTCTCACATCCATACATGACTACTAGAAAAACCATAGCTTTGCCTAGACAGACCTTTTCTGGCAAAGTAATGTTTCTGCTTTTTAATATGCTGTCTAGGTTGGTCATAGCTTTTCTTCCAGGGAGCAAACAATTAGACCCCACAGTGTAAACACCCTTGTGTCCACCTGTGCATGTGATGGCGCAGGACGGCCACCAGGGGGCCCCCGAGTCTCTCCCTGGGGTCACTGCTGGGACAGGACCGGGTGTAGGAGCCGCGTCCAGACAGGCGGACCTGCCACTGTGACCTGAGCCCTGGAGCCCTGCCCAGCAGCCACGCTCAGCCTGCCCTGCCCGGCGTGCCTGGCCACCTGCTTCTAAAATCTTCCGTTCTCTTTTTTAAAGCAATGCATTCATTTTAATTTGAGGACAATTGCTTTACAATATGGTGATGGTGTTCACTCTCCATGGACGCGAATTGGCCACAGGCGAAACTGCATCCCCTTCCTCCTGAGCTCCTCCGCCCCATCCCTCCAGACTGTCAGAGGGCACCCAGTTTGTCCTCCTCAGTGTGTCAGGAATCGCATTTTGTTTTTATTCGATGTTATGGAGGGAGCTGTGTCTGCCCAAATTCGGATGTTGCAGCCCCAACCTCCAGGAGCTCAGATTGCGCTGAACTTGGAGATGGGCCTTTATGGAGGTGATCGAGTTGAGATGCAGTCCCTGGGGGGCCCCAACCCAGTCTGGCTGGTGTTCTCCTAGGAGGAGGACGAGAGGACACAGACAGGCCCTGGCGGTGCCTGGGAGAGGACGTGTCTACACGCCGTGGCCTCGGGCGGAGCCCAGTGAGGACGGGCCTACAGGCCACGGCCTCGGAGGAGCCCAGCACCCCACCTTGGTCTCAGCCCTCTGGCCTCCAGGACTGGGAGTCCGCTTTCTGCTGCCTGGAGCCTGGTGCTGATCACAGCAGCCCAGGCGGGCCGAACCCTGTCCTGATGGGGTCTGCCGGGGTCTCGAGCGTGCCGAGCCCCGCCGCTTCTCCTTTGGGCCGCCCTGGGCACCAGCCTCTCGCACCCCCACTCCTTTGGGGGATGAGTCCCGTGGGGTGGCCTGCCTGCTGCAGGCTCCAGGCACCTGGTGCTGCTGCCCCACGCCCTCTTACTTGGGGTCTCTGAGCTGCCTGCGCGCTCAGTCGCTTCAGTCGTGTCTGACTCCTTGTGACCCCATGGACTGTAGCCAGCCAGGCTCCCCTGTCTGTGGGATTCTCCAGGCAAGAACACTGGAGTGGGTTACCGCGCCCTCCTCCGGGGGATCTTCCCGACCCAGGGGTTGAACCTGCGTCTCCTGTGACTCCTCCAGGGCAGGTGGGTTCTTCACCCACTGGGGAAACCCCCTGCTGCCTTACTTCTCCTCCAACACAAATCCTCGCTCTGGCTGGGTCCTGTGTGCTATCTGTTTTGTCTGTTTTGACTTCCTTGTCGAACCTTTTTCAGTTCTAGGAGATCTTTTCAAATCTCTTGGTTTATCTCAAACTTTTACCTCATTTTATAATGTGCTCGAGTGCATTATCTTTAGAAAACCGCCCTAGACGCTTCCCCTGGGTGTTCTGTGTCTGGTGGTTCTGATAACCGGCTTTTCCTCTCCCTGGGGTCCGCCTCTGTGGTTCCTCATTTCACAGGAAACGACAGTTGGCTTCTTATTTCTCTTCCTTGTGATTTTCATAGTGGGCTTCCGTCCTCAGATCTCTGTACTCTTTGAGGCTGAAGGCTGAGTGCCCCAGGTACTCAGGGAGCGAGGCTTATGCCTGCCAGGGCAGTGCCCCCCTCAGCCACCCACCTCTCACTGGCCATCACAGTGTCCATTCAGAACCACCGCCCCCCCGGCCCTGATACCGACGGGGGCCCACCCAGGTCCCAGACCCAGACCTAGGCTTGGTCCTGCCCTGTCGCAGATGGGCGTGGGGCCTGGGCCTGGTAGCCGTCCCTGGCGTGCTGCTGGGTGGGCACTGCCCGTGGGCCATGCAGGAGGGCTGGTCAATCTGCATGTCTGTGATGGACCTGCTCACTCAGAACCGAGTCCTGGCCCAGCCCCAAGAGCAGCTCTGAGCCCTGACCCCGGTGCAGATCCAGGGGGATCCCCCGCCCCCCTGACTCAGTCCCAGACTTCCCACACAGTGCCCACAGAGCCCCTGCCCAGAGCCCCAGGGCCGTGTGGAGGGCTCTGATGCCCCAGGCTTGGCAGAGCTGCAAAGGTGCAGAATGGCCCCCAGGGGCACCGAGCCTCACCTCGGGGACACCCGACATGACCGCCTGCCTGGGACCTGCTGCGCCATGGGACGGGCTGCAGGGTGGGGCCTGGATGTCACCTCACGGGCACACAGGGGACATCTGGTGGGCCAGGGAGCAGAGTGCTGGGCCTGTAGCCCTCAGGGCCGTGGACACACCTGCCGCACACACCCGATAACGCAGGTGCCCGGGCACAGGCCCCGGGTGTGTCTGGCTCCCCGCGTGCCCCTTCCCTCGAGGCCGTTCCAAGGACCCCAGAGCTCACCTGCACTGCAAGGACGTGGGGTGGGCACGGGGTCCAGGGTGCACACCCTCACTGGGCTCCAGGGTGAACCTGGATTCCCACCTCCAGGTGGTGCTGGCCACGCCCGCTGGCCCCTGCCTCTGCTCCTGCCCCGCAGGGCCCAGGTCTGGGCAGAGCCTCCTGCGGTCCAGTGCATGCAATGCTGCCAGTGGCCACACGGGGGCAGCAGAGTCCAGCGTGTTCAGAGGCTGGAGGTCCAGCTCCCGGGGCTGCTTTGGGCAGCAAGACGGGGAGTGGCCAGAGGGCATGCCGGCACTGAGGCCAGCCCCGGGCTCCCCCGAGCCTGGCCCTAGGTCCCGCGGACCCCAGCCCCAGGCTCAGCCTGGACCCCGACCCCTGCCGGGCCGAGCTCACTGGCGGTACTCGGTCACCCCGCGGCCCTGGGTCACCGGGGGCTCCTCTGCCTGCACCGGCGCTGCGTGCCCACTGAGGGCAGCGTTGGGAGAATTCAGGGGCGCTGGGCCCGCAGTCAGACTGGTGCTTGGGGACGGGAGAGGGGACACCTGTCCTGGTCAGCAGTCTTGACACCTCCGGGTGGGAGTCCCCGTGTGGCAGGAGTTAGGTCCCTGCCTGGGGAGGGAGGCTGGGCCTTCAAGGGGGTGTGGTGGTGCCGGGATCCAGGGAGCGGGGCTGCTGCCCGGAGGACCCACGTTGTGGGCGGAGGGGCTGGGGGACCCCGGAACCGTTTCTCAAGCTCTCACGTGTGCACACACATGGGCCGTGGCCTTGGTCTGGGTGTGTCATCCACCCCAGCCCTGCCCTGCACGAGGCACCTCAGAGCAGAGCCCCCAGCCTCCCTATATGGGCCACAGCCTGATGGGAGAGACACCGTTTGGGTTTTGCCTGTTGGCTGCCCGTCCTCCCTGGACTGGCTGCTGCTGAGGGAAGGGCCCTAACCTCCACAACCCGGGAGGTGAAATGGCAAAGGGCAGAGCCAAGGTGGGGTCACTCCCACCAGCAGAGTAGACCCAGCCCCGTGTGCCTGTTTGGGTGGGGAGGGGCGCCAAAACGCCGGACTCGAGAAACCTAATGTTCCCGCTTTTCTAGAGCGAGGCGAGCTGGCCAGGAGAGGGCAGGGCCGGCCAGGCTCACCCCGAGAGCACCGGGGCTGTGGTCAGCTGTGGGCTCCAGAGCGATCCCCGGGGCGCAGATGCCACGAGCATCAACACGGGGCCCTCTGAAAGGTGCCCGGCCCAGCAGCCGGGGGCCTCGGGCTCGGGGCCTGAGGGGACAGGCCCCGGCCAGCTGGACCACGACCCTGGGACCCCGGCCTCTCGGGGCTGGCGGCCAGCTTCCCGTGTGTGGCTGCGAAGAGTGTGAGTGAGCGAGTCCAGGCCCAGACTCACACGTGCACACACCACCCCCTGGCCGTGGCACAGGCCGAGGTCTGCGGGGCTCTGGGTGGGTGGGAGGCCCCAAATCCGTGTCTGGACCCAGGTCCAGGCTCAGTCCTGACAAAGTGTGACCCAGTCTGAGCAGGTGTCACTGTGCGGAGCTGCCGAGGCTCCGGTGCCGGGGGTGATGCCTGGGGCAGGCCGGGCCTCTCCGGGCTGAGCAGGGCTCTCACTTGGGCGCCTCAGGAGCCCACACTGGACTCCCTCACCTGTGACTGGCCTCAGTGCCCGGCATGCCTGCGGAGTCTGTGAGCCTGTGTGAGCTTTTGTGCCCCTGTAAGCCTGTGCCCCTGTGTGAGCCTGTGTACCTAGGTGAGACTGTGATCCTGTGTGAGTCAGTGTGCCTGTGTGAGCCTGTGCGCCTGTGTGAGTCTGTATCCTGTGTGAGTCTGTGATCCTGTGCGAGCCTGTGTGCTTGTGTGAGCCTGTGTGCCTGTGTGAGTCTGTGTGCCTGTATAAGTCTGCATGCCTGTGTGAGCCTGTGTGAGTGTGTGTGTCTGTGTGAATCTGTATGTCTCTGTGAGAATGTGTGTCTGTGTGAGCCTGTGTGATCCTGTGTGAGCCTGTGTGCCCGTGTGAGCCTCGGTGTCTCTGTAAGCCTGTGGGACATGTGAGCCTTTGTGATCCTGTGTGAGGCTGGGTCTCTGTGTGTGCCTCTGTGAGCCTGTGTGTCTCTGTGAGCCTGTGTGTCTCTGTGAGCCTGTATGTCTCTGTGAGCCTGGGTGCCCCTTTGAACCTGGGTGTCTCTGTGAGCCTGGTGTCTCTGTGAGCCTGGTGTCTCTGTGAGCCTGTGTGTCTCTGTGAGCCTGGTGTCTCTGTGAGCCTGGTGTCTCTGTGAGCCTGTGTGTCTCTGTGAGCCTGGTGTCTCTGTGAACCTGTGTGTCTCTGTGAGCCTGTGGGACATGTGAGCCTTTGTGATCCTGTGTGAGGCTGGGTCTCTGTGGGAGCCTGTGTGAGCCTGTGGGGCACGGTGGGTCTGGGTGCCTCTGTAAGTGGTGCTGTATGAGTTTGCTTGTCTGTGAGTCTGTGCTTCTTGAGCCTGTATGAGTCAGTGTTGGCCCAGGGGTGTTTGTGTGAGTCTGTAGGAGTCTGCGTGCTCTTGTATGAGGCTGTGTTCCTGTGTTCCTGTGTGAGCCTGTGTGAGCCTGTATGCCTCTGTGAGCCTAGGTGCTTATAGGAGTCTGTGTGATCCAGTGTGAGTCTTTGTGCCTGTGTGAGCCTCTGAGCCTGTGTGAGCCTGTATGAGCCAGTAGGCTTGGGTGAGCCTGTGAGCCCGTGTAAGCCAGTGAGGCTTCTGAGCCTGTGTGAGCCTGTGTGAGCCTGTGAGTCTTTGTGAGCCTGTGTGCCTGTGTGAGCCTGTGTGGCTGTGTGAGTTTGTTTAAGCCTGTGCGCCTGTATAACCCTGTGTGCTTGTGAGCCTGCGTGAGCCGATGTGCCTGTATGATCCTCTGTGAGCCTGTGCGAACCTCTGCGCTTATATGAGTCTGTATGCTGGGAGAATGTGTGTCTGTGTAAGCCCAGGTGCCTGTGTGAGTCTGTGTGATCCTGTGTGAGCTTTCTTTCCATTTGTGTCTGTGTGAGCCTGTGAGCCTGTGTGCCAGTGTAAGCATGTGTGCCTGTGAGCCTGTGTGAGTTTTTGTGCCCGTGTGAGCCTACGAGCCTTTGTGCCTGTGTGAGCCTGTGAGCCTGTGTGAATCTCTGTGCCTGTGTGAGCCTGTGTGCCGGTGTGAGCCAGTGAGCCTGTGTGAGCCTGTGTGAATATGTGTGCCTGTATGAGACTGTGTGGCTGTGTGAGCTTGTGAGCCTGTGTGCTTGTGTGCCTTTGTGAGTCTGTGTGCTTGTGAGAAGTGTGTATCTATGTGAGTTTGGGTGTCTGTGTGAGCCTGTGGGCCTGTGTGCTTGTGTGCCTGTGGGAGTCTGTATGATTCCTGTCTGAGCTTTTTAGCCTGTGTGAGTCTGTGAGCCTGGTTGAGTCTTTGTGGGACTCTGTGCCCGGGTGCCTCTGTGAGTCTGAGGGAGTCTGTCTGTGTGAGTCTCTGGGCCTTTGTGACACTGTGGGCCTTTGTGTATTTGTGTACCGCTGGGAGCCTGTGTGCCTATGTGAGCATGTGCGCCTCTGTGCATGTGTGAGTTTGTAAGCCTGTGTGAGCCTGTGTCCCTATGAGAATCTATGTGCCGGCCTGAGCTGGGAGCCGGTGCCAGCTGTGTGTCTGTGAGAGTGTGTATCAGTGTGAGCCTGTGTGTCTGTGTGAGGTTTTGTGTCTGTATGAGACTTTCTGCCTGTGTGTGCCTCTGTGAGTCTGTGAGCCTGTGTGAGTCTGTGAGCCTGTGTGAGTCTGTGAGCCTGTGTGAGACTGTGTGTCTGTGTGAGCCTCTGTGAGCCTGTGTGAGCCTTTGTGCCTGTGTGAGCCTGTGTGCCTGTGTGAGCCTTCAGTGTGAGCCTGTGTGTCTGTGTGAGGTTTTGTGTCTGTATGAGACTTTCTGCCTGTGTGTGCCTGTGTGAGCCTGTGTGCCTGTGTGAGCCTTCAGTGTGAGCCTGTGTGTCTGTGTGAGGTTTTGTGTCTGTATGAGACTTTCTGCCTGTGTGTGCCTCTGTGAGCCTGTGTTCCTGTGTGAGCCTGTGTTCCTGTGTGAGTCTGTGTGCCTGTATGAGCCTCTGTGAGCCTGTGTGAGTCTGTGTTCCTGTGTGAGCCTTTGTGCCTGTGTGAGCCTGTGAGCCTGTGTGAGCCTATGTGAGCCTCTGTGAGCCTTTGTGCCTGTGTAAGCCTCTGTGAGCCTTTGTGCCTGTGTGAGCCTTTGATCCTGTGTTGAGCCTGTGTGCCTGTGTGAGCCTCTGTGAGCCTCTGTGAGCCTGTGAGCCTGTGTGCCTGTGTGAGTCTGTGTGCCTGTTTGAGCCTCTGTGAGCCTGTGTTCCTGTATGAGCCTGTGTGAGCCTGTGTTCCTGTGTGAGCCTGTGAGCCTGTGTGAGCCTTTGAGCCTGTGTGAGCCTGTGAGCTTGTGTGAGCCTGTGTGAGCCTCTGTGAGCCTTTGTGCCTGTGTGAGCCTTTGAGCCTGTGTGAGCCTGTGAGCCTGTGTTCCTGTGTGAGCCTTTGAGCCTGTGTGAGCCTTTGAGCCTGTGTGAGCCTGTGTGCCTGTGTGCCTGTGTGAGCCTGTGTGAGCCTCTGTGACCCTGTGTGAGCCTGTGTGAGCCTGTGTGAGCCTCTGTGAAACTTTGAGCCTTTGTGCCTGTGGGAGACTTTGTACATGTGTGAGCCTGTGAGCCGGTGAGCCTCTGTGAGCCTTTGTGCCTGTGTGAGCCTGTGAGCCTGTGTGAGCCTGTGTTCCTGTGTGAGCCTCTGTTCCTGTGTGAGCCTGTGTGTCTGTGTGAGCCTGTGAGCCTGTGTGAGCCTCTGTGAGCCTTTGTGCCTGTGTGAGCCTGTGTGTCTGTGTGAGCCTGTGTGCCTGTGTGAGCCTCTGTGAGCCTGTGTGAGTCTGTGTGCCTGTGTGAGCCTTTGAGCCTGTGTGAGCCTGTGTGCCTGTGTGAGCCTGTGTGCGTGTGTGAGCCTGTGTGAGCCTCTGTGAAACTTTGAGCCTGTGTGCCTGTGTGAGACTGTGTGCCTGTGTGAGCCTATGTGTGCCTGTGTGAGCCTGTGTGAGTCTGTGTGCCTGTGTGAACCTTTGTGAGCCTTGGTGCCTGTGTGAGTGTGTGTGCCTGTGTGAGCCTGTGTGACCCTTTGAGCCTGTGTGTGCCTGTGTGTGCCTCTGTGAGCCTTTGTGAGCCTTTGTGCTTGGTGAGCCTGTGAGCCTGTGTGAGCCTTTGTGCCTGTGTGAGCCTGTGTGAGCCTGTGTGCCTGTGTGAGCCTGTGTGAGTCTGTGTGCCTGTGTGAGCCTGTGTGAGCGTGTGTGCCTGTGTGAGTGTGTGTGCCTGTGTGAGCCTGTGTGCCTGTGTGCGCCTGTGTTCCTCTGTGAGCCTGTGTTCCTGTGTGAGCCTCTGTGAGCCTTTGTGCCTGTGTAAGCCTTTGAGCCTGTGTGAGCCTTTGAGCCTGTGTGAGCCTGTGTGCCTGTGTGCCTGTGTGAGCCTGTGTGAGCCTCTGTGACCCTGTGTGAGCCTGTGTGAGCCTCTGTGAAACTTTGAGCCTTTGTGCCTGTGGGAGACTTTGTACATGTGTGAGCCTGTGAGCCGGTGAGCCTCTGTGAGCCTTTGTGCCTGTGTGAGCCTGTGAGCCTGTGTGAGCCTGTGTTCCTGTGTGAGCCTCTGTTCCTGTGTGAGCCTGTGTGTCTGTGTGAGCCTGTGAGCCTGTGTGAGCCTCTGTGAGCCTTTGTGCCTGTGTGAGCCTGTGTGTCTGTGTGAGCCTGTGTGCCTGTGTGAGCCTCTGTGAGCCTGTGTGAGTCTGTGTGCCTGTGTGAGCCTTTGAGCCTGTGTGAGCCTGTGTGCCTGTGTGAGCCTGTGTGCATGTGTGAGCCTGTGTAAGCCTCTGTGAGCCTTTGTGCCTGTGTGAGCCTTTGAGCCTGTGTGAGCCTGTGTGTCTGTGTGAGCCTGTGTGCCTGTGTGAGCCTCTGTGAGCCTGTGTGAGTCTGTGTGCCTGTGTGAGCCTTTGAGCCTGTGTGAGCCTGTGTGCCTGTGTGAGCCTGTGTGCGTGTGTGAGCCTGTGTAAGCCTCTGTGAGCCTTTGTGCCTGTGTGAGCCTTTGAGCCTGTGTGAGCCTGTGTGCCTGTGTGAGCCTGTGTGCGTGTGTGAGCCTGTGTGAGCCTGTGTGAGCCTTTGAGCCTGTGTGCCTGTGTGAGACTGTGTGCCTGTGTGAGCCTATGTGTGCCTGTGTGAGCCTGTGTGAGTCTGTGTGCCTGTGTGAGCCTGTGTAAGCCTTGGTGCCTGTGTGAGTGTGTGTGCCTGTGTGAGCCTGTGTGAGCCTTTGAGCCTGTGTGAGCCTATGTGCCTGTGTGAGTGTGTGCCTGTGTGAGCCTCTGTGAGCCTCTTTGAGCCTTTGTGCCTGGTGAGCCTGTGTGCCTGTGTGAGACTTTGTACATGTGTGAGCCTTTGAGCCTGTGAGCCTGTGAGCCTGTGAGCCTGTGTGAGGCCTTTGTGCCTGTGTGAGCCTGTGTGAACCTGTGTGAGCCTCTGTGAAACTGTGAGCCTTTGTGCCTGTGTGAGACTTTGTAAATGTGTGAGCCTGTGAGCCTGTGAGCCTGTGAGTCTCTGTGAGCCTTTGTGCCTGTGTGAGCCTGTGTGAGCCTGTGTGCCTGTATGAGCCTGTGTGAGTCTGTGTGCCTGTGTGAGCCTGTGTGAGCCTTTGTGCCTGTGTGAGCCCGTGTGTGCCTGTGTGAGCCTGTGAGCCTGTGTGCCTGTGTGAGCCTCTGTGAGCCTTTGTGCCTGTGTGAGCCTTTGAGCCTGTGTGAGCCTGGGTGCCTGTGTGAGCCTTTGAGCCTGTGTGAGCCTGTGTGCCTGTGTGAGCCTGTGTGAGCCTGTGTGCCTGTGTGAGCCTGTGTGAGCCTCTGTGAGCCTTTGTACCTATGTGAGCCTTTGAGCCTGTATGAGCCTGTGTGCCTGTGTGAGCCTATGTGGCTGTGTGAGCCTGTGTGCCTGTGTGAGACTGTGTGCCTGTGTGAGACTGTGTGCCTGTGTGAGCCTCTGTGAGCCTGTGTGCCTGTGTGAGCCTGTGTGCCTGTGTGAGCCTGTGTGAGTCTGTGTGAGCCTGTGTGAGCTTCTGTGAGCCTTTGTGCCTGTGTGAGCCTTTGAGCCTGTGTGAGCCTGTGTGCCTGTGTGAGCCTGTGTGCCTGTGTGAGACTGTGTGCCTGTGTGAGCCTGTGTTCCTGTATGAGCCTGTGTGAGGCTGTGTGAGCCTTTGAGCCTGTGTGAGTCTGTGTGCCTGTGTGAGCCTGTGTGCCTGTGTGAGTCTGTGTGAGCGTGTGTGCCTGTGTGAGCGTGTGTGCCTGTGTGAGCCTGTGTGCCTGTGTGAGCCTGTGTTCCTGTGTGAGCCTGTGTGACTGTGTGAGCCTGTGTTCCTGTGTGAGCGTGTGTGCCTGTGTGAGCGTGTGTGCCTGTGTGAGCCTGTGTGCCTGTGTGAGACTGTGTGCCTGTGTGAGCCTCTGTGTGCCTGTGTGAGCCTGTGTGCCTGTGTGAGCCTGTGTGAGTCTGTGTGAGCCTGTGTGCCTGTGTGAGACTGTGTGCCTGTGTGAGCCTCTGTGTGCCTGTGTGAGCCTGTGTGCCTGTGTGAGACTGTGTGCCTGTGAGACTGTGCGCCTGTGTGAGCCTCTGTGTGCCTGTGTGAGCCTGTGTGCCTGTGTGAGACTGTGTGCCTGTGAGACTGTGTGCCTGTGTGAGCCTCTGTGTGCCTGTGTGAGCCTGTGTGCCTGTGTGAGACTGTGTGCCTGTGTGAGACTGTGTGCCTGTGTGAGCCTCTGTGAGCCTGTGTGCCTGTGTGAGCCTTTGAGCCTCTGTGAGCCTGTGTTCCTGTATGAGCCTGTGTGAGGCTGTGTGAGCCTTTGAGCCTGTGTGAGTCTGTGTGCCTGTGTGAGCCTGTGTGAGCGTGTGTGCCTGTGTGAGCGTGTGTGCCTGTGTGAGCCTGTGTGCCTGTGTGAGCCTGTGTTCCTGTGTGAGCGTGTGTGCCTGTGTGAGTGTGTGTGCCTGTGTGAGCCTCTGTGAGACTTGTGAGCCTTTGAGCCTGTGTGAGCCTGTGTGCCAATGTGAGCCTGTGTGCCTGTGTGAGCCTGTGTGAGCCTGTGTGAGCCTGTGTGAGCCTCTGTGAAACTTTGAGCCTTTGTGCCTGTGGGAGACTTTGTACATGTGTGAGCCTGTGAGCCTATGTGAGTCTGTGTAGGTCTGTGTGCCTCTGTGAGCCTGTGTCTTGTGAGCTGGTGTTCCTCTGTGAGCCTCTATGAGTGTGTGCTCGTGTTAGCCTGTGTTCCTGTGTGAGCCTGTGTGCCTGTGTGAGCCTGTGTGCCTGTGTGAGACTGTCAGCCTGTGTATGTATGTGTTGTGTGAGCCTATGTGAGTGTTTGTGGGTCTCTCTGGCTCTGTGAGCCTGTGTCTTGAGAGCTGGTGTTCCTCTGTGAGCCTCTGTGAGTGTGTGCCCATGTTAGCCTGTGTTCCTGTGTGTCTGTGTTCCTGTGTGAGCCTGTGTAAACCTGTATTCCTATGTGTCTGTGTGAGCCTTGTGAGCCTGTGATCCTTGTGAGTCTGTGAGCCTGTGTGCGCCTGTGTGAGCCTGTGTTCCTTGTGAGTCTGTGAGCCTGTGTGAGCCTGTGTGAGCCTGTGTGAGCCTTTGAGCCTGTGTGAGCCTCTGTGAGCCTGTGTGAGCCTGTGTGCCTGTGTGAGCCTTTGAGCCTGTGTGAGCCTGTGTGCCTGTGTGAGTCTGTGTGAGCCTGTGTAAGTCTGTGTGCCTGTGTGAGCCTGTGTGAGTCTGTGAGTCTGTGTGCCTGTGTGAGCCTGTGTGTCTGTGTGAGCCTGTGTGCCTGTGTGAGCCTGTGTGTCTGTGTGAGCCTGTGTGCCTCTGTGAGTCTGTGTGAGCCTGTGTGAGCCCGTGTGCCTGTGAGCCTGTGTGCCTGTTTGAGCCTGTGAGCCTGTGTGAGCCTGTATGCCTATGTGAGCCTCTGTGTGCCTGTGTGCCTGTGAGAATGTGTGTGCCTCTGTGAGCCTGTGAGAGACTCTGTGAGCCTGTGTGACCCTGTGTGCCTCTGTGAGCCTGTGAGCCTGTGTGACCCTGTGTGCCTCTGTGAGCCTGTGTGAGCCTGTGTGAGCCTGTGAGCCTGTGTGAGTCTGTGTGCCTGTGTGAACCTGTGAGCCTGTGTGACCCTGTGTGCCTCTGTGCGCCTGTGTGTCTGTGTGAGTCTGTGTGCTTGTGTGACTCTGTGTGCCTGTGTGTGCCTGTGTGAGCCTGTGTGCCTGCGTGAGTCGGTGTGCTTGTGTGAGTCCATGTGCCTGTGTGAGCCTCTGTGTGCCTGTGAGCCTGTGTGACCCTGTGTGCCTCTGTGAGCCTGTGTGTCTGTGTGAGTCTGTGCTTGTATGCCTGTGTGTGCCTGTGTGAGCCTGTGTGCCTGTGTGAGTCGGTGTGCCTGTGTGAGTCCATGTGCCTGTGTGAGCCTCTGTGTGCCTTGAGCCTGTGTGAGCCTGTGTGCCTGTATGAGCCTCTGTGTCTGTGAGAATGTGTGTATCTGTGTGGGCCTATGTGCCTGTGTGAACCTAGGTGCCTGTGTGAGTTGGTGTTATCCCTTTTGAGCTATTTTGCCTGTATGAGCCTCTGTGTCCGTGTGAGTCTTTGAGCATTTTTGAGTCTTTGTAGGTCTGTGTGCCTCTGTGAGCTGTGAGCCAGTGTGAGCCTGTGAGCCTGTTTGAATCTGTGTGCCTGTGTGAGTCTGTGTGCCTCTGTGAGCCTGTGAGCCCGTGACTGAGCGTGTGAATCTGTGTGAATCTACGTGCCGATGTGAACCTGTGCCCTGTGAGTCTGTGTCCTTGTGTGAGCTTGTGAACCTATGTCTGAGCTTGTGAATCTGTGTGAGTCTATGTGCTAGTGTGAGCCTGTGTCTTTTTGAATCTGGGTGCCTGTGTGAGCCTGGGTAAGTCTGAGAGCCTTTGTGCCTGTGTGAGCCTATCAGCCTGTGTGCCCCTGTGTGCCTGTGAGCCTGTGTGAGCTTTTGTGAGCCATTTTGCATGTGTAAGCCTGTGAGCCTGTGTACTTGTGCTAGTCCGTGATCCTGTGTGAGCCTTTGTGCCTGTGTGAGCCTCTGTGAGCCTGTGTGAGCCTCTGTGAGCCTGTGTGAGCCTTTGTGCCTGTGTGAGCCTTTGTACATGTGTGAGCCTGTCAGCCTGTGTGCCTGTGTGAGCCTCTGTGAGCCTGTGTGAGCCTTTGTGCCTGTGTGAGCCTTTGTACATGTGTGAGCCTGTCAGCCTGTGTGCCTGTGTGAGCCTGTCTCATGATGGTGGTCAAGCATGTTCTTTCGGCTCCTGTGAGTCTCTTAGAGGTGTGTGTGTGAGGGTGTCTGAGTGCAACTCTGAGGATGTGCTGGTGGCTGGGAGGTTGCCTCTGTGTCTGTGTGTGTGCGTCAGGGTGTGCCAGGGTGTCTGTGTGAGCACACGTTTGCCTCATGCGCTTGTGCCTCTGGGGCCTGTGGTGTGTCTGTGTGTTGGTAGCTCTTTGTGTGTCCGGGTCCCTGAGTGTGTTTACACTTCTGTGTGTCTCTGTGCACCTCTGTGTCTCCGTGTGTGTCTGCGTGCCTGCTTGAGTCTGCATGGCCATGTTTGCGCTGCTCGTGGGGGCTGGACCTGGCCTCCCCTGACCCTCAGGGCCCCCTCCACCAGGCATTTCTCTGGGATGTGGCCTGTCTGTGCACCTCCGTGTCTCTGTGTGTCTGTGTGTCTGTGTGTCTCTGTGTGTCTCTGTGTCTGTGTGTCTGTGTGTCTCTGTGTGTCTCTGTGTCTCTGTGTGTCTCTGTGTCTCTGTGTCTCTGTGTCTCTGTGTGTCTCTGTCTCTCTGTGTCTCTGTGTGTCTCTGTGTCTCTGTGTCTCTGTGTCTCTGTGTGTCTCTGTGTCTCTGTGTGTCTCTGTGTCTCTGTGTCTCTGTGTCTCTGTGTGTCTCTGTGTCTCTGTGTCTCTGTGTCTCTGTGTCTCGTGTCTCTGTGTGTCTCTGTGTCTCTGTGTCTCTGTGTCTCTGTGTGTCTCTCTGTGTCTCTGTGTCTCTGTGTGTCTCTGTGTCTCTGTGTCTCTGTGTCTCTGTGTCTTGTGTCTCTGTGTGTCTCTGTGTCTCTGTGTCTCTGTGTGTCTCTGTGTGTCTCTGTGTCTCTGTGTCTCTGTGTCTCGTGTCTCTGTGTGTCTCTGTGTCTCTGTGTCTCTGTGTGTCTCTGTGTCTCTGTGTCTCTGTGTGTCTCTGTGTCTCTGTGTCTCGTGTCTCTGTGTGTCTCTGTGTCTCTGTGTCTCTGTGTGTCTCTGTGTGTCTCTGTGTCTCTGTGTCTCTGTGTCTCTGTGTCTCTGTGTCTCTGTGTCTCTGTGTCTCTGTGTGTCTCTGTGTGTCTCTGTGTCTCTGTGTCTCTGTGTCTCTGTGTCTCTGTGTCTCTGTGTGTCTCTGTGTGTCTCTGTGTGTCTCTGTGTCTCTGTGTGTCTCTGTGTCTCTGTGTCTCTGTGTCTCTGTGTCTCGTGTCTCTGTGTGTCTCTGTGTCTCTGTGTCTCTGTGTGTCTCTGTGTGTCTCTGTGTCTCTCTGTGTCTCTGTGTCTCTCTGTGTCTCTGTCTCTCTATGTCTCTGTGTGTCTCTGTCTCTCTGTCTCTGTCTCTCTGTGTCTCTGTGTGTCTCTGTGTGTCTCTGTGTGTCTGTGTCTCTCTGTGTCTCTGTCTCTCTATGTCTCTGTGTGTCTCTGTTCCTCTCCACAGTCACTGCACCCTCTCTGCTCCTCTTGGGGTCTCAGTCTGTGGGCAGGGGGACCTGGGTGTGCCCTGTGAGGGGAGTCTCACAGGGGCCTTCATGGGCTGAGGTGTGGGCTGTCATGGGTTGGGCAGCGCCTGTTCTGGGCACAGCAGGGACAAAGGTCTGGTGGCAGATGGGCCGTGAAGGGTCATGAGGCTGGAGCTGCAGGCTGGGTGGGCCCGGAGCCCGGGCCCGGGGCTTTGTCCCTGAGTGGCCTGTGAAGCCACTCCCAGGGTGCCCGGCGCTGCTCGTAGGGGCTGGACCTGGCCTCCCCCGACCCTCAGGGCCCCCTCCACCAGGCATTTCTCTGGGATCTGTCCTGGGTGTCTGGTCACTCGGGGCCTGGCCACAGCACAGGCTGGGCCAGCTGTGGGGAGAGGCCGGGGCCGGGGCCGGGGCCAGGGCTGGGGGCACCGTGGTCAGGAACCACGCCAGCCATCGGGCCCAGCCTGGCCCCTCCCCCAGTGGCGCAAATGCCCGGGGCCCGGGTTCTGCTGTTTCGGTCTCGGGGTGAGTGGGGCTTTCCACCCTGGTCCCCACCTGCTCTGCGGTTCAGCCTTGGCCTGTTTTTGGAAACATTTGCAAGTGTGTTTGTGCTGTGTGGGGCGGGGGTGGGGCGCAGCCAGTGCGCACTGGGCCTTGCTCCTCAGTCTGGGCTGGGGGAGGGGAGCCCACGTCTGGCCTCCCCAGAGAGGGCAGAGGGCAAGACCCCCAGAGAGGGTCCTGAGGGGACCGCAGGGTGTGTGGCCCCTGCCCCAGGCAGCATGTGGAGTCCGGGCCTGGGTTCTGGCCCTGGTGAGGAGGTCTGGGTATGGCCCATGGCTCTGCCAGAGGGAACCTTCCAGAACCACAGTCTCCCTGGGGCGAGGCTGAAAGTGAGGCTCAGAAACAGCAGGCCCGGCCATGCTCTCACGCCCCACGTGTGTGTGCACACACTTGCCGTGGCCTCGTGCTGCTGCCCAGGGGTCCCCAGACACAGGGGACTAGAGCTGCCCGTTAGCCCCACTCCACGTCCCAGGCAGCCCCCTCCCCGTGGCCCTGTGACTGGGCTCGGGGTGCCCAGGGGGCTGGGGAAGCTGAGGGGCCCACTCGGCCAGCCTCCTCTGACCCCGAGTGCACACCTCAGGGCCCGCAGTCCACTCGTGTGCGCGGGAGTGCAAGCATGCCTGTGCGCAGGGGAGAGCGTGAAGGCGTGTGGTGTGAGCACGGCCTGCACGGAGCAGGTGTGTGTAGACCTTAGAGTGTGCAGGCGTGCCCAGGTGTGTGTAGATATGTATGGGTGTGTAAGGTATGCACTGGGGGCTCCCGGCCAGCTCCCTTCACCTTCCAGGCCTGGCTCGTCATCACCCCCAGGACAAGGCCTCTGTCCACGCTCTGGGTCCCTCCTGGTTCCCTGTGTGCCTCTCAGGGTGGGGGGGTGGTGGTGGCCGGGCGTGGCCTGTGTCCAGCACAGCCTGGCACAGACAGAGGAGACGTCCGTTTGTGATGGGGGCTCATGCTGGACAACGGCAGGGACGGCCTGGGCAGGTGTGGGGCACAGCCCTGTGTCCGGGCCTGTGTGTGTGTATCTGTGCACATGAGTGTCGAGGGCTGGACCCTGTGGGATTGTCCAGCTCCTCTCTAGTTGGGCAGAGTCCCAGGCCTTGAGCCCCAAACAGAGTCCCCCTGCCCAGGGGGAGGGGTTGGCGTGTGGATGCTGAGGAGCCCCGTGGGGTCGGGGTGCAGCTTGAGCTGGGTGGCGGCCCTGTGACTCAGCCTCAGGGTAAGTGGGGGCCTCGGAGCAGGTGTCCTGTGAATGCACACACACACAACTCACATACACGCACACGGAGAAGCACACTCAGAGACACACACACTGAGCATGACACCCGCCCTGCCACACTCTCACAGACAGAACACAGACGCACACCCCCCGGGCTCTCACTGCTCCCTCCCCACACACCCAGAACGTGCCGACTCACTCACACACCGAAGGGGAGCACACAGACACCCACACTCACTCACACCCACCCACACGCCCCTCACCCCAGGCCCTTAGGGCGCCTGGAGCCCCGCTCACTCACTCAGGCCCAGTCATGTCCTTTGGGGCTGAGGACCTGCCCAGGTGTCTGCGTCCACTGGCCCCACTGCTCACTAGCCACGTGCCCCTGTCCTGCCTCAGGGGTCCTGTCTGGGAGGTGGGCATGTGCTCTCTGCCCAGGGAAGGCCCCACACACGCACACACTGTGCGGGAGCCCGGGGTGGGGTGGGGGCAGAGGTCAGCTGGCGCCTGGGAGCGGATGATGAGCCCTGGGTCAGAGCGGGGCCTGAGCGCAGGTGGGCTGGGCGGCTCAGGGACCCTCCTGCACCTCCAGGGTCCGACCCTGAGGTCTCTGGGATCCCCCGGCCCTCTGCCCTGGACACTGACCTCCAGGCCTCGGGGAGAAGCCCTCAGGCCTGTCTGGGCCCCGAGCATGGGGCTGGCTGCGGGGACATTATCTAGGGGGGAGGCCCAGGGACCCTGGGGCACTGGGGCCTGAGCCCCTGGGCTGAGACCCGGGCTGGTGCAGGGCCCCCCTTGAGGGGCTGACAGGCAGGGCTGGGGACTGCTGCCCCCTGGGCGGGCTCTCATGGGTACTCAGAGCTGGGCTGTCGGCCAGCCCTGCCTAAGGGTGGTGATGGATGCTGCGAGGCCAACAGACAGGGGTCTGGGGGCCATTTCCAGGTGGGGGCCTGGGGGGTTCTGTGCGGGGGCTGGTGTCCAAGGGAAGGTCTGGCCCATGAGCAGCCGGGGGGACAATGCATGGGCTGAGGGAGCG